>NC_067478.1:67073937-67373937 GCF_947179515.1 Apodemus sylvaticus
AAAGCTTTCAGCTTTAGTCTCTCTAGAAGGTCTTGGTATAGCTGCCTCCTTCAGACTCCAAAATCCAAACACGGTCTCTGGTCACCCCCAGCCCACTGATAGGCCATCTTTGTCCTTGGGAGGCCCTCCTCGCCTGCGATGCTGGGATTCACCCTGACCACAGGCAGATGAGTTTGGAGTCAGCATTAGTGGCAGCTTGTGGTTAGAAACAGGGATTCATCTCCAAACTGCCTGGGTTTGAAGCTTATTTCTGTTTTTTTCTGCTGTGTGACTCTAGATGGGTTGCTAGATGTCCCCAGGCCTCCATTTTCTCATTTATAAAGTAAGTGTAAGCTTTATATGGGACAGGATTATAAAGACAGGATGTACACACACAAACACACACACGCGCACACACACACACACACACACACACACACACACACACATCTCTGAAAGAACATAGCCTTATGGGATTTAGGTGGACAGAGAGGCAAGGAGAGGGCATTCTGGAAAGACACAGAATCAAGCTAGTTCATAGGTTTATATAGAAGATGAAGGCTAAGGCAGTCTTTCCCAGGGGTCCTCACAGAACCGTGGCCTGGCCTGTGTCTCAAGGCTGGTGTTTCTTCTGCAGGCTCGGCCATCGCCTACTCCGCATACACGTTCCCTGACGCACTGGTGTGCAGTACCTTCCACGAGTGCTACGTAGCCCTGGCCGTGCTGAACACTATTCTCAGCACTGGCCTCTCCTGCTACTCCAGGTACTGGGCATTCTGAACTCGGGGACCATGGGAGGACCTAGCAGGCATGGGATGGGTGGTGGTTGGGGTCAGCTGAAGAGCCCAACAGAAAAGGCCCCAGGTAGAGCTCCTGGCGTGCAACGTATCGGTTGCTTTACTCGTCACTAGGACAAAGCACCTGACAAACGTGACACTTGGTGGGCACAGTCCATCAAGGCAGAGACGTCACAGCAGCCGGGGCTGAGGCAGATAGACAGTGCTTGCCGCCAGCTGGCTTTGTGCCATTCATTTACTTCAAGACCCCAGTCTATAGTGTGATGTCACCACGGTTAGGGTGGGCCTTTCCACTTCAGTTAATTGAATCTAGAAACTTTCTAATAGGCCTACCCCACGATTTGTCTCCATGGTGACTCTAGATTCTGTCTAGTTGACAATATCAATTATGACTTCATGGGCGTCCCTTGGGCAGCCACTCACCTCTTTGGAAAAGTCCCGAATGTGACCTGATGCTCTGAAATTCTTCATAACTTAAACAAGAGTGTCCCTATGCTAGGGTTTATTTTTATAGTCCCTATACATTCTACAGATGGCTTTACTGCTTAGACAAGATGCTGTGTGTGTTCCGTGAACATCGGTCCTCTCACCTGACAGTGGGGTCAACACAGCTCCCCTCTGGACAGCAGATTCCCAGTCATATGCCAAGGATGTCTGGCATGAGCCTGGACAGGGAGGGTTCCTCAGAGCCAGGCTGTCCTCTCATAGGGATGGGTGGCAATGGCTCTCTAGGTGCGATGATGAAGGGCATTCAAGTGTGGCCATGAGTCATACCCAGCTCCCAGTCTCTAATCCTGTTATTCCTTTTCCTTTCATGCAAGCTTCTGTGGGGCGGAGTGTGAGCTGCGTTGTCATGGGAATATCTGTGCTAGTTGACACTGCTCTTTGCAGGAGGGAACCGCCTGAAAACGGGCTTCCTCCATCGCCTAGGAAACCATCCAGGTGATTGTAGCCAGGCGACCTCCCCATCTACATAGTGCCACCACGCCACGAAGTGGCAGGTCAAGAGAGGTACTTGGGTTGCATGTGTGTCCTCTGTACCCCCAACCTCTCCAAGGAGAAGCAGGCAGAGTAAGGGCTTCCTCTCTGGGATGGTTTTGGTTCTAGTTTGCTTTGGATGACGCCCAGGTTGTGCGGAACCTGCCAAACTGTGTTGTTTGTTTGTTAATGTGAGAGGGATAGATTTTACGCAGCATCAGATAGGTTTGCCCCAGTTTGCCATCCGTTTGTCAGACTTTGAGAAGGACTAGAGGTAGGCATGCTTTGCTCTCCCTGGGAGTCAAAGTGTCTTGCTTGGTGTGTCCCACTGAATTTTCTGTGGTGTCATCCCTGGGAAACTGCTCTCTTATATTCTTGGAAGATGGGGAGAGAGACTCTCTTATTTTCTTGGAAATCACAGAATTCCACGAAAGCTGGGTGGAGCCTGAGTCTACCTGTAGAGCCAGGCAATGAAGTCTCTGGTCCTGGATCACTACGTCCTTCTAATCCCAGGAGGCATTAAACTGTGCGGTCTACAGCCTCTGCAGCGTGGTGGAAACCTGGGGACTCCACAGATGGTGGGGAGAGGGGTTGGGTCCCATCCTGGGTGAAGTGAAGTGCATACTCCTAGCACACAGATGCAGTGTGCCTGGGTGGCCTTTCCTCTGGATGCCTGGGCTCCTGGGTAGACCCCTGAATCTGGTCTTTGGGTCAGTCATTGTCCTGTGTAGTTGGTCTGTAAGCTCCTCATGGTTCTGGTATTCAGAACTGGAGACCAGAGGGAGAAAACACCGTGGGTATAGGGGTAGAGATGGAGCATGGGTGCAAAAGATACAGTCCCTATGATTTGTGGGCCAAGACTTCTTTCCCAAGAGCACAAAGTGCAGATTGTTAGGATGTTTGCACCCTTTTAATTTAAATTGTTAAAACTGATGACCTGTTACCACCAGGATACCTTGCTTTATTCTAGCCCAGAGTTGCCTCCCTCCCCGCCCCAACCGTGCAGGTCCAGCGTTGGGTGTTGTGTATTCAGCATGCCTGCAGTATTTGGATGAAGGCATTTGGCACTGACCCAGGAATGTCTTGTGACCCCCATGTTTGGGGTTTCCTCTCCTTGACTACCACCTAGTTTGTTTCTGCTGATCCAGAGAGCACATCTGGGTCCCCACCCATCTAACCGACATTCCTCAAAGGCTGCCTGGGCTCTGGGGACCCGTGTGAAATGTCTGACACAGGTGGTGGAGTAAGGTGGTGCCCTCAGAGGGTTCTGGGAACAGGAGAAGCAGGACGCACACGCACACACACACACACACACACACACACACACCAAAGAGAGGAAACTGCTACTGCTCCGTGGAGCAGAACAGAGAGCAAGGGAAGCAGGCCATGTCAGTGACACGCACTTAGACACACAGGGCTCCAACAGGTTGTCTTAGGAGCAAGAGGGAACAAGTTGCCAAGATTACTGACTCAACTTCGTCTAAAAGGAGACTTCTCCCACAATCCAGTGTTTTCTTGCAGTTGCTTCGTGGCCAGAGCTCTCAATCCCAAGGCCTGTGAAGCAGCTGTGTTTGACACAGGCTGGGTGCTTCAGAGCCATGTTGAGCCTGGGCTGCTACCTCCAGGAATCTCTGGCTGTGGCGACATCCTGTGGTTAGATGTGGAATTGCACCTTGGGAGTGGCCTTTTTTTTTTTTTTTTTTTTTTTTGCCTCTGCTTCTTTTTCTCTTCTATTTCGCTTCTTCTACTTTTTGTCCCCTGTAAACCCAGCTTTGCTGCTGGAGAGGCTGATTCATTTGCCTCCTAGGGAAGTACTTTTTCTGGCCCGGTAACAAGTCACAGGAAACCCATGCTTTGGGGCACAGCCCTCGACAAGTCAGAGCCAGATTTTCTTTGCGTGTAAGTGGCCAGCCACAAGAAGCACTCTTTAGGAGTGAGCCTAGCCCACGGCACAGCAGATACATAGCCAGCCTGTTGCAGTTGGACAGCTTCTGCTGGGGTCATGGGCTCCTGGGGGAAGAAAGACAGAGAGGCTGGGCCAGTCGGGCAGGCAGGGCACTTGGGCCAAATCCTGGCAGTGTCTGTTCTCAGCTCCTCCTTAGACCATCCACCCACAACCTGCCCTCTCTTGCTCTGACCTTCTGCGCCAACATAGCTGTGATGAGCAGGGAGGGGTTTGTTTTCTGAGCATCATTTAGTAGCTGGGCTGCGTGTGACTCTGAGGGCGGTGGTGCCTCGTTTCTTCAAGTCCTTACAACAACACTATGAGGGAGGGACAGATCAGACACACCTTCAGAGGCAGACTGCCAGAGTATAATGGTCCTGATGTGTCCAGCCTGCGTTGGAATCTGGTGTGTCCCTGTGAAGCCACAGTGCCAACGCCTCTTCCCCAGTGTTGTAGTGCAATCAAGAAGGTAATTGGGTTTTTGTTTTTGTTTGTTTTATTTTTTATTTTACTTATATGAGTACACTGTAGCCACCTTCAGACACACTAGAAGAGGGCATCGGATCCCTTACAGGATTACAGATGGTTGTAAGCCACCATGTGGTTGCTGGGACTTGAACTCAGGACCTCTGGAATAGTTAGTACTCTTAGCCCTTGTTTTGGTTTTTGGACACAGGGTCTCCTATAGACCAGGCTGACTTCAAATTTACTATATAAAATATATTAAAAATGACCTTGAGGGGACTGGAGAGATGGCACTCATATAAAGAAAATAAATAAATCTTTAAAAACATGACCGTGAACTTCTGATCTACCGGCTTTGACCTCCAAGTCCTGGAGTCACAGGCATGTGCCGCCCACCGTGTCTGGTTTATGAGCACTGAGGATGGAACCCAAGTCTACCTGCACACGAGCCCGGGCCTCTACTAACTGAACTACATCTCCAGCCCTAGAGCTGCAGTTCGTGTGGGGTCTCCTTTCTTGGTAGCCAGCCTGGGTGTCTGTACTGCTGAAGATCTAAAGCTATTTCCCCTCTCTAGGTCCCCAGTGGTGACCAGTCTAGAAGGTCCCTGCCTCTTGCTTCTAAACAGCCAGTGTGATGGGCTCCTTTTGGATTCTGTCTTTGTAGTGGAGGGTGGTGGGGAGCTCACCGAAGAGAGAAAGACAGGCCCTGTGCGTATTCACTTTCCCAGGCCAGTGTTCCTGTGCATGGTATAAATATTCTAGAAACTTCTCTGGGTTATCCAACACCTCCTTGAACCCAGGTCTTTATGTGTCCATCACCTGGGCGGTTGTAGTTGCTTGGGTGCATCTCTGCTTCTGTAGAATGTGAGACAGCCCCCCACCCCCGTCTGTGCTTGAGGCCACTTCCTGTCTGTGGTGTCAACCTTTTAAAACTTCTCTGCTCTCCAGTCCCCTCTGCCCTTGGCTCCGTTTGCATACCACTGCATTTCATGCTCTTGGAGCAAGTTTCTCCTTCTTCGCTGAGGTCTTGTCATTTCTACCAGTGCAGGAGGAATGAGAAAGGCTCGTGGAGAAACTGTGGTCCACAGGAGACTGTAAAAGCGCTTGTCCTCTGTTGATGACCCCTGTGCACTCATGTGAGGTCCTGAGAAGCTTCCATTTCCTCCCTGACTGCAGGTTTCTTGAGCTCCGGAAGCCCCGACTCTGCAAGCTGCTCCGGGTCCTGGCCTTCGCCTACCCCTACACCTGGGACTCCCTCCCCATCTTCTACAGGGTAAGGACACAGAGCTGCATCGCCTCTCCTCCTGTCATTGGTGCCCAGGGAATGGTTTCCTGGGCTCTCGGGGAGACATAGCACCATTGTGGGTCCTAGCAGGACCCACAGGAGTTGGGTGCTGTGGTTAGAGATAGTCTGAACAGAAGCCCTTGGAGACAAACTGACTGTGGCCTTAGAACAACTACAGAGAACTGGGCAAGACACACAGCCTGGGGGTTAGTGAACATCCGTGCCAGCTGGGGGGGGGGGGAAGACCACTACATGCATGACTGTACAGTATCAGTAATGTAGGGTGTCCGTGGAGGAAAAGGTGGGGATGGAAGTCTTAAAGGTGAGAATGAAGCAGAGAGGAACAGGGAGGGGAGATGAGATGGGAAAACAAACACGAAGGGAAAAGACCCCGACTTGCAGGTCACGTGGGCCTGGGTTCAAATCCTAGTCTCCATGGTTACTTGTTGTGGGATTTAGGCAGTACACATCACCTTTCTGAGCCCAGGTTTCCTCATCTGTTATGAGGCTAACGTCTGCTTCTGCAGAGGGGATAATGAAGATCCCTGGATATAATCATCTTACGGGTTCAGCATTTCCTTGTGAGTGGGATTCTCCCAAAGGCAGTGTGAGGCCCAGATGGCAAGGGCGCAGGGCACAGGGTAGCGAGGCGTTTGCCTGATACCTTTGGGAAGCAGTGGGTGTTTTCTCTGTAATTCCCTTGAGTGGGTCTGCAGGAGACTCAGGCATGGGCGTGCAGCTCCCTGCTCTCAGTCCTTGGAGTTTGTGCAGACACACAGGGAACAGCAGCTGATGGCCATTGTCAGTTACATGCAGATTCCATGCCCTGTGATGCTGTCTAGTGGCTGTGTGGGACAGCAGGGCAGAGGGGAGGAGGTGGCAGCACTGATAGTGGACTTGTGCTGCCTCCATTCCAGCCCTCACCTCACTGCTTATCGGGGGCTCACAAGTCAATCTCAGACTCAGTCAAGTCTGCCTTAAGGCCCCTACTGAAGCTCAAATGGGGCGGGGCATGCAGATGACTGGCTAGCCTGGTGCCTTGCTTCTCCTAGTAGGGGAAGCTCCTTTTGTTATTTATAAAAATAACACAAAACTGCTTAACCTTGAAGCAATGTAACGGTCATACGTTGAGGGGTGGTTGACACTGGGTATGGAGCCTAAGTTCTAGGCAAGGCTCTATCACGGCGCTGTATCACCAACCATTCGATTGATTGACTGCTTCGTTTTGAAACAGGATCTCACTAAGCTGCTCAGGCTGACTTTCAGTTAGCTCCATAGCCTAAATGGGCCTTGAACTTCCAACATTTTTTGCCTTAGTGAGTGAATTCAAGCTTGAGTTACCAAGCTAGGCCGAATAGTGATCCTTTTTGATGATGTAGGAAGGGTTTCTCTGTGTAGCCCTGGCTGTCCTGGAACTCACTCTGTAGACCAGGCTGGCCTCAAACTCAGAAATCTGCCTGCCTCTGCCTCCCAAGAGCTGGGATTAAAGGCATGTGCCACCACCGCCCAGCTGACTTTTATTTATTATATGTAAGTACACTGTAGCTGTCCTCAGTCACACCAGAAGAGGGCGTCAGATCTCATTACAGATGGTTGTGAGCCACCGTGTGGTTGCTGGGATTTGAACTCAGGACCTCCGGAAGAGCAGTCAGTGCTCTTACTCTCTGAGCCATCTCTCCAGCCTGACTTTTTCTTTTTAAAGTTTTTTTTCTTCTATCACATCTGACCTGTTTGCTGTGGCCATTTTGCCAGCTTGCCTTCTAAGCCTTGAAGCCTTCATTAGGAGCCTCAGTTTTGTATTGTAGCATCTGGAGCCAGGTGCCAATACGATTGTTCTTCAATGCCTGCATTTTATCCCCCAGCAAGAACAGCAGTATCTAGTAGAGTTTTCTTTTCCCTCCCCCTCCCTCTCCACTCCCTCCCTCCCTCCCTCCTTTCCCCAGCACCCCCTCCCCCATCTCTTTCTGTCCTCTTCCTTTTCGTCCCTACCCCCACCCCTCCCGCATCCCCTCTGGAGTTCGTGCTGCTGTGCTGAGAAGCGTGGGCCTGGTTTTTTCTCAGTACCATCTGTTCTTTCAAACACCCGCAGCTCTTCCTGTTCCCAGGGGAGAGTTCGAGAAATGAAGCCATGTTGTACCACCAGAAGCACATGGTCATGACCCTCCTGGCCTCTTTCCTGTACTCTGCTCACCTGCCAGAGCGGCTGGCTCCTGGGCGCTTTGACTACATTGGTGAGTGTGGCGGGGGCAGGGGTGGGGGGGGGCACTGTCCTGGCTGGGATGGAAACATCCTTGGCCATGTGTGTGTAGCCACATGCCAGGGGACCTGGAGAGGAGTGACCCCTGAGAGAGTCATCAGGCACAGGCCTTGGCAAGTGACAGGTACAGTGACCTACCTACCTTATACCTTGATTGAAGTCATCTTTTGGGTGGCTAACGCACTGCCAGAGACAGGAAGAATGGTTCCAATGAGCAGCCATCCTGTTGGCACCTAGAGTCTGACTTCCCAGCACTACATAGACATGGGGGACAGACACAGGGAGGAAGAAGATGGATCTGCAGGTGACGCTGATGGTGACCAGGCAGCAGGCAGCTGTGCGGAGGAGAGAGTCTATTTTAAACGGTGATTGGAGGGCCTAGGTCATGTGGAGCCGTGGGTCCCAGCTGTATCGCCAGCAGCAAAAGGGTCTGAGACTGCAGCTTCAGGGCTCAACCTCAGACCTACTGACCCAGGAACTCCAAAGCTGGGACGAGGCCAGCACCCACAGAGGCCATGTGACACTGGAGGGAGGGCAAGGTTTGGGAGAGAGGTCAGAGCACAGGAGCTCCTAGATGCCCAGTGTTCCCATCCTGGTTCTCCAGTGCAGGGTGGGGGAGGGGATCTTCCCACCTGTCTCTGACACTGGCTGGAAGGAAGGCACCTGGGTTCATTACTTTTTGGTTGCCGTGGCCATAATCTCAAGTGTTTATTTTTGGATTATGCTTTGAGAGCATGACCCACCAGGAGAGGGAAGGTGTGGTGGCACAGCATGAGGCCGTGGCCGCTGTGCCCACAGTCAGGACGCAGAGATGAAGGCTGGTACTTGGCTCGCATGCTTCACATTCAGTCCGGGGCCCTGGCCCATGGAATGGCCGCTCTTCCCTTTTCAGTTAAGCCATAGAAATGCTCTCATAGACATACACGGAGGTCTGTCTCCTGGGTGCTTCTAGAGACTGTGAAGATGACAATATTAGCCACCGCAGCACCCTTGGGTGGCTTTTATAGAGGGTGACAAGCCTTCGGTACAATACTTTCTTAACTAGATATCGTGAGACTCAGGCCAGTCGCTGTCCCCACCACTAAAGCACCTAGGTCCTCACTGAGCCACCTTTGTCCCTGCCTGGAGCCTCCTCTCCACCTGCTCCAGAGATGAATCCAGATAGGCTTGGTGTGATCTGATTAGAGTCTCCACCTTCTCTCCTTTGTCCAATCAGAAGGGACTTCAGCTATCGAAACTCAGTGCTTATTCTACAGAGCAGTCAGAGGTCAGGAACTAGAGGCCCTAGGCCTCTGTCTACTAGCTCCAGCCCCGCCTTCAGGAAGACAGAGCTGTGGACTGAGGCCTTGGGGACCCAGGTGCAGGCAGGGGTGTGGCCAATTCTGGTCACTCTGGCTTCTCCACATTTTTTTTCAAGTCACTTCATTCCTGTCCTCTCAGACCTAAAGGTACACAGTAGAAAAATGTCCTGGTGATAGGGGATGGTGCTTGCCTAGGCCTCGTTAGTCCTGCCCTACAGGAATCCCTGAGACTTGCTAAGTGGTATATTTGAAGCCACTCTTCCTGCTGTGGCCCATTCAGATGCACCCACTGCTGGAGGCGCATCTGTTCCTCATCTTCCTCAGGGAAACCAGTGTAGTGAATGCAGTGGATCAGGGTTCTGTGTTTGGCACGGTGTCACAGCTGCAGCCAAAGTCATGTGCCTGCATCACACACATATTTGGAGTTGGGCACCGCCTGTGCTTGGAACTTGAAGAAGGCTGGGTGCGCTTACATCTTCCTGGGACAGAGGCTGGGGTGGAAGGAAAACAGCAGGCATGCTTGCCAATGCCAACCGTCCTGATTCAGCTCCTGCCTAAAAGGAGGCGCTGTGACCAGGTGCCCCTCCCCTACAGCAGTGTTGAATGCTTCTGAAGTGGGTTTTGTGGTACCATACAGGACTTACTAACACATTTTTTTATGGCATGTTAGATTAATGTGTTTGAATATGCTGATATGGGTATGTAGGGGTCAAAGGACAATTTGCAGAAACAGGTTCTTGCTTTCTACCTATATGGGTCCAGGGTATTCGACTCCAGTTCTCCAGTTGTCAGGCTTGGTGGAAGACGCCTTTACCACCAAGCCTTCCTCTCTCTCTCTCTCTCTCTCTCTCTCTCTCTCTCTCTCTCACACACACACACACACACACATCCTTTTTTATTTATTTTTTAGATAGGGTTTCAATGTGTAGTGGAGGTTCATCCTAAAATCAATATATGGTCCAGACAGGGCTTGAACTCATGACCTTCCTGTCTCTGCCTACAGAGTGCTGATGTTACAAGTAAGTGCCACTACACCTAGATATAGATATCTGGAGGGAAAGCCTTATTTAACTGTGGTGTTGTATTGGTTTGCTAGGCCTGCAGTTCCCACACACAAGGCAAGCACACTCAGAAGGCTGAGGTTGACGTGAAGGTCTTGGCAGGATGGTGTCTTCCTCCTCTTTCTTTGGGCTGTGGATGAGTTCCTTCCCACAGTCTCCATGGGATTCTTCCTCAGTGCAGATCATGTCCATGTCCAGTGGATTAGGGCCTACCCCAGTGTTCTCACTAGAATTTAACTATCCCACCAAAGATGGCCACTGGTTGGACTTCGGCATGTAAATGGCTCAGAGTTAAATGGCTTAGAGTCGCAGTTGTCATGGAAAGTACCATCTTCTTGTCCTGCCTTTTGTGCCTGATTCCCTAACCCTGGACTCCTTTTCTCAGGACTCTGCCTACTTCTGTCCCTCCTAATTATGTTCCTATCCACCATTGTGGGGCTAGTCATCTCAGGCCAGCATGGCATCCCAGAAAGAGACACCCTGGTCATGTCTCTGTTTAGCCAGAAGTTGAAACAAAGACACTTGGGAAGAGGTGGACAGAAAACTTGGCTGGCTTGTCCCAGGCTGCTGACATTAGAGTTAG
This sequence comes from Apodemus sylvaticus, assembly GCF_947179515.1. NCBI lineage: Eukaryota > Metazoa > Chordata > Mammalia > Rodentia > Muridae > Apodemus > Apodemus sylvaticus. The sequence goes on from NC_067478.1 coordinate 67,084,589, forward strand.
CCCTGGGAGAACATGGAGAGCAGGGAGAGCATGGGAGAGCATGGGAGAGCAGGGAGAGCAGGGAGAGCAGGAGAACATGGAGAGCATGGGAGAGCAGGGAGAGCATGGGAGAGCAGGGAGAGCATGGGAGAGCAGGGAGAGCAGGGAGAACAGGGAGAGCATGGGAGAGCGGGGAGAGCAGGGAGAGCAGGGAGAGCAGGGAGAGCAGGGAGAGCAGGGAGAGCAGGGAGAGCAGGGAGAACAGGGAGAGCATGGGAGAGCAGGGAGAGCATGGGAGAGCATGGGAGAGCAGGGAGAGCAGGGAGAGCAGGGAGAGCAGGGAGAGCAGGGAGAGCAGGGAGAGCATGGGAGAGCAGGGAGAGCAGGGAGAGCAGGGAGAGCAGGGAGAGCAGGGAGAGCATGGGAGAGCAGGAAGAGCTGGGAGAGCAGGAAGAGCTGGGAGAGCATGGGAGAGCAGGGAGAGCATGGGAGAGCAGGGAGAGCATGGGAGAGCAGGGAGAGCAGGGAGAGCAGGGAGAGCAGGGAGAGCATGGGAGAGCAGGGAGAGCAGGGAGAGTATGGGAGAGCAGGGAGAGCTGGGAGAGCATGGGAGAGCAGGGAGAGCAGGGAGAGCATGGGAGAGCAGGGAGAGCAGGGAGAGCATGGGAGAGCAGGGAGAGCAGGGAGAGCAGGGAGAGCAGGGAGAGCATGGGAGAGCAGGGAGAGCAGGGAGAGCAGGGAGAGCAGGGAGAGCAGGGAGAGCATGGGAGAGCAGGGAGAGCATGGGAGAGCAGGGAGAGCTGGGAGAGCATGGGAGAACTTGGGAGAGCAGGAAGAGCTGGGAGAGCATGGGAGAGCATGGGAGAGCATGGGAGAGCATGGGAGAGCAGGGAGAGCAGGGAGAGCAGGGAGAGCAGGGAGAGCATGGGAGAGCAGGGAGAGCAGGGAGAGCATGGGAGAGCAGGGAGAGCATGGGAGAGCATGGGAGAGCAGGAAGAGCTGGGAGAGCAGGGAGAGCATGGGAGAGCATGGGAGAGCATGGAGATCAGGGAGAGCAGGGAGAGCTGGGAGAGCATGGGAGAGCATGGGAGAGCGGGGAGAGCTGGGAGAGCAGGGAGAGCATGGGGGAGCATGGGAGAGCATGGGAGAGCAGGGAGAGCGGGGAGTAGATACATAAATTGCTTTAGAAGAGGACTTTTGCTTGTTTAGCCTTCATAGTTTTCTAGTATTGATTTCTAAAATTACAGTAAGGTGTTATTAGGCAGGGTTCTCTAGAGCAGAAGTTACACACACATATACATGAACTTTCTATGCATATATATATATATATATATACACACACATATATATATGCATATGATATATGATTTACTAGATTGGGTTTAGGTAGTCCAACAATGCCTGGCAGCATGCCAGAGGGGCAGCAAAGTCGCAGCTGTTCAGTTCACAAAGCTGGACGCTCCAACAGCTCAAAACTGGGACCAGGGGCCTCATCGAACCGAACCCTGAGGAGTTGGTAGCAATCAGTCCACGCTGCAAGGCTGAAGAAGCTGGAGTCTGAAGGCAGAGAGGATGGGTGGCCCTTGCTGAGGAAGGAGGCAGGGGACAGCACCTTGGAAGATGCTACTCAGAGGGCAGGTTTTCTTACACACACACACACACACACACACACACACACACACACACACACACACACACACAAGGGGTGGTGCTGCCTAGGCTGACTCTTAATCCAAACAAATTCATAATTAGGATCAGTTGTCTCAGGTATGTCTGACTATTGTCTGGCTAATGGGAGATGTGACGGGGGCCTGAGCTCACCAGCCCCACTGAGAAGTCACCATTCAGTGCTGACTTCAACATCTAGGGACAGGAACACCTGCGGTCCCAGGGCTTTAAAATCTGGAGGAACAGGACCACGCTAGTTAGAGAGTTCAAGGCTAGCCTGAGCTCCAGAGCCAGAAACGGTTATAAGTAGAAACAGTGCTATAATTACTCCAGTAAATGTACCAAAGTGTGAGTCCACTCGGGACTTGTCTGACAGGCAGTGAGGATTCCAATTCTGACACCCTGTCATGGCTTCACCTATTCTGAACTCCCCCCGCCCCCAGCTTCTGCTCATTCTTTTTTTCTCTTTCTTTTTGTTTGTTTTGTTTTGTTTTGAGACAGGGTTTCTCTGTGTAGCTCTGGCTGTCCTGGAACTTACTCTGTAGACCAGGCTGGCCTTGAACTCAGAAACCTGCCTGCCTCTGCCTCCCAAGTGCCGGGATTAAAGGCGTGCACCACCACTGACCAACTTATTCTGAACATTTTAAAGTTTAAAAATAGTATGTGTGTGGGGGGAATGTAGGTACAAGTGTGCATGCATGTGTATGGAGTGCATGTCTGTGTTGTGTGGGTGATGCATGTGTGTGGATGTGTGCATCTGTGTGTGTGTGTGTGTGTGTGTGTGTGTGTAGGTGGTGGTCGTTGCATGTATGTGATGCGTGTGTGCTTGCATGTACATTTGCATTCTGAGGCTAGAGGAAGATGTCAGATCTCATGCTTTGTCACTCTTTGCCTTGTTGCCTTAATATCTCACCGAACCTGGAGTTCAGCTGGCAAACAGCAATCCTCCAGTCTCCAGCCTCCACACACTAGAATTAGAGGCATCTATGACCATGCCTGACATTTCATATGAGTGCTAGGGATTTGAACTCAGACCTTCAGGCTTGCACAGCCAGCAATCTTATACCCTGAGCCATTTCCCAGCTCCTTTCTAAGCACTTCTTACAAATGAAATTATAAAACTGGTGTAGTTGTGTAACGTGTACTCCCAGCACTCAGGGGGTGGAGGCAAGGAGATCAGAAATTCAGACTTATCCTCAGCTACACAGTGAGCTGAAATTGAGCCTGTATAACATGAAACCTGGTATCAAAATACCAGAATCAGTGAGACCGAACAAAACCGTACACACGATCTCTTGGCTGGCTCCTTGCTGACCCGTGTCACCATGCATATCATAGTCTGTGTCCATATATATACCTTTTAGCTGATAACTCCTTAGCACTTAATTTACATACATGTGTGTGTACGTAGGGGTGTGCCCAAGCCGTGACATGCAGAGGTCAGAGGACAGCAGTGGGAACAGATACTCTCCTGAGGGTCCCCGGGGTGGCACTCAGATGACCAGGCTTGGCAGCGGGCGTCTTCACCCACTGAGCCCATTTCTCTGGCTCTGGCTGGTAATCTTGATGGCCTTTTCTGTTTGTCACAGGCCACAGTCACCAGCTGTTTCACGTGTGCGTCATCCTGGCCACACACTTGCAGATGGAAGCCATCCTTCTGGACAAGACCCTGAGGAAGGAGTGGCTCCTGGCCACCTCCAGACCCTTCTCTCTGCCTCAGATAGCAGCGGCCATCCTTCTGTGCATCGTCTTCAGCCTCGGCAACATTGTTTATTTCTCAGCTGCTCTGTACCGGATTCCCGAGCCTGAATTACATGAAAAGGAGTCATGACTTCAGAGCGCGCCTGGCTTTGGTGTTAAGCAGTTGGTGTGGTGCTGGCCCACGTGGCCAAAAGCATTCATAGCAACTGATGTCTTGACAGTTTTTAATGGGCTCATGTCGGAAAAAAGGATTTAACTGGGCAGAGTGCTCTACGCATGCACGGATTCTGTATGTGTTCTGTAAAAGGAAAAATGTGGGCGTAAGTCCTGGATAAGGAAAAATATTAAGTTTTAAACTTATTTAAAATAGGATGTTTAGGGACTAGAGGTGTAGCTCAGTTGGTAAATACTTGCTTAGAATATACAGAGCCCTGTTTCTTTCTTTATTTGGGACTGTTGTTTGTTTGTTTGAGGCAGGGTCCCACTATGTAGCTCAAGATGTCCTGAAATTTACTATGTAGACCAGGCTGGCTTTGAACTCAGAGATCTGCCTGCCCCTGACTCCTGAGTGCTGGGATTATAGGTGTGTGCCACTACACTGAAGCTCTGGTTTTGATCCTCGGCCCAGCAAAACTTGATCCTGTGTCTCATGCCTATAATTCCAGCACCAGGGAAGCAGAATCAGAAGATCAGAAACCCATCCTTGGATACCTCGTGAGTTTGACACCATCCTTGGATACATGAGATTCTGTCTCTAAAAAAATAGTTCCTAATTCCATTTAAACAGTCACATTAAGCATACTGCCCTGCCTCTCTAGTTTTTGTATTGATGTTTAAAAACAGAAGAGAATACATTTGATGAATTTTATATAGTTGAGCTTTTTTCCCAGGTGAGTGAGATGGTTCAGTGAGTTGAGAAGATTGCCGCCAAGCCTGACAACAGGAGTTCGAGACCCAGGACCTGCTGCAAAGTATTCTTACAGTACAGATAAGATGTGATGGCCTCTGGGGCTTAGGGATGTCATCCCATCTGTTAGGGCTCCCTGTGTCCTTTTCTATCAATGGAGGAGCTGTCTTTGGAGATATCACATGCCTGACATTGTGTTGGCATGTCAATATGCTGCCAGACTTAGATTTTATGCAGAGGGTGTTAACCTCACCAATGAGACAGCCAAATGTCCTGTCTTCAACCTTTCCTATGAAACAGAAATACAGGTAAGCTTGTGACATGCATTTCCTGGTATAAACTATGGGTTCTGCTTTCCTACATTAAACGTGGGTTTTTGTAGAGGAGATGTAGATCTCCTCCAGAATTCCAGACTTCCCCAGAATTCCAGCACAGGAGGGCAGGGCCAGATGTCAAAGACATTTGTGGTGTCTTTCATTTAAAACTTGATCAAAGTTCCAGCGACTGCCCTCTACATGTGTGTCCCCAATTTCTCTTCAGAGTCTTCTACTATTGGCATTTTTTAACTGGTTAAATGAAAACGAAGTGCCATGGGTTAAACCCTAGACTAAAAAGTGAATAAAGCCAAAGCTAGGAGGCTTAAAGGAGAGGCTCTCGGATGTGTGTGCTGACTTTAAGATGCCAGGATCCTGTGTACAGGTGAAGTGTGGCCAGCCAGCCTCCTGGCTGCTGGGCGGGCCTCACACTCAGGATCTGTGCCTTCCCTGCAGTGATGGATGCCAATATGCCTTCTGAATGATAAGCCAACTAAACCACCGCTTAAAAAATAAGCAATAACAAGAAATCACAAAACAAAACAACAAGAACAGCAAAAACCCAAAAGCCAACTCTGCTAAGGGCCATAGCCTTGTGCGACAAACCCTTCAGCCTTACACAGAAAATACTTGTGGAGGGACATCTCGCCATAGCTGCCTTTGGACCAACGTTACCTTGTTATTGAGGCTTGTAACCAAATACTACTGTGTTCTTATACAACAAAGCATCTTCATCATTTTGCCTTAAAAATATCATCTTATAGGAGTGGAGATGTGCAAGATGTGCAGGCGTCAAGGTGAGTCCAGCCTCCCACATGCACCATGGAGACCTAGGTATGGCTGCATGGACCTGTAACGGCAGCACTGGGAACCAAGATAGGCAGCTGCTGGGAGCTCACTGGCCAGGGATCCAAACAGAACAGTTTAGTGAGAGGGCCTGTCTCAGCAAGGTGGGGAAGCCATGGAGATAGACATTCATTCTGACATCAGCCTCTGGTCCTATGTGCATTAGTACACACCCACTGGGTGGGTGTGTCCAGGCACACTCACTCTTGCCTAGACTCTGTGTGCACTTCATTTACCAGCCCGAGTGTAACTATTACAGTGATGTTCTGGATTAATTTGTTGTCTCTTGAGAAACTCTGTTATTTAGGCTCATGATACCAAACATGGCAATCCCTTGTCTGTCACATTTGTAATTAAAGTTCAGCATTTTATAGTGTTTTCTGGGAGTTCAGAAATGCTGATACGAAACAAATTTTAACAGAGGCCAACCGGCCCCTAATCTGCACCTGGTAATGACTTTGGGGGCTGTCCGTCACAATGCTGGCTCTTCTTTGCTGACTCTGGAATATCCTCTGTCCTATAAAATACCCTCCAGGATTAAGCAGCTCAGCCCTGTCAATGACCTTGCCAGCAGCTCACAGCCTCATCCTCTAATGACAAGGACCAATATATTCTGGATGTGAGTGGTCACGAAATAAGGTTTCATTATTTTATTATCAGTTACCTTCCCCTCGGGAAGAGAGAGTGCGTGATACAGTTATATAGGCTGGTAAATTTCCGGTACATTAATTGCAAACCGCCTAACACATTTTGTTCTTTAGCAACAATCTGACACTCTCAGGGGCACTCCCACCTACTGCACATTCCCATGGCCCCAATTTTATGGTGGGGGTGGGGAGGTATAAAGTTGGCTGGGCGTGGAGCTCAGTTGGTAGTCTTTTTGTTTTTTTGTTTTTTGTTTTTGTTTTTGTTTTTCAAGACAGGATTTCTCTGTATAGCCCTGGCTGTCCTGAAACTCACTCTGTATACCAGGCTGGCCTCGAACTCAGAAATCCACCTGCCTCTGCCTCCCAAGTGCTGGGATTAAAGGAGTGCGCCACCAGTGCCCGGTGTTGGTGGAGTTTTTGCTGGCATGCATGAAGTCCTTGGCTTTGGATACTAAGCACTGCATAAACTGAGCATGGTGTCCATGGCTTTGATGCCAGCATTTGGGGTACGGGGACAGGAGGATCAGGCCATATTCAGTTCCGTAGTGAGTCCAAGACCAGTCTGAGTTTCATTAGGTAATTAACAGTGATCATTCTAGTTCGATGGCCCTCAACTAGAGGGTCACGACCCTATTGCAGGTCAAATGACCCTTTTACTGGGAGTTCCCCAAGACCATTGGAAAAACAGTACCAAAAACAGTAGGTGCAGGGCTGACACTCTGGAAAAGAGATGTGAGGGAACCTTCTAGGCCTACCTTGGCGGGCCAACCACTGGCTGGGTAGATAGGGAAAAAGATAATCTCTGAGGAAACAGACCTAGGGAGCTGGTCGGAAGGAGGCCCAGAGACCTGCATGGCTGCTCTAAGCCGACAACCCTGGGGAGGCTTCAAGGGGGCACAGGACCCAGTTTGGCTGGCAAGCAGTGGGCAGACATTTCGGGCCTTAGGGCCAGCAAGGGCTGTCTTACAGAAAGGAGAGGAGTCAGGCCAGTTCTTCCAGAAATGTCTGATGGCACTCTGGAAGACAATGGCGACTCCAGAAACTGCTGGGCTTCTTCTCCCCAGAGACTGCCCCAGGGCTGGCCTGAGCAGCTTCAAAGGGGAAGGAAGGCGTGGCGTTGGGTAATAAAGCACCTCCGGGGAGGCGGGTATCAGCTGCTATCTTGTCTAAGCAACTGCTTTCTAGAACTGGCTCTGCTTAGGCGTCCTGGAAGAGTAGATGAAAGGAGTTTGAAGATACTTTAGTTCACCCTGTCTAAACGTTGTCCAGCCGACATAAAAGATGCCAGAGGGGGTCAAGCCAGGCGGTGGTGGCGCACGCCTGTCCCAGCACTCAGGAGGCAGAAGCAGGCAGATTTCTGAGTTCGAGGCCAGCCTGGTCTACAGAGTGAGTTCCAGGACAGCCAGGGCTACACAGAGAAACCCTGTCTCAGAAACAAACAAAAAAAGATGCAAGAGGGGAGGGGCGATGGCTAGACAGAAGAGTCCTCTGGTGATCGTTGCCCTGCCTGCTGCTGCTGGCAATGGAACCTGAGACCTTATGCATAACATTCACCCAGTGCAAAACAAACTCACCGCCAGACCTACAAGACAGAGACACGTCCTGGGGATCAAACTCGGGTCATCAGGTGTGGGGTCCAGCATCTTTACTAGCTTACCCAGTCCACTAGCTCCAATCCCACTTTTTTGTTTTGTTTTTGTTTATATGTTTTTGTTTTTTGTTTTTTTTGAGACAGGGTTTCTCTGTGTAGCCCTGGCTGTCCTGGCTGGGATTTGAACTCATGACCTCTGGAAGAGCAGTCAGTGCTCTTAACCACTGAGCCATCTCTCCAGCCCCCTGTTCTAGAACTTTCTATGTAGACTAGGCTGGCCTCAAACTCACAGAAACCTACCAGCCTCTGCCTCCTGAGTGCTGGGATTAAAGATGTGCACAGTCACCCAGCAGCCTGACTTGGTTTTGTTGATTTTCTTTTTAGACAGTCTCCTGTAGCCAAGGCTGGCCCTGAACAGGCTTTAGAGCTAAGAGATCAACATGAACTTCTTGGCTCTGTCTGCCTCCACCTCCCGAGTACTCAGTTTATAGGCATGCTCCACCAAACCCAGTTTACATCTCTGGGGATCGAACCCAGGGCTTTGTGGATGCTAGGCAAGCAGTCTAACTCCATTGCCTGCTCCTCAAATATGATTAAGACAAAAAAATATTTATGTTTTAGATAGCTGGAGAGATGGGTCAGCAGTTAAAAGTACTTATTGCTCTTCCAGAGGACCTGGGTTCAGTACCCAGCACCACATGGTAGCTCACAACCATCTCTCTCTCTAGTTCTTGGGGATCAGATGGCACTCTCTGGCCTTTTCAGGTACAGCACAGGCATGGGCTACAGACATACAAGCAAGCAAACATTCATAAAATACGTTTTTAAAGATTTATTTTTATGTTTTAATTATATATAAACAATATGTCGATATAAAATCTGTGTCTGTCTAGGAGTAGACATGTGGGAACAGAGGTACCCTTAGAGAGCAGGGAGGGTGCCAGGTCCCCTGGAGCTGTTATTAGCAGGTGGTTGTTAGCAGCCTAAAGTAGGTGCTGGGAACAGAAAGTGGGTCAACTGAAAGAACAGCGATCACCCTTAACCACCGAGCCATCAAATCTGACTTTCAGGGCTGGAGAGATGGCTTAGCGGTTAACTAGCTCACAGCCATCTGTAAATGGGATCCGATGCCTCCTTCTGGGGTGTGAAGACAGCGACAGTGTACCCACATACATCAAATAAATACATAACTCTTTTTTAAAAAATCTGACTTTTGTTTGTTTGTTTGTTTTGTCCTGGAACTCACTCTGTAGAGCAGGCTGGCCTCGCACTCAGAAATCCGCCTGCCTCTACCTCCCAAGCGCTAGGATTAAAGGCGTGTACCCCAACCCTGCCCGGCTAAAATCTGTCTTTCAAAAAAGCCTCCCAGCCGGATGGTGACAGTACACACCTTAGATGCAGGCACTTAGGAGGCAGAGGCAGGCGGGTCTCTGTGAGTTTGAGGCCAGCCTGGTCTACAGAGAGAGTTCTGAAATAGCCAAGGCTAACAGAGAAACTCTGTCTTGAAAAACCAAAACTAGGGGCTGGAGAGACGGCTCAGCGGGTAAGAGCACCGACTGCTCTTCCAAAGGTCATGAGTTCAAATCCCAGCACCCATATGGTGTCTCACAACCATCCGTAAAGATCTGACATCTCTTTAAAGAGATCTGACACCCTCTTCTGGTGTCTGAAGACAGCTACAGTATACTTACATATGATAAATAAATCTATAAATAAATAAATATCTTTTAAAAAAAAAGAAAAACCAAAACTAAGACACAACCTGCCACCACCACCAAAAGACAAAAACAAAGAAAAAGATCTAAACCAAAAAATGTCTCCCAGCTAAGGCCCGCTTTACAAGATGAGTCCGGAGCCTGATGCTGCTCGGGTGGCCAAGAGCATAGGAGTGGATAGGGTGTGGCCTAAGGGAGAGGCAAATACTCTTCTCTAGGATTCTAAGGGAACACAGCGATAAAACGACTCCTTGTCCTCCTCTCAGCCACGCTTCCTCTTACAGTAGATGGGAACTAATACAGAGACCCACTCCTGGATAACGGGCGGAGAGTGAGAGATTTCAGAACATTTAGTCTTAAATGAGATGTCGTCAACTCATCCCCTCCGGGCTCAGGGGCGTGTGCAGAGGAGGAAGCTTGAGAGGGACTTCAGACTTCCAGGCACAAGCAGGGCTGGTACACAGCCGGGCTCACCAGGACTGAGGCAGCGTGTGCCCGGTTTGCAGGGGCACAATCCAGCTGGGTACCAGTGCTGAGGGAGGGAGGGCTCTAACCCCTAGCCAAGAGTCTCTCTCTACTTGATACCTGCTTGCAAAGGAAGCGTTAGTTTTCTCCAATGGAGTCTCCACTGTCACACATACAGGCAGGCCCCAGGTCCAGCAGACCAACACAAAACAAACACAGTGGGTTTTTTGTAGACTTTTTGTCTCATTTTGCTTTGTTAAGGCATGTTGGGCTTTTGTGTGTTATTCTTTGTTTGTTTTATTGGACTTTTGTGTGTATATGATGGTTTTTTTTTTATTTGTGTGCGTGTGTGTGAGTTTCTCTCTTTTTTGTCTTTTTTTTTTTAAAGAAAAAAAGGCATGGAGGCGAGCTGTGGGGAGAGTTCTTGAGGATCTGGGAAGAGTTGTGGGAGGGGAAAAGTGTCATCAGGTTATAGTGTATAAAAATATTTCTTCTTAAAAATATGCCTCTCTGGGCAGTGGTGGCCCACGTCTTTAATCCCAGCATTTGGGAGGCAGAGGCAGCAGATCTCTGAGTTCCAGGCCAGCCTGGTCTACAGAGTGAGTTCCAGGACAGCCAGGGCTACACAGAGAAAGCCTGTCTCGAAAAAAAAAAAAAAAAACCAAAAAAAAACCAAAAAAAAAAAAAAAGTCTCCAAGATACACTTTGTCTTCTTTTCCTTACTTGCTCTGGTCTACATTAATAACTCTCGAGAGAAGTGCAGATCTTTCAGGGCTGTAGTGATTGTACTTTTAAGAAAATGAATGAGCTAGAGAGCTTTGCTATGAATGAACAGGAGCAAGAGAGAGAAAACCCAGCCTGAGTCAAAGCTACAGCTGGAGCATTGGGAGAGCCTCCGATGCTATCAACGCTCAGGGCCATGCCCGTCGTGGTAAGCCGAGCATGCAACAGTGCCATCTAGCGAGGCTGAGGGGGATACGCTGGCGAGGACTCGGGGGTGATGCTGAAATCAACGGGGCAGTGAGGGGCAGCAGGGGCTCCAGGATCCAGAGAAGGTGAGGCTTTCGCAGAGGAAAGGAAGACTGAGAGACAGCAGGGAGACTCGAGCGTGGGGGCAGATACGTTCCAAGCACGTGTGTTGGGCTTGGGACAGGTGAGAGGTGACACAACTGACCAGGAAGACTCGCCTCAGGGTCCCGCTGAGGGTTTCGAGCAAAGGTGACGACCCACCCTAGGGGTGTCCCAGACCTGTGACTTACAGGTGAGAGTTCAGTCAAATGGAACGCTTTTGAAAGGTAATGAATGGTGGAGCTTTCTGCTTCTGGAAATTTATCTGACCTATACAAGGATGCATGTTTATTCATTGTAGCAGTTTGCAACAGTAAATATTGGAACGACTAATGTCCACTAATATGGACATTAAACTATGGGTATTAAACTGACTACGCTTATCAGTGCTGGCCCTAAAGGAAGTTCTGAGTGGAGCCTGAGTCACAGAACGCAGGTGTGGATCCATCCCTGCGCATCGTCAGCGTGGGGGCAGGGCTAAATGCGATAGAATCAATTTGTGGAAGACAAGGGTAGATTCTGGGGGGTTGCACAAGGGCAGGGGGTAGATTTTATTCATCTCTGTATATCCAGGAAACATCAAAATGTGAAGGTTAAGGGTGTGTAGCTTAGTGGTATCATTTTTACCTAACATTGTGAGGCTCTAGGTTTGATCCCAGCACCATGAAATCTCACCACACACACACACACACAGAGAGAGAGAGAGAGAGAGAGAGAGAGAGAGAGAGAGAGAGAGAGAGAGAGAAGAGCTGGAGGACCCAGAGAAGGGACCTTACAAAAGGTTGATTGTCAAGTTGGTAAAGTCTTCAAGATCATCCTGGGGGCTACCCTGTAAGTTTGAGGCCAGCCTGGGCTACAAGAGACCCCCCCCCTTGTCTCCAATTTAAATAAACACCGGAAGTAAGATAAAATGTAAATGTAGGATAAAATGTAAACGTAGAACTAAGAGTAAAGATAAATATACAGTAAAATGAACAAGATGGTGTGGTGGCTTGGAAGCCAAGCGGCCAGCCTGAAAGCAGAACATGCCGGACCACGGCTTTACTCCCTTAGGGGTTCTCAGTTCAAAGGCAAGGAGACCTCAGTTTCTGCGTCAGAACGGAAGGGCGGAAGGGCCGGGATTTCCCCTCTGGGTTTTTCCTGAGCGCTGCCCTCCTCAGCCTCCCGCGGGTTCCCCTGGGTTGCCAAGGAGACGAGCGCCCCTGCTGGCCGTGCCAGAGCTGCCCGAGGCCCCGCCCCTTCGCCGCAGGCGGTCGCTGATTGGCCTGTTTGAAATGCGCCGGGCGGGCGCACACTTGGGCTTGCAGCGTCGCCGCCGGGCTCTCCTTAGATTGAGTCCGGGTCCCCGCGGCCGCAGTCTGCACTGCTTAGTTCCCGCCAGCCTTGCTCCGGTCGGAGCCCGACGTCCCGCGCGCGCGTGTCAGGATAGCACGGAGCCTGCGGTCATGAAGTCTGCGTGAGTACCAGGAGGGGACTGGTGGGATGACTGAATGGGGGCCGCCGCCCTCCTCACGCTGAGACCGGGGGCTGCCCGGGAGCTGAGTCCCGACGTGTAGGCCGGAGCTCCGCACCGCGAAGTTCTGGTGGCTGCCGAGCCCGGTGTGCCGGCGCCCGCACAGCCCTCTCAGCCCGCTAAGGCTGGCTCCAAATTCGGGGCTGTCTGCCGCCACCTCCTCGGGTTGCCATCCTTGGGGCTGCCCATCCTTCCCCGGCTTCCTTCCTCCGGGCCCGCTGTGCAGGTGGCAGGTCTAGGGACCCCGGGAAGCGTGCAGCCCGGGTGCGCTCCGGCGCTTGGAGGAGTTGCGTCTCCACCGCTCCTTCGGCATCCCTTCCCTACTTCCAGCCTTGAGATCTGGGTCCCTCTGCAGCTCAGTTACCTTGCGCTGTCTTTGTCCCCAGGCCATCCCACTCGCCTACCCTATCGCCCACGCCCACATTCCTCAGTATTCCTAGACACTTCAGGAGAGCCATATCCTGGTTACACTTTTACAGCGAAGGAGGGCTGGCTTTGGAAATCGTTACTTTCACACGCACGCAAAAAACGGAACTTTTTTAAATGAGGAAACGTTAGTCTTTATATTTACTTAAGGATACCTACCCCAGTATAATCGCCCAACTCTGATTTGCTTCTACTTTTACGTGTGACACTATTGAGAAAAATACTTTAGTAAGCTACAGTCTAAACGAATCTTTTGATTTAATTTGAGTTAGATATTCTTGTAGCCTATACATGAAAAAGAAAAAAAGTTAAATGATAGAGAATGTTGAAATAAATCAAAATGTTTTTAATAAATATTGTTTACTTAAAATAGCAAGACATTGCAGCATTGTGAATAATCTGCTCTTCCTGCCCAGCATGAGCAAATCTCTGAATTTGCTCTCCAACATTTAAAAAAAATGAAATCAAACAAAAGTCCCCCTGGGTCCTTCTGGTGTCAAAAGTATATTTTCCCAGTCACAATTTTAATGAGTTAAGATTACATATATATCACATTTCTCTAATACAGTTTATTGTTGTTTATATTCATGTTATTTGCTGTGCAGTATTTTGGGATTGCAGGGAAATGATTTTTTAAGCCTTAGGAAGTTCACCATTGTTAGAATTTGTGATGTCTTCTATGTTAGTATTGAATTAATTTATGGGTTTTTTTTAAATTTAATTTTATTTTTCTTTTTAACCAGGAAGGTTAAGATGCCCAGGAAACCTGTAATAAAAAAAGGATCTCAGACAAACCTTAAAGATCCAGTAGGGGTAAGGTGTGTGTGTGTGTGTGTGTGTGTGTGTGTGTGTGTGTATGTATGTCTTTAGTCTATTTCTGTCTTTTGTGTGCTTGAAAGGGGAGGAAAGCGATTTGAAAGTTGGGTTAAAGAGCACACAGTTCAAATTGATAGGCTAATTTGTATAGAGCTGGTTTTAGCTGTGATGTTTGCTTTCTCTACAGGACTAACTGGCCCAGAATAAGGAACTCTTTAGTTGTTGACTGCAAACCAGCTATCACTAATTAGATCTGAAAAGTTAAATGATTTCTCCTACCAGGCTCTGCTCTTATGGGTGGGGTGGGGAGGGGACTTTCTTCTCAGGGCTTAGCCCTCTCCCACTTGTATTTGGTAACAGGACACATTCTCAAGGAGAACCTCATATTCAAGGTTCACAGAGACTAGTGTAGAATAACTCAGTTTAGTCGACATTTCTTCCTGAAAGGGGAAATTTCTGAATGCCACCCCCCACTGCCACTGCCAGGGTTCCTAATTGCACCACATGCTTTGAGCACAGCTGGACAGGTTTTCCTCCTTGAGCGCCTCCACCCCCCAAGTGCTGTGATTACAAAGTGTGCTACCATGCTCACCTGAACTGGCTGTTTGAAATGACATCCACTCTAAAGAATTTAATGGCTTTGTCAGCTATTTAGAGAGATTTTTATGTTGTTACAATTTTACTTGCGCACATCAGTGAAGAGGTTATTGTATAGTTTAATATTTTAACCTAAATTTATTTTGATTTAATGCATCTTTGCATTTGACCATTCTGAGCTGTAGATTTGGAATTTATGTTTGTGTTGAAGATCAGGTAATTGTAGATGAATAAACAGACTTTAAGTGGAAGTCAAGTGAGTGCTGAACAGTCACAGGTGCATGCATCCTACAGTCCCAGCATCCTGGAGACTTGCGGGCAGATTTCCGAGAGCTCCAGCCCTGTCTGGGCTACAGACTGAGAACCTGTGTCTCAACAAACAAAACAAACAGAAAAGCCAAAAAGAAAATCAGGGAAAGAGTCAGCCTTGTTTGAACACCTTTCTCTGTTTCCAGGTGTACTGTAGGGTGCGCCCGCTGAGCTTTCCTGATCAGGAATGCTGTGTAGAAGTGGTCAATAGTACAACCGTGCAGCTCCACACTCCTGAGGGCTGTCGACTCAACAGAAATGGCGACTATAAGGAGGTAGGTTCCTAGTAGAACCAAGTTGTTTTCAGTTTTGAATTTAAAAATTCATGTGTGATCTCTCATTTGTGGGAAGGAATACTTTACTACTTTATCTAAAATGTCTTTCATTTCTAGGACCTTCAGATAGACTTTTGGTATGTTGGAATTATCAGGTTGCTTTCAGGGGTCTCTCTCTCTCTCTTCCCCCCTTCCCCTCCCCCTTCTCCCCCCCCCTGTATTTTTGAGACAGGGTCTTAATGTGTAGCCCCAGCTGTCCTAAACTCATTATATAGACTAAGCTGGCTTAGAACTCACAGAAATCTGCTTGCCTCTGTCTTCTAAGTGGTGGGATTTTTTTTTTTTTTAAATGGTTTTTCAAGACAGGTTTTCTCTGTATATCCCTGGCTGTCCTGGGACTCACTCTGTAGACCAGGCTGGCCTCAAACTCAGAAATCCCCCTGCCTCTGCCTTCCAAGTGCTAGGATTAAAGGCGTACGCCACAACTGCCCTGTGAGTGGTGGGATTAAAAGCATATGCCACCATCACCTGGCTTTCAGAGTATATCTTAAAACTGCGTATATAAAACTTCACATGAGGAGATCAGAATACTATTTAATAAGAGGCATTATGTGTGTTTTTCCTTTCCCTGGGGCTTGAACCTAGGACCCTGTGTATGCTAGGCAAGTACTCTGCCATTTGAGCTACATACACAGTAGTAGTGTTGTTGTATATTCAGCTCAACCATAAAAGGTTTTATTTTTTATCTCTGGAGATATCACCATGTAGCCCAGTGTTTTAGTCCTGTTCTATTGCTGTAAAGGGACACTGTGATCAAGGCAACTTAAAAAAAAGAAAACTTTACAGTTTAGAGGGTTAGTCCATGATTGTCATTGTAGCAGGCATGGTGGCACCCATGCATGGCCCTGCAGCAGTAGCTGAAAGTTTACATTTTAGTATACAACCACGAAGCAGGAAGAGAGGCACTGGGCTTTTCAGACCTAAAACCAGCCCCATTGCATACCTCTTCCAACAAGGGCACACCTCCAAACAGTCTACCAACTGGGAACCAAACATTCAAATGTAAGAACTTATGGCCGGGCGGTGGTGGCGCATGCCTGTAATCCTAGTACTCTGGGAGGCAGAGGCAGGCGGATTTCTAAGTTGAAGCCAGCCTGGTCTACAGAGTGAGTTCCAGGACAGCCAGGGCTATACAGAGAAACCCTGTCTCAAAAAAACCAAATCCCCCCCCCCCCAAAAAAAAAAGAACTTATGGGGGACATTCTGATTCAGACCACCACACCTAGGCTGGCCTCAACTTCTGCTCCTCCTGTTTTAGTCTCCTAAGTACTGACATTAGAGGTGCATATCCTTGATGCCTTGCCTTAGTGGGTCTTGCTGTTTGATTTTTGTGGTGCAAGGGATTGAACTCAGGACCTTGTTCATCTTCAGCACTTTTTATTGTTTTTATTTTTATTTTTTTATTTTTTGGTATTTAGAGACAGGGTTTCTCTGTGTAGCCCTGGCTGTCCTGGAACTCACTCTGTAGACCAGGCTGACCTTGAACTCCGAAATCCTGCCTGCCTCTGCCTCCCAAGTGCTGGGATTAAGGGCGTGCGCCACCACTGCCCGGCTGTTTTGTTGTTGTTGTTGTTGTTGTTGTTGTTGTTGTTGTTTTAGGCAGCATCTCTGTAGCTCAGTGTGGCTCTGCCTTTACAGCTTAAGTGTGGTATTAGAGGCATGCGTCACCATCTTTACCTGAAAAGTGTTTTGTTTGTTTATAATGTTGGGGAACAAATTTAAGGCCTCCTGCATGTTTGGCAACTGTTACTCTACTGAGGTGTATTGAGTGAGTTTTAGTATCTAATGAAGTAGTGAATAAATTGAATAAATGAAATACTAGGCTAAGCTAGTACTGTGATACTAGAGTTTAGAAGGCTGAAGCAAGAGGGTCATGAGTTCCAGGCTGTGCTGTAGAGGAAGATTTGCTTCAAATATAATAACAATAACAATGAATATAAAGATATGTATAGCTATAGAAAGGATTCTGTTAGTTAGTTCCCCAAATGTGGTAGGAGGCCAGTCCCTGTCTGCTAGGGAAGGGGGTTTTGTTTTAAGTAAAACTGCCTTTACAGACTTTATACCTTAAACTGACAATAAATAGACAAGTAGTAGTTCCTATAATAAGGCAAGAAGTCAGTTTTGCTGAAGGGATGGGAATATGGGAATGCAGAAAATAGATGATTGACTCAGGCTTTCTGCTTTCGAACTGCCATTCATTCACTGTTTGATTTGTTGAGACAGTCTCACCCTCTAATCTGTCTGGCCTAGAGCTTGCTGTGTAATCTGGGCTGCCTTTAAACTTGTGGCATATTGTCTACCTCAGTTTCCTGTGTGCCTTCCAGGCCTGAGGCACCACACTGGGCTGCCGTTTGGCTTGTGCACACTGCTGCAGTGCTCCGGGTCTGTAGCCCTCCCTTGTCCTCTGTGCTGCCACTGTCTCATTCTCTCAGCAGCCTGCCCCTTCCTGAAGCGCTCTCCTTGCCCTCCCCAGCCCTAGGCTTCTCCTGTCTCCCTCTGAATACTAAGGTGGGCTGTGTCCAGGGCTCTTCCTACCTCCCATTCCCCCTTTCTCATCTTGTTTTCTGTTTTGTTTTGTTTTGTTATGTTTTGAGACAGGGCCTCACTTATTAGTTTGACTGGACTAGAACTTGTCTTAGCATATAGGTAGATGAGTCTGTACCTGAGTCTGTACCATGCATGCCTGACCCAGGGGCTCTATTCTCTATCTTTTTATGGTTTTAAATATTCTAGAATTTTTATGACAAGCCCACGTCTTTTTTTTTTCTATTTATTTTTCTTCTTTCTTTTTTCTTTCTAAGTTTTTTGAGACAGGGTTTTTCTTTAGCTTTATTTGTCCTAGAACTCTTTCTGTAGATAAGGCTGACCTTGAACTCAGAGATCTACCTGCCTTTGCTTTCCAAGTGCTGGAATTAAAAGCCTGTGCCACCACCACCCTGCCCATATTATATGTTGAAAGGACCTTTTGAGTCCCTGCTACCCTCCACGTGTTTTCTTCTTAGTCTTTTCAAAAGATGGCACATTGCTGTCGGTTGCCCAGTCCAGCAACCTGGGAGCTCCTTTCCTCTGGCTCATATCAGGGTTGCATACAGACAGCCTGTCAGTCCTGCAAAGTGGATCATGGCTTTATTCTTTCCTGTCAGTTCCTTCTGCCACTAACTGCTTCTGAGCTGGTTGCTAATCAAACTGTTTGTGTTGGGAAAGTGGTTTTTATCTTCATTCAGGGCATCAGATACTTTAGCTTGTACTAAATGTAACTTACCAGGCTGAGTTCCCTGCCTAACTGCTTTCTAATCTGTGTGTTGAGATATGCCCATGGACTGCAGGCTGAGGTAGAGCAATGGAAGATGGCAGTGGAAGTTTCTCAGAGAACCATCATCCGGCCCTGGTAGGCTGAGCATGCCTTGAGTAGCATCCACAGCCTTTCCTGAAGCCTGTCTGGTCTGCCTGCTTTTTGTTTGTTTGTTTGTTTTTTGGGATTTTGGTTTTTTTTCCGAGACAGGGTTTTTCTGTATAGCCCTGGCTGTCCTGGAACTCACTCTGTAGACCAGGCTGGCCTCGAACTCAGAAATCCGCTTGCCTCTGCCTCCCAGAGTGCTGGGATTACAGGCGTGTGCCACCACCGCCCGGCTTGGTCTGCCTGCTTTTATAGATGATCTTGTCTAATGGTTTCCACAGAGCTCCAAGAATGATCTTGCCAAGTAGAAAGAGATCTTATCATTTCTCTGTGCAAAAATCTCTGCAAGAATGTCTGTAAATGGGCAAAATCCTGTTCAACCAGCCTCTTGCTTATCTTCCCATCCTTATCTTCCAGTCCTCAACTAGTCTTGGGGGATCCTCTGTAAGTCAGAATCATGCCTGCCAGCCACTCTGGCTTTACCCGGACTTCTCCCTATTACATGGAGGCCTCCTCTTGAATTTCAGCTTAAGTTTTGCTTTCTCAGAGTGTTTAGACTACTCCAACATAAACAGCACCTCACTCTGGTCATTCTGTGTGCCTCCTTTATAACACTATATTGACTTATTGACTGCATCGTTTAAAGATGAAGGTATGTTCTGGGTCACTGGGTAGTGTCACCATTTTGTGAACATGGCCAAATGTGCTTGCGTATGCTAGGTAGCTTGCCATAATAGACCCCGAGGCTCCCCAGACTATTGCTCTTAGACTCCGGTGGCACAGAGCTGCTGTGTGGACTGTTGTAGGCAGTTGTACTAGAGTGCCTATCACACAGCCTTCTTTATACGCCTCCTGGAGTAACATGGTGGGCTTTTTCTCTCTTGTTGAACTGAAACATGGGATGTGTGTCTGTACTTGTGTTCGCTGTTGTTTCCTAAACCCCCCCCACCCCCCCAGACAGGGTTTCTCTGTGTAGCCTGGCTGACCCTGGAACTCACTTTGTAGACCAGGCTGGCCTCGAACTCAGAGATCCGCCTGCCTCTGCCTCCCAAGTGCTGGGATTAAAGGAGTGCGCCACCACCGCCCGGCTCCTATTCTTTATTTCAACACCAGAGGGTTATGCAGCTTTCTGTCCCATTGGTTGAAACAGTTGGGATTAAGTAAGACTGAATGGTGAGGAAGGTTGGTGGATCAGCAGGTCTTTGGGATACAATGGGAGATGAATACTGATTTACTGAATGTCAAGTTTGTACACATCAATCTAAAATACATAGAAACAGCTTTGGTGGAGACTGAGTGCAGAGCATGGCTGTGGGGCTGGCTTTGCTGCTGTTCAGGACGTGGGCGGGTACATTCTTGCACCTGCTTTCTCTACTCCAAAGGGGATGTTTGTGAGGAGGAGGGCCACATCTGTTTTCCATGGGACTGTTCTACTCTTGTCAGTGTACATTCCTTTCTGAAAACACATTCAGAGTGAAGACTTCACAGAGGCCCAAGGTAGTCTTATCTAAAGTAGGTGTTTTAAATAAATTTCCTTTTTAGAGCTTTAAGCTTTATATGTATGAGTATTTTTCCTGCACATGGGTCTGCTGCTCAGAAGAAGGCATCAGATCTCCTGGAGCTGGAGTTATAGACAATTGAGGGCCACCATCTTGGTGCTGGGAACAGCTGAACCATCTCCAGTCTTTGAAGTGTAGGTGTTTTGTCTTTGAAAGGTTATTTAATCTTATTTATCATTTATAAAATAGTGGTTTGAGGGGCTGGAGAGATGGCTCTCAGGTTAAGAGCATTTGCTGTTGGACCTGGGTTTGATTCCCAGCACTGCATGAAGAGCTCTGACCTCCATGGGGCATAAAAAGAATAGAAGAATTGTGTGTGTGTGTGTGTGTGTGTGTGTGTGTGTGTGTGTGTCTTTCTATCTGCAATCCCACATCCATGAGTTCAACTATGGTTTTAAAATCTTCAGAATTGGGTTATGGATTTAGCTCACTGGTAAACCATTTGCCTAGCATATGTGAGGGAGGCACTAGGTTTAATCCCCAGTTACTTGAACCCCCACCCATAATGTCTGAGGAAAAATAGATATCTGTACTGAATATTGTATTGTATTAGGTTCATAGTATATTAAATGGCAAATGCTATGCCATTTAAATAGTGACTTTGGGATCCTTGTATATGTAGTTTCTATGGGAGATCTAGACCAATCTCTCACTGTCCTGGTGGCATACGTTCATAACTTCAGCTCTGGAGGTAGAGGTCAGAGGGTTGGAAATCAGTTCTTCCTTGGTTACATAGTAAGTTTAAGGCTATCCTGGGTTATATGAGACTTGTCTTAAAGAAGTTAATGTGTGTGTGTATATGCACATATGTGTGTGTGTGTGTATAGATACATACACAAACATAAAAATACATTGCCAAAAGTAACATTTATTTTGTATGAGAACTCAGATAATGCTGGGTGGTGGTGGTACATGCCTTTGATCACAGCACTTGGGAGGCAGAAGTAGGAGGATCTCTATGAGTCCAAGGCTAGCCTGCTCTACAGAGTGAGTTCCAGGACAGCTAAGTCAACACAAAGAAACCCTGTCTTAACAACAAAAACTAAACCAAACCAAACCAAACAAAACAAAAAAACCAAAAAAACAAAAAACAAAAAAAACCTAATAAGATTATAACTTACTTCTAGTTTTAAAATGCCGTACACTTGTTATTTTGCTGTCCTACTTACAATGTCTTTTCTTATGTATTTTGATTGTGTGCACATTGTATACTTAGGAGGGCAGAAAATAACCTATAGATGGTTCTCCCCTTTTACCACGCGGGTTCCAAGGATTGAGCCTAGGCTCTCAGGCTTGGTAGAAAGTGCCTTTACCTATTGCCCCGTCTTGTTGGTTCTTGCTGCTTTAAATAGACCTTGGTAAAGAAAAAATAGAGAGCAGTGGCCAGGGGTGGTGGTGCATGCTTGTGATCCTAGTGCCTGGAAGCAGGGGCAGGAGGATCACTTAAAGGCCAGCCTGGTCTGTCAACATTGCAAGTTCTGGGCCAGCCGTGACCACATACAGACTGTTTCATACAAACACACTCCAAAAAAGAGAAAAGAAAGAACAATAAATAGAAAACTATAACGCTTGAATTTTTTAATACCCTATTAATTTATTTTGAATTTTTTTTTTTTTTTTTTTTTTTTGGTACAGGGTCCCTGTATAGCCTTAGCTATCCTGGAACTCACTCTGTAGACCAGGCTGGTCTCAAACTCAAATCAGCCTGTCTCTGCCTCCTCAGTGCTGATATTAAAGGTGTGTGCCTCTACTGCCTGGCATAAATTTAGGATTATAGGCTACTACCTTGTTTTGCTTTGCTTGTTAACAGGATCTTACACCATAGCTCAGTCTGGCCTGTAACTCTGTAGGTAGCCCAGGCTGCCAGGGCAAGTTTCCTATCTTAGCCTCAGTAGCACTGGGTATACATGCTCACCTCTGGACACTCTTAATCTGGGCAGCATTAGTGGACTCATGACTTTTCTTCACTTTTCTTAGTGGCTAGGACTGAACGTATTTGTTATGATAGCTGTGATTTATTTATATTGGGACTACTAAAGGCTCCAATCTTAAAGATCATTGGGTTTTTTTTTTTTTTTTTTTTTGGTTTTTTACATGTCTGGATTTGAAATGCTCACAACAGAAATATTCCAATTGTAGAACAGATAATAGCTCTAATAAATTTCCATGTGGTGATGTTTTTCTTTTCTCCACAGACTCAGTACTCATTTAAGCGGGTATTTGGCACTCACACCACCCAGAAGGAACTTTTTGATGTTGTAGCTAATCCCTTGGTAGATGACCTCATTCATGGCAAGAATGGTATGAGTCTTGGAGTTTAATTGAAATCCTGTTTGATCTTGTGATAAAACTTTTTAATATTTATATATTTGGCTTGACATGGAATTCAGATTTAACTCATTAGTGTACCCATTTTTGGGTTTGTTAATTTTAGTGTTTTAAATACATGAAATGTTATGTGGAACTTTAAGACTAACTCATTGTTACTTGCTACACTGTAGGTCTTTTATTTACATATGGCGTGACAGGAAGTGGAAAAACCTACACAATGACAGGGTCTCCAGGGTCCGGAGGCCTGCTTCCTCGTTGTTTGAATATGATCTTTAACAGCATAGGATCATTTCAAGCAAAACGTTATGTAAGTACAATTCCTTTGGGTTGTGACTGTTACTATAGACGCAGGCCTGAGACATCTACAGATGCAATGATGCTGAAAGAGAAAAACATTGGAGCTACTTGACTCTTGCATAGATTCAGATGTGGGCCCGGTGACTGCACTCCTGTGGCGGCAGCACTTGGGTAGTACAAACAAGAGGATCAAGAGCTGTAGGCCGGAGAGTCTCATGCCCTTTCCCCAGGTGTAAATGTTAAAAAGTGTGTCCTATTTTCAAAGATTTCCTTTCTTTAAGTAAAGTTCTTATTTTCCAGTCTCTCTTGCCTCTCTCTTAGGTGTTTAAGTCTAATGATAGGAACAGTATGGAAATTCAGTGTGAAGTCGATGCCTTGTTAGAACGGCAGAAGAGAGAAGCCATGCCCATTCCAAAGACCCCCTCTAGCAAGTGAGTGACTTCATTATGACCCAGGGTGGGTGGGATTCTGTCCTACAGTTTCTGTAGGTCCAGAGAAGGTAAATATGAATTAGAAAAGTTGGTCTTACAGCTGACTTTTGTGAGGTCAGGGGTTGAGGCATGCTCTTGACTGCTCAGGTATTTTATCTAGTTTCAGGAGGATACTTCTGTGAATGGGAGGAGGATAAATCCTTGTGTTGTGAATCTTGAAGGCTTAGGGGGTCCTTGACCCACCTTGAATCTGAATATCGTTGCTTTATGGTTTCAGCTTTATGTGACAGAACATTTGTTAGACTTTGCTTTCACTCTGATATTGCCTCAGTTAGGTTTCTATTGCTGTGATAAAATACCTTGAACAAAGAAAGCATCTGGGGAGGAAAGGATTTATTTTATCTTACATTTCCAAGTATCAGTCCTTCACTGAGAGAAGGCAGGGCAGGAACTCAAGGCAGGAGTTGATGCAGAAGCCATGGACGGGTGCTGTTTTCTGGTTTGCTCCTATGGCTTGCTTAGCTTACTTTCTTATACAACCCAGGACCACCTGCCCCAGGGTTGGTACTACACACATCAATCATTAACCTGGAAAATGCTAGACAGACTGCTTGTTGATTTGTTTTATAGAGGTAGGTGTTTTCTTCAAGTGAGAGCCCCCTTTCCCAAAGACTCCAGCTTGTGTCAAGTTGACAAAGAACCATCCAGCACAGCCATTATCTACTTTATATCCTAACTGATAGTGGATAAAATTTAAAGTGAGGAGATCTGTTTTCTTGTTGTAGGCGACAAGCAGATCCAGAGTTTGCAGATATGATAAATGTACAAGAATTCTGCAAAGCAGAAGAAGTTGATGAAGACAGTGTCTATGGAGTATTTGTCTCTTACATTGAAATCTATAATAATTACATATATGATCTATTGGAAGAAGTGCAATTTGATCCCATAAAGCCCAAGTAAGTATTGAAGAGAGTCTTCGGTTAACCTAGAAAACTACTCCCAGCAAGCCATGGTTTCTTGTATAAATGACGATGCTTGCATTTTTTTCAGGGTGCACAGAAATAATAATTATATAGTCATGTTCAATGAATACTTTTCTTCCTCTTTCTTTTTTCTTTTCTCTTTTTTGTTGTTGTTTTGTTCAATTTTATAGGTAATATTGGGGCACTTTTCAACACTCGGACAGTACTGGGAGTTTGCAGCCTTTTGGCTGTTTGTGTCTTGGTGATCCCTATGAAATTGATACTTGTCTGAGCAAGTAATTGTTAGCTCATCCATCACCCATTAGTGTAAAGTCATATTGCACTATCATTCCGCCAGAGGTATCTGTGGTTCTTGCCTTGCAGAATCTGAGACCAGTTACCATGTAGCTTTACAGAAGGGTGCCTCTCTTTGTTCCAGAGCTGACACACAAATCTTGTCAATGACTAGTCCACTGTGGGTAGTTTTATTCTTTAGCTAAAGGCTGGTCTTGCATGCTGTGTTTACTGCAGCCAGTTAGAACATAAATAGCATGAAGCCCTTTGTCTTATACATAACATTTGTGTAGATGTGCAAATGGCTGTTCCTGTGGAAACAGCTGATTTAGAAAATCATTAAACTGAATAGACTGATGTCCACTAATGTCAGTGGGTTCACTAATACGAAAATACATGGACTCTGGTTGAGGCTTTATTTGATAAAAGGAATTTCTGTGGCTCTTAACTGAGTTGCATTTCCAAAAAGGATATTATATCATTCAGAATCCCTGAGTTACTAGTGACTAGTAAAATAAGTATAAAATTGCTAGGTGAGAATACCCAAGACACAAATCGCATAACAAATGACTCCCATGAAGAAGTATGGAGAGGGTCTTGATCCTGGAAAGGATTGATCTAGCATTGGAGGGGAATATAAGGACAGAAAAAGGAGGGAGGTGATTGGAGAATGGATGGAGAGAAGAAGGTTTATGGGACATATGGGGAGGGGGGATCTGGGAAAGGGGAAATCATTTGGAATGTAAACAAAAGAATATAGAAAATAAAAATATTAAAAAAAATTGCTAGGTGAATGAAATCTGAAGGTCTTTAGCTTTGCTCAGTCATTCTTCAGATGAGAACTGTTTGTTTTTGAGGCAGTGTACTGATTGTGGATTTAATGTGAGGATGGTGTTAGCTCTCCTCTGAGGAGTTACTGCAGTGAAGGAATCTTACATGTAGAGGGATTTAAATCTTCTTTATCATACTGTCACTAGTGTAGACTGAACTGCCGCTCTAGGCTGGCTACTCTAGAGCAGTAATGTCTGCCTTATTCCTTCGGTAGGTGGAACGGCTGCAGTACACCTATGAGGAACGCAGAGTCTGTGTATGTGATGTTGACTCTTTAGATGAAGGGTGTTAACACTAGTTGGGGGGCATGTGTGGCATGTTTATACGTAGTTTGCTTTTCCTTGGCAGTGGGCAGGCTGCTACCCTCTAAACCCTCCTTTCTTGATTAACAGTGATGGTGGCTGGTAAGTGTCTTCATCCTCACCATTCACAAAACTGAGTGTGGGGCTACTGAAGGGCAGGTAAAGGTGCTTGCTGCTAGGCCTGACACCCTGAGCTCTTTCCCTAGAACCCACATGGTAGAAGGAGAGAATGGACTTGTAAGTTGTCCTCTGTCCTCTACAGATTTGAGCCCAGACAAATAAAATTAATTAAAACCTGGGGCTGGAGAGATGGCTCAAACGTTAAGAGCACTGGCTGCTCTTCCAGGGAGCCTGTGTTCTATCCTCAGCACCATGTGGTGGCTCACAACCACCTTTAACTTCAGTTCCAGGGGATCCAATGCTCTCTTCTAGTTTCTGTGGGTGCCAGGCTCACATGTGGTGACATTTCTTTGGGGGCTCTTATATAAATTTGCATCCATTAAAGAATGGATGTCTTAGGAGCATGTTTTTCTGTCTGACCATGTGGTGCCTCTGTCATAATACCCAGGAAGGCTTTCAATGGGTGTCAGCACTACACTCATGGACTATCCAGCTTTTAGAAGGAAAACTGGGGATGTGCTCAGTGGTCCAGTATTTGGCTAGCATGCATATGAAGCTCTGGATTCTGTTAGCAAGCTGAGGAGCAAGGGCATATCGTATTACTTAAAGGAAGACAGTTGTGTATCATTCAGGAAACTAAGCCCTCTTTCTTTCCTACAGACTCCCACAATCTAAAACGCTCCGAGAAGATAAGAACCACAATATGTATGTTGCAGGATGTACAGAAGTAGAAGTGAAATCTACGGAGGAGGCTTTTGAGGTTTTCTGGAGAGGTTAGAAACAATTAGAATTTGAAAATTGTGGACTGATGGTTTTAACCCTCAGAGTTATTGCTATGATTTAACAGCAGTCCTGGATTAATTAGAAAGCAGGTATAATAAATGGCTGAGTTCAGGTATTTATAATCAATGGTTTCTCTATCATCATAGGTCAGAAAAAGAGACGTATTGCTAACACCCATTTGAATAGAGAGTCCAGTCGTTCACATAGCGTGTTCAGCATTAAACTTGTCCAGGCTCCCCTGGATGCTGATGGAGACAATGTCTTACAGGTAATGCTTTAGTTTTTAGAAGATGACCTAAATTAGGGGTTGCCATGGTGATGAATATTGCCGTAGAGTTAACAACTATACAGTTGATGACTTTTTCATGTCCGTAGTACTGTTTCTGGGCTCTGCCTATTGAGTGGGGCGTGTGTGGCACATGTTTTGCAGATGCAGTGAAAAGCATCTGCAAACCTTTAAAGCTCTGTAAGAATATTTGTTACATTGTTTTAGGTGTTGCTTGCCTTGTGAGAAAGTCTCCTTCTGAGGCTAGGATGATTTGGAACATTTTGTTTCTTTTGTCTTACTTCTGCAATTATAATGTAGTGACATACTTTCTCCCTTCCCTTTCCTTTTCCCAAACCCAAACCCTCCCCTATACTTTTCCTTGCTGCTTTTCAAATCCATGGCCTCTTTTGTGTCTGTTTTTTGCTTATTTCTCAGTATATAGGTAAAGGTGGCCTCAGCTTCCTAACAGTCGGAATTTAAGGCATGTGCACTATGCCTGTTTTTTTGTTTTTTGTTTTTTGTTTTTTGTTTTTTTTTTTTTTTGGTTTGTTTTTTTGTTTTTTTTTTTTTTTGTATCTCTGTGGAGCCCTGGCTGTCCTAGAACTCACTCTGAAGACCAGATTAAAGGCCTCGATTAAATGCGTGTGCCACCACTGCCCGGCCGGCTTTTGTTTTTGACAACAGAATCTATGGAGCTTGAAGTTCAGATTCTCTGGGTCAGCTTCCCCTGCTAGGACTGAAGTCTTGCTTCGCTGGTCGTGATTTTAGCTGTTTCATGTGTCCGGGCTGGCGGGAAAGTTTGAGTTTTACTCACTGGGATTTGAGCTCTGATTCCTGCCTGTTTCCCAGCTGTTCGACCTGACTGTAAGAGAGCCTTCTCATAAGATAGTGAGAATTAAAGGAAGCAGTGTTTCTTGTCCACTGCTTGGTTTAGTCACTCAATAAATGTTAGAAAATGGCTACAGACAAGTCTTTCCCACACCTGATTTCCTATGAATGACTCTTGTGGTGCTAGGAATGTGAATTCTTGCTAACATCATAATCTACCATTTAAGTGCTTCTTAACTCTCATTTCTTTTTTAAAGCTTTGTTTTTATATGATGCGTGTGAATGTTTTGCCTGAATGTATGTCTGTGTACCACATGTGGGTGTCTGGTGCCTGTGGAAGCCAGAGAGGGCATCAGATCCCCTGGACCTGGAGTTACAGACGGCTCTAAGCTGCCGATTTGGTAACGAGATCTGTACCCAAAGCCTCTGCAAGAGCAGCCCGTGCTCTTAACCACTGAGCATCTGTCTGCCCTGGTTTTTGTTTCTTTATATAAATAGAGTACTGTGAAATTATTAAGTTAATGTGGGCTTTTTTTTTTTTTTTTGGTGGGGGGCGAGGGGGGGGCTCTTCGTTTTGTGTTTTTGTCATGTGTTTGTTACTGAAGACAAAGCTTAGACTCCCCAATGCTAGAATATAAGTAATACCTGTTATAGCAGAGTGGCAGAGTCTTTGTTCTCAAGAATTTCTCTAATATCTGTTCTGAGGATGGCCAGGCAGCAGACCAGAACTCAGTCATGAGTGTCTAGCAACTCTTTTGCATCATCACCCTCTGCTGCTCTGGGCATTTGTGCCCTGCATGTGCACTGTCCATTAAGACTTACTGCCATGGTAACTGGATCTTTTGGTTGTTGTTGTTGTTGTTTTTGGGTTTTTTTGCTTTTACTTTTTGAGACAGCGTTTCTCTGTGTAGCCCCAGCTTTCCTGGAACTTACTTTGTAGACCAAGCTGTCCTGGAATCTCACCTGTCTCTGCTCCCTAAGTGTTGGGATTAAGGGTGTAATGCAGAATAACGTACCCTAGATTGATTTTTCTCCCTTTTAGGAAAAAGAGCAAATTACTATAAGCCAGCTGTCTCTGGTAGATCTTGCTGGAAGTGAAAGAACCAACCGTACTAAAGCAGAAGGGAACCGACTCCGGGAAGCTGGTGAGTGGTGCTGTGTGTACAGCTATGACCTCGAGGGACTTGGAGCATCAAGTTGTATTTATCGATGACTGGTTTCTGCTTAATCAGTGCTATAACATTAACTATTAAACCTAGTCTTTAGCCGGGCGGTGGTGGCGCACGCCTGTAATCCAACACTCTGGGAGGCAGAGGCAGGCGGATTTCTGAGTTTGAGGCCAGCCTGGTCTACAGAGTGAGTTCCAGGACAGCCAGGGCTACACAGAGAAACCCAGTCTCAACAAAACCAAATCCAAAAAAACCAAAAAAAAAAAAAAAAAAAAAAAAAAAAGACCTACTCTTTATATCTCCTACCTTTTAAAAAATTAACATTTTATTTGTGTGCATTCGTGCTTCAGGATGTGCATGAAGTTCAGAAGGTGCCATGAAAGAATTCTCACTCTGGGTCCTGGGGCTCAGGGCTTCAGGCTTGGCAGCGAGCACTTATAGTGGCTCAGCTGCCTTGCCAGCCTGCCTAAGTTAGCTTGGTTGATTGCTTGCTTGGTTTATTGGTTTTTTGGGTGTTTTTTTTTTTGGGGGGGGGGGGTTGGTAGTCCAGACTTGTTGGTCTTCCTGCCTCAGCCTTTTGAGGAGTGGAATTTCAGGTGTGTATCATCCTATCTAGCTAAATGATCTGATAGCCATGATGGGGCTGGAGAGATGGCTCAGCGGTTAAAATCACCAACTGTTCTTCCAGGGGTCCTGAGTTCAGTTCTCAGCAACCGAATGGTAGCTCACAATCATCTGTAATAAGGTCTGGTGCCCTTTTCTGCTGTGTCTGAAGAGAGCAATGGTAGTGTACTCATATGTATAAAATAAGTAAATCTTAAAAAAAAAAAAAAGATATCTGATAGCCATAATGGAATTAGGAAGTCTCAGTGTTCCAAGATAAACAACACTTTAGCCATTGGGAGTAGAGTTGGGATCTGATATCTTAGCATGTGACTAGTATACTAGCCTTGTCTTGGCTCAGAAATCCAAATGAGAGAGGTCAGAGAAAAGAAATCATGATGACTAAGAAATCCTGTTGAGATTTGGAGGGATGGATTTTGCTGGTCCCTAAGACACTTGACTGTTAGAAACATGTCCCTTCTGAGTATAGGAGGGACTTCTATCACTTTCCAACTATAGTCTGAAATGGTCCCTTGGGATGTAGCTGGCCTCCCGTGTATGAGGTGACCGAGTTAAGTCTCCAGCGCCACCAACCTAGAAAAGGAAAGAAGAAAGCCAAGTAAATGACTTTGTCCATGACAGAATTTAGGGTTTGGAAGAAATTGTTACTTTTCTTTTGCCATGAAGAGACGCCTTGATCAAGGTAACTTATGAAAGAAAACAGTTGGGGGCTTGTTACAGTTTCAGAGGATGAGTTGGTGACCATCATGGCAAGAAGAAAAGCAACAGGTAGGTGTGGTACCTGAGAGGTTACTGTGAAGTAGCTGAGGATCAGATGATTCACAGCCATGACGGAGGGAGAGAAAGAGAGACTGGGAGTGCCTGTGCTTTTGAGACTTTAAGCCCACCTCCAGTGAAACCCAGCCACCAACCAGGTTCTATTTCTTTCTTTCTTTCTTTTCTTTTTCTTTCTTTCTTTCTTTCTTTCTTCCTTCCTTTCCTTCTTTCTTTCTTTCTTTCTTTTTTTTTTTTTGTTTTTTTTTGTTTTTTGGTTTATTGGATTTAGTTTTTTTGAGACAGGGTTTCTCTGTATAGCCCTGGCTGTCCGGGAGCTCACTCTGTAAACCAGGCTGGCCTCGAACTTAGAAATCTGCCTGCCTCTGCCTCCCAGAGTGCTGCGATTAAAGGCATGCACTACCACCATCCAGCCAGATTCTATTTCTTAAACCTTCCCAAATAGTTCTTTCATCTGGAGACCAGTCAAACATATGCACCTATGGGGGCCACTCTCATTCAAATCACCATAGAATCAAGTGTCATTTTATTCCCAAGCTAGAGAGATGGCTCAGCAATTAAGAGCACTTGGTGCATCAGGTATGGTGGCTTCACCTTTAATCCCAGCACCTGAGTGGCCGAAGCAGGTAGATAGGTCAGCCTGGTCTACAAAGCAAGTTCCAGGATAGTCAGGACTCTGCTGTTAAAACCTTATCTTGGAAAACAAGAAAGAAAGAAAGAAAGAAAGAAAGGAAGGAAGGAAGGAAGGAAGGAAAGAAAGAAAGAAGGAAAGAAGGAAAGAAAGGAAAGAAAGGAAAGAAAGGAAAAAGAAAAGAAAGGAAGGAAGGAAGGAAGGTAGGTACCTGTTGCTCTTCCAGATGACCTGGGTTTACTTGGTGGCACCCACGTGACAGTTTACAACGATCACAGCTGTGCATACCTCTAGCTCCAGGGACCTGGTGTACTCACTGGCTTCTGTGAACACCAAACACATATATGTGCTGCATTTACATACATATAGGCGAAAACATGCAAACGAGTAATTTGTGGGGCTAGAGAGATGGCTCAGCAGTTAAGAACATTGACCGCTTTTCAAGAGAACCTGGGTTCAAATCCCAGCACCTATGTAGCAGCTCACAAGTGTCTGTAACTCTAGTTCCCAGGGATCCAACACCCTCACACAGGCATGCCATATATGTAGGCAAAACACCAATGCACATAAAATAAAAATAATAGTGTATTTGGAGAGTTTTTTAATGGAGTCACTGAAAGATGTGGAAGCTCTTCAGAATTAGTACTGTTGACAGTATAATGGGGTCATGCATCTTGAACCTGCGCATGGGAATCTAGCAGATAAATGAAGGAGAGGTTTTACAGGACACAGACACATTAGCTCCTGTCTTGCTAGTTCACGTATCTTTTGTCTCTTATTTCCTCTCAGGAAACATTAATCAGTCATTGATGACACTAAGAACATGCATGGAAGTCCTGAGAGAGAACCAGACGTATGGAACTAACAAGGTACACAGCAGCCTTCTCCAACTTCTTTGTGGTTTAATTTGTGCATTTTAACTGTCTAATATGCTTAGCTTTTGGATGTTTTTATAGATGGTTCCATATCGAGATTCAAAACTAACCCATCTATTCAAGAACTACTTCGATGGGGAGGGGAAGGTTCGGATGATCGTGTGTGTGAATCCAAAGGCTGAAGACTATGAAGAAAGCTTGGTAATTTCAGTGTATTTGTCCTATACACTTGGTTTCTCTAGGGTAAACAGCTACTTGGATGTGAAAAAATGGCATTCTGCACATTTTGTAGATTTATGCAGGGTCAGTGAATGTGCAGATGAATATGAATCTGCCATCTGTAAGGAAGGGTAGGTAGGCGTGCTCTTACAGACTCTGTTTTGTATTTTCAGCAAGTCATGAGATTTGCTGAAGTAACCCAAGAAGTCGAAGTCGCAAGACCAGTGGACAAGGTTATATGCGGTCTGACACCAGGGAGACGGTACAGAAACCTGCCGCGGGGAGGCCCAGTTGGAGATGGTAGGATTTGGTGTTCTGTCATTGTTTACTTGCTTGACTTTATGTAACTACAAAAACTTCTCAAGGACCAAA
This sequence comes from Apodemus sylvaticus, assembly GCF_947179515.1. NCBI lineage: Eukaryota > Metazoa > Chordata > Mammalia > Rodentia > Muridae > Apodemus > Apodemus sylvaticus. The sequence continues at coordinate 67,116,553 of NC_067478.1, forward strand.
TCAAGAAACTTTGAACTAAAATAAAAGGTTTCTTTTGTTGTATACTTTGCCTAATTTTTGAAAAATTCCACACCTAAAGCATAATGAAGCCTATCTGTAATTCTAGCACTAAGTAAGCTAAATAATGATAATAACAACAACAATAACAATAATATAAAATTCTATGGTTCCTAGCTCATGGGCTCTGCTTCAAGTTTTATAGCATCAGACTTGCCTAAGTTCTTCCATAATTTTAAATTCAATACAGAACCTTTGGTGACTGACATGGTTCTTCAGAGCTTCCCACCACTGCCCCCATGCAAGCTCTTGGATATCAATGATGAGGAGACCCTTCCAAAACTGATGGACGCTTTGGAGAAACGGCATCGCCTACGACAACTAATGATTGAGGAGTTTAACAAACAATGTAAGGGCAGAGCAGCTCACAGCTGCTGTGACTTCGAAGGTAGAAACAGGTCTTAGTGACTCCATCTGTTGAGACACCTCTCAAGGATGACTTGTTTCTTGGCTTTGCCATTGTTTGATATGAAGGGCACTGTTTTGTTTTCCTTGCCAGCTTGACTTTACTTTTAAAGAATGTGAGAAGAGCTGTGCGGTGGTGACTCACACCTGTAATCCCAGCACTTTGGGAGATAGAGGTAGGCAGATTTCTGAGTTTGAGGTCAGCCTGGTCTACAGAGTGAGTTCCAGGACAGCCAGGGCTATGCAGAGAAACCCTGTCTCAAAAAACAAAAACAAAACAAAACAAAATAAACAAATCCCAAAAACCAAAAAAAAAAAAAAAAAATGTGAGAAGAAAAAGTGGGTGTCTCCCCACCTTTTTTATTTTTAATAGTGATGGATACAAGATGGTATTTATAGTTTTTCTCTGTTGTAATTAACTTATAACTTGTAATTGTGCCTCAAGATGGTATGGGGAAAGTGAAATTATGTTTGAAAGTATGTGGAGCAATTAAGTCAGATCATGGAAATGGCTGTCTCTGAGTGGCTGTGGTATGCCAGGGTCTTCTGCTAGGTTCAGCTGATCTCAAATACAGGATTATTTTTCTTTTTACATTTGCAGTCAAGCTTTTCTGTAAGTGTTAGGGAGAGGTTATAGAATACTCCTGTAGGACATCTACAGGTTCAAGAATCTAACTCCTAATTTCTTTCCAAACTGTTTTCCATGTTTTGGTATTGGCCCCAGGGCCTCATGCATATACAAAGCAGACATGGTCAGGCAGTTGCCTTCCCAGCCTTCCCTTGTGCCCGAATGCCACAGAGGCCTTCACTAAAGAATATGCCAGTGAAAGCTGCTCTTGGTGGCTTTATCCTGTACCCTCAGTAGCAACAGTTTGTATGCTTTGTTTCAGGCGTGGCTTTCAAAGCCTCATTGAAAGAATTCGACAGTTCTCTATCAAATAAAGAAAACTACATTCAGGAAAAACTAAATGAAAAAGACAAATTGATCTCAGGACAGAAATCGGAAATAGAGCGACTGGAGAAGAAAAACAAAACTTTGGAGTACAAGGTTTGTGGTCCTCTTTCCTCCTGTGTGCTAGCTGTTGAGCAGTGCTCCCAGAACAGCTCATGTGCCTGTCTGTCACAGCTGTGAGAGGCCCTCCCACAGGGAGGAAGGGGCTGCGAGGTCTTTTCATCTTAGGAGTGGAGCTTAGCTCGAACAGGGGCTTGTTGAGTAACTTCTCCTTTCTGGGCTGGAGTAAAACTGAGAATCCATGTGAGATAGAGGACAAGCGTGCATCCGTGTGTGTGTGTGTGTGTGTGTGTGTGTGTGTGTGTGTGTGTGTGTGTGTATGTGTGTGTTTCTACAATTTGCTTTTGTTACGTTTGTACACCAGATGCTGAGCACAGCGGTCTCCTTTTCAGATTGAAATTTTGGAGAAAACAACTACGATCTATGAAGAAGATAAGCGCAATCTGCAGCAGGAACTTGAAAGCCAGAATCAGAAGCTTCAGCGGCAGTTTTCTGACAAGCGCAGATTAGAAGCCAGGTTGCAAGGCATGGTGACAGAAACTACGATGAAGTGGCAGAAGGAATGTGTGAGTGTTGTTTTTAGGTTAAATATTTTGCGTTTCTGTGCTTGTTGCGGAGCTTTGGTGGTATCTGCTGTCTCTGGAAATAGAGAACTGTCATTTTCAAGCAGTAAAGTGGGTGATATCATGTGACTAAAGTAGACTATAATTTGTCATTGCTTCCTGTAGGAGCGTCGGGTGGCAGCCACCCAGCTAGAGATGCAGAATAAACTTTGGGTCAAAGATGAAAAGCTCAAACAGCTGAAGGCCATTGTGACTGAACCCAAACCCGAGAAACCAGAGAGACCCTCCCGGGAGCGGGACCGGGAGAAAATCATTCAAAGATCTGTCTCTCCTTCGCCTGTGCCTGTAAGTGTTTGCAGCTGTGTCTAGATGAGTGCTAGAGAAATGTGTTCCAACTAGAGGGGTGTTTTGTTGTGAGAGATGTTTTGTTTCATGTTATAATTTTTAAGCTTCTACTCTTAAAACTTACCACGGATGACCAGTCGTGGTGGCACATGCCTTTAATCCCAGCATTTGGGAGGAAAGGCATGCAGACCTCTATGAGTTTGAGGCTAGCCTGGTTTACATAGGGTTCCAAACTAACCAGGGCTACATACAGAGACCCTGTTTCCAAAACAAACAAACAAACAAAAAAGCATATCACAAAAAAATTAATGACTGCAAATAGTTTCTTAAAATGTTGAATCATCATGTAGTAAAATTGTAGAAAAGTAATATTGTTTCTCAGTTTTTCAGTCTTATTCATTAATCTTTCTCCAATTTTTCTAGCTTTCTAGTAACAATATTGCTCAGATTTCCAACGGCCAGCAACTCATGAGCCAGCCACAGCTACACAGACGCTCTAACTCTTGCAGCAGCATTTCTGTAGCTTCCTGTATTTCGGAATGGGAGCAGAAACTATCTCCATTCAGCACACCTGTCAATGTCACCTCTCTTGCAAGGCATAGGCAGCAGGAGCCAGGACAAAGTAAAACGTGTATCGTGTCAGACAGAAGGCGAGGGATGTACTGGACTGAAGGCAGGGAGATGGTCCCTGCACTCAGCAGGGAGCTAGGCGTAGAAGAGGACCATTGCCGCAGGGTCAGTGCCAGTGCTCTGTGAAGGGCGCAGTGGTAGACTCATTCCTTTCTGCTCTTTGTAACTGATTCCAGAGGTTCAATGGAAAGATGGGTGGGCTCCAAAATGAAGAAGCTCTGCCTTTTCTGACAGCCTCTCTGCAGTCAAGCCAAGGTGTGAGAAAACAGAAACATTGCCTGTGAGCTCTGAGGGCCAGCCAGCATGACTGCCCCCAGGAGACCGCTGGCATGACCAAAGGGCTTTGCACAGAATCAAAGAACATGATGTCTTACTTCCTCTCTCCCTCTCATTTCTATTCCTCCTTCTCTTCCTTTTTTTTTCTTTTTTCTTGTTACTGGAGATCAAAACTGGAGTCTCAGCATGCTAAGTAATTTCTATCAATGAGCCATCCTTTTCCCCAAACCAAATATAGAATGTATGAGACGATATTTCTCTCTCTCTGTTTGGTTTCCCTTCCCAAATTGATTTTTTGCCTTGCTCTTTTTGAAAAAAAAATTTTTTTTCATTTTAAAAATTTTCATTAATGGGTTAGATTTTCTTCTGCCTACTCCATTGGTAGGTTCACTGTTTTATGCAGGTCTTCCCTCTTTTCATGAAAAAGTAAGTCATATATGCTGTGATACTCCTCAAAAAAACCAAACCAAAACCAAAACATTTTCTATGTAACCACAGCCTTTACCTCATTGATAGAAGTCACCGTTTCCTGAGCAGATGGCCTCTCAGCCTGCCCTGTGATGGCCTTGGCTTGCTGCTATCCAGAGGCATGCACTGCATACCATCACAAATCTTTACTATGAAATTTGCTTCCACCTTGTTGATTTTTGTGACTTGAAACTACTGACAACTTTCACATCCTAAAAGTTTTTATCTTCATGCCTTACAAGGGCTCTGCCTCATGCCAGGGTGCTTAAATGAACCCAGTTTATATTTCTTCAATATTAAGATATTTTTCCCTTAAACTTGAATAAATCATTAAAGGAATACTATGAATTATATATTTAATAAAAATCTTAGCTGTTCTTTTAAAATTATTCTAAGTAAAATAGTCTTGGAAGTAAATACTTGCTTAAAATCTTAGCAGATTTAGAATGTTGATAAATGCCCTGCAATCTGATTACTAATGATGGTGACCAACCAGTCCCAGAGTTCTTAGAGGCAACAGACTAAAGTCTCAAGTTCTTACTTCGCAGATTTTGCTTGGAACCTTTTAGGGAGCAGATTGTGGTGAATGGTCTGTGTGATCAACTCTAGTAAATCCTCCTCTTTTGAGAATGTCAGACTCACCTGGCCAGCAGTAAAGACATGCCTGGTTTGGCCTGTGAGACAGGAGAATCTACTAGAGATATAGACTTTAATTTCTTTCTCAAAATTCAAATCTCTTTAGAAGTGCAGCAGAAAAGTGTCCACAAGGTTAGTATCTCTGTGTCCATTTTCATTGGTCAGAATTTATCAGGGGACCTGAGTTTTACATTTTGGTTAGGAAAGAGTTAGAAAATACTTGAGTCATGATTGCTAATAGATTCTTTGTAGTCCATCCCTTTCAAAGTTTGGGTTGAATGTATTATGCTGTAAATGTGTTTGAGGAAGCTTCTGTGCTAGATCTTAAGAGCTAGAGTTTTCTTACTCAACATCAATCAGACCATTTTCAGGATGGAAGTTTGCTGCCTGCCCAGCAAGCAATTCAGTGTCCTAGTAGCAAGTTGTGACTGTTGTGGGGTGTCATTAGAGCTGTCCTGAGCTGCTTCCTGTGACTGGGCTTCTGAATCAGAATCCTCATTTGGCTGGTGGCAAGGCTAGTGCCTGCAGACTCTCAGTTGTATAAATAGGAGACACTCATGGTTGCTCATGCTACTATATCATATTCATGAAATACATTTTTGTTTTTTGTTTTTTTTTAAAGTTGAATGTGCTGTTTAACTTGGTACATCTGGCATTTGACTGGAAAACAAGTAGTTTTTATTACACGATACAAGCTGATTTCATACTATAGTCTTTGATTCTTGGAGCTTTTAAACATTTGGAGAACAAAGCGCTAATACATTTTAAGTTTTTGTGGAAATGTTTTGAAATATAAAAATCTTTACTCCAAGTGCTCAGAAGTCCTTACACAGTTGAGGCTGGACATGTGAAACACCTGCACACCTGTGCCCTTCAGGATTTCCCTCACCAGAGCTTAACAGCTTGCACTTTTTGGTCTGATTGTATATAAGGAAGGTTTTCTATATAAATGCCTCAGACATACTTAAGTGTTATATTGCTCCTGCTGATATCTTTAACAGACCTGCTAATCTATTTAGTACTTCACAAAGCAGGCATGATAATTAATTGTTTTTTGATCGAGAATGCAAAATGGATTATTTGTCCTGAACTAGCCATAAACAGGAAGACCTAGTCACTACAATTGTGTCTTTTACCCTTCGTTGCAATGGAAGCTCCCAAACAGACTATCTCTACTTCACACTGTTGTCCAAAGATGCCTGTTGGTTGTTTGCCTAAGAAGAGAATGTTGAATGACTTTCATGTTTAGTGTGGACAGGTTTGATTTCTGAGAACTTGCATTGTAAACTGCTGCACTTCTAACGGAACCGCAAAGTAATCCTGGGTTGTGCTTGTTTCCCAATTCCTCTTTCAACCTGATCAGAACACACCAATTCCTGTACGACACAGAAGGTCCCGCTCTGCAGGGAGCAGATGGGTAGATCATAAGCCTGCCTCTAATGTGCAAACTGAGACAGTCATGCAGCCACATGTCCCTCACGCCATCACAGTGTCTGTTGCAAACGAAAAGGCGCTAGCTAAGTGTGAGAAGTACATGCTGACCCACCAGGAACTAGCCTCCGACGGGGAGATTCAGACTAAAGTAATTAAGGTAAAAACAAGTCTGCACAGAATACCAGTGAGAAACATTTGCCCTGCTGTCCCTTGACCAGGTCTAGAACATCCATGGGTGTTGGGTGGGCCTTTTGTTTTAGCAGAAAACGAATATAATTGCTTAGGTTCTGGAACTTGGAGACCAGATCTGCTTAAGTAGGCTTCGGCTCTTGGGTTTCTTTTCTTTTCTATTTTTTAAACTTACTTACTATTTTATGTGCTTTACCTGCATATATATGTGTGCATTGCATGCGTGAGTTATAGTCAGTTGTAAGCTGCAATGTGCATTCTAAAATCGAATCAGACTCCTGGAAGAGCAGTCAGTACTCTAAACCACTAAGCTATCTTTCCAGCATCTGAATCTTAGGTTTCTTATGATATACTTTAGTTACTACAGTATTGACATTTTAGCTAACACTTATGTTTCAAAAGTCAGTCCAGAACTATGTTGACAATCTGCTTGAACGCTAGAGCTTGGGAGGCTAAGGCAGGCAGGTGGGTCACCAGTTTGAGGCCATGCTGGAACACAGAGTTATCTTTAAAAACCAGCAACAGAAAGGAAACCTGTCTCCTACTTAGCTGTCATTTCAAGATAAAATGTTTGCAGCAAAACTTGGAAAATCTCAGTTAACAGTCTCATAAATAAACAAATGATCTCATAAATAAACAAACAAACTGAAGATGCTACTCAGTACTGAACTACCCAAAAATCTTTCTTGGAAAGAATAACCTTTCTGGCCTATAGAAGGCTTTTCTTTTGATCATATAGCCAGTGGAAAAAATTGGGAATGTAAGATAAAAAGACAGTGACCGGTGGGAGCCGTTGTAGGTTGTGCTAGGACAACAGCACTGAAACGTGGGCTCCGTTACTGACTCTTGTTGCAGTTTAGGTTTTAAAGTTATAGGTGCAATAAAATATTTTCCCCACAGCTAGGAATGTTACTGATTATCTTTGGTGACCATCTTGTTAATGAGAGCAGGACTAAAGTTTCTGAAGCATTTGATCAGTAAATTCAGCAGCTCAGGTGTCTTTTGGGTATATGGATAGGAATCTTGGATCAGTGTCAGGTAGGTTTGCCTATCTGGATGTTAACTGGCTTTTTCTCTTCTTGGATTTAGGGTGATGTTTATAAGACAAGAGGTGGTGGACAATCAGTTCAGTTTACTGATATTGAGACTTTAAAACAAGAATCACCAACTGGGTGAGTGTTGATCACAAATGTATCTCTAAAAGGCTGTTTCTTAGCTTGTTCTTAGGAACAGAATATCCTGTGAGGTTTATCATTACTTCTCTGCAAGGGTGTAGGTGGTTTTTCCCCTTCTAATGTTTTTCATTCTCAGATGCAAAAGTGATTGTCGCACCATGTTTCCCCTTTTTCAGTAGTCGGAAACGAAGATCGTCCACACTAGCACCTGCCCAACCAGATGGTACAGAGTCTGAATGGACCGATGTAGAAACAAGGGTAGGGGGAAAATTAAATACTTGCTTGCTAAAATTAGCTGCATAGTGCTGCAGCACTTAATGCTCTTTGAAGATGCTGAGGCAAAGCCATATAGTCCCCAGGCAGCCTGGAGGCCTGAAACTAACATTCTGGTAGGCCACTTGCATATCTTTAGGTCTGCTTTTTACTAAAGGTCCTGTGTGTGGGGGGATGTGTAGGTGTAGGTGGGTGGGGGGCAGGGTTCAAGGGTTCAAGGATGGGGTATTGCTCTAGACTAATGTGAATCACAGCAGATGGACTAACCCACAGCAGTGCCCAGTGCTCCCTGTGACGACTGCTTCTGAGGAGAGGCTCCTAGGGGGAGAATCGGGCAAGGCCCTTCCACCAGCTTCTTCAGGTCTACCCTTTCTCCTTCCTTTTCTAAAATGAAAATATACCCGGATAATCTTCCAGGCCCTTGTCTCTCGTGTTGCCAGTGCAGAAATGAATCGTAAGTGTGTGACTAGTGGTGACTAGTGGTTTAACCTAGGTATCTTCGCTGAACTAGAGCAGTTTTGGATTTCATCGCAGTAGAGCCCATCTAAATGGACGTATGCTTCTGGGTCAAGAGAGCTGACCTCTCCTCTCCTGTCACTTTCCTCTAGTGTTCTGTTGCTGTTGAAATGAGAGCAGGATCTCAGCTGGGACCTGGATATCAGCACCACGCACAACCCAAGTGAGCACTGTGGCATCCCTGCCGTGTCCTCCCTCTCCCAGGCTTTTGACCACCACTCCTGACCCTACTTTCCCTCACTCTCTGATTTTTTCCTGGGCCCTGCTGACAATCTGTGGCCAGCCTCTGCAGTGCCAAGCTCTCCAGAGTGCCGTAAGAATTGCTGGAGGAGGTGCCAGTAGATTAGCAGCTCGTGCTCATGCTGGGGCATTTCTAAATCTTTTTGAGGCTGAGTTGAGAGCACCTGGAAAGAGATGAAGTGGGGGCTGTCTTTCTCATATTTAAATATGACAAGGCATATAATACAAAAAACATGCTGAATGCTAGCTCTCTTTTTTTGAATTATAGACAAGGCTTGGCTTTCTGTAAGATAAATCAGACTCTAGGGATGACAGCATTTTGGGTATCCCTCTTACCTAATGGATCGCATGAGTTTGTATAGGGGTATACATTCTTTTTTTTTTTGTTGTTTTGGTTTTTTGAGACAGGGTTTCTCTGTAACAGCCCTGGATGTCCTAGAACTCTCTGTAGAGCAGGCTGGCCTCAATCTTACAGATTTGTTTGCCTCTGCCTCCCGAGTGCTGGGATTAAAGGTGTGTTGATGCTATTGCCCTGCCATGGGTTATGTGTTCTAAAGATAGGTGAAGCTGAATGCCAGAATTCATGTTGAAGGAAGCACAGCACTGGCTCTTCTGTTAAACCCACACTGGGGAGCCGGCCTATTCTTTTTCCATATTTCATAAAACCAATCTACACATCTACACAAGAATAGCTGGCCTATTCTTTTTCCATATTTTATAAAACCAATCTTTATACATCTTTCTCTAAATTTTAACCTTGTGTTAATTCCTTTGGAATTTAGGAAGATGACTTTAGTAGGCTCAGAACAGGGGCAGCCACATCCTGTTATGTTCTATAAGCTACTTGTTTGCTCCAAGGACATTTTTTTCTTCTGATAAAAGGAATTCTCACAATGTTTCTAAAGAGTCATTTTCCAGACTATGTTGAGAAGTGCAAATTTCAATACTAAATGCTGGTTTTGTGTTTTAGGCGCAAGAAACCTTGAACTGACAGCCCTGGCACCAGAAGACTGTGTTTACTCATATTGGTGATTTATCCAAAGCTGTGCCAGACACAGAATCATCTTGTAGAAGAATGTATCGAGATCACGTTGCCTTTTTTTATTTGACTTTTCCAACTGTTCTGAATATTTTCTAAGTTTTTATAAAAAAACAAACAAATGCTGCTATTGATTAGCTGCAAAAAAATGCACTTTAGACATATTTAACAATTAAGACTTTCAAAATAAAGATGGCGACTGGCCAATGGTAAAACCATTTTAGGAAGGTATTTAGAATTTTTTATGTATATATTCACTTTCTGACCTTTATATATGCCAAAACAACTGAAATAAAGCACTAAGAAGTGTAAAAGTTGTGTGGTGGCTATTCACTCGGCATGCTTCCAAGCACCTACAATGTTCTGTTTATCTGGTACTCAGTATTTGTGGACTATAAGAAAAGAGATCCCTGGAGAAGAGAAACATTGTTGTAACTGATGAAACAAGCTAAGATATTGCTCATGGACCCCCAAAGTTGGCTTATTAGAGCCAAGTCTGATGTCAAGTACCATGCTGTTTGTCATATCTTTATTTATTATCTTTGCTGGACACTTCTTAGCTCCTAATGGCTAATTTTGGTTAGCAACATTCTGGGAATGAAAGTGCGCAAAGTCAAAGCCTTAGGAGGAGCTGGGGGTAGGATTTCTTTTTCAGTGTGCCCCAGTGTGCTCTGTCACTCAGTTCTGAGATGGCATACATTGACACATTTCAAGGTGACTGTAGGATGTTCTATGATGTTCTTCCTGTCTTCTGAAGAGTGTAGTTCTCCTTATACTGCAGAAAATAGCCTTGCACTTTACCCCTTGTGCATACACTTGTGTAACACTTGTGTTACAGAGTGTTGAGGGTGAAGACCAGGACTAGAAGTTCTGCTTGTAGGCTGTGTGCACCCAGCTTTAGCCGGGTTTTTACACATTTGTTCTTTTGTCAGTTCACCGTTCTCATTAGCAGCTCTTCAGTCTCCATCATCTGCTCCTGGTGTCAGAGTTACCGTATATGAACTGATAGATTTCCAGATTATAAGACTTGGGTTTGGTTTCTCAGAATACAAGAGTCCTTGCAATAAAACTGCTAAGTAAGATTTTTGGGTGTGTGGGACTTTACATATCCTTTGCAACTTGAAACTTCCGGATCTCCCTGCCCATGCCTTTTCTATTTTATAGCACGTTTATCTGGTAGGGATTGATTCCAGAGCCCCAGTGTGCAGAGTACTTCTACCACCAGATCCATGCCCATTCTTTGGTAGAGCTTTGTTTTGAAGCACTCATTCTACTCTCCCTGGAACTCTACTGACATTATCAAGTTCTCAGTAGCAAGAGGGTATGCCTATGGGCTCTCTGTTCTAGCCTGCATATCTATTTGCATTGCCAATGACCTGTAGGGCCAGTCGTGGTGTAAGCCTCTAATCCCAGCACTCAGCAGGCTGAGACAAGGATTACCACAAATTCAAGGCCAGTCTGAACTCCTTTCAGACCAGCTTGGAATGTAAGGTCATGTCTCTAAGTTTGAGGGGGTCTGAGATGTAGCTGAGTGGGTGGAGTGCATAGGGATATACCAGGTCCTGGAGTTGATCCCTAGCACTGCATGGCCTGGGCAGTGCACACTTAAAATCAATCCCAGGCTTGGGGAGGAAGAGCCTACATTCCACATTATCCTCAACTACATAGTAAGTTCAAGGCCAGCTGGGGTATGAGACACTGTCGGGTGTGTGTGTGTGAAGACTGGAGGCCATGGTGTCAAATTCCTTTGAGATCTTGAATAGAATTTTGATTGGAACTATATTATTTGGAGAAAATTATCCATTCTAGGCTTTTATCTGTGAAAACTATTGCTCTACTTAGGTTCCTCTTGATAGCTGGTTTCATAGCTTCTTTGTGGTGCTGAGATTAAAATTGTATTAACTTTAAAGAAACCAATTAGTATGCATGACACTCTAGTTGCAAGTTTCTAGCACCCAAGGTCACCCATCTGTACACAAGCTGACCACGAGGCTGTACCCTAACTTGAGGGGTGTTTTTATTTTTTAAGTTAATTGCGTATATGGGCACTTGGGGTTTCTGTTGCTATGACAAAGCACCATGCACTAAAACAGAGGCAAAGGAAAATGTTCTGTTGATACTTGCCTTACATGTCTGCTCATCAAAGTTACTCTCCTAGTTTTCTAAGGGGGAGGGTCTATATAATTAGCTGCCGAATTTTATCACGTGGTCTCCTACTTCTGTGTTTATTCCTCACCATACCTCACATGACACTTTTTAATTGTCTTTTTCTTTCTTTCTTTCTTTTGGGTTTTTGGATTTGATTTTTTCGAGACAGGGTTTCTCTGTGTAGCCCTAGCTGTCCTGGAACTCACTCTGTAGACTAGGCTGGCCTCAAATTCAGAAATCCGCCTGCCTCTGCCTTCCAGAGTGCTGGGATTAAAGGTGTGCGCCACCACCGCCCGGCTACGTGACACGTTTTAAAAGTGTTTACTTTTATGAGTACTGACATCAGATCACCGGGAACTGGATTTCCAGGCACTTTTGGGGATGCGGGAACCGAACCTGAGTGCTGCAAGATGGCTTAACTTCCGCCCCTCTGTGCTTTCTCAATGTAATGAATTAAGAGTTTGACTTCGATATACTGCATGTGATGTGCAACTCCGGACTCTTAGTGGTATTTACCAACGTCATCGCTGACAAGTTATAGCTGCGTGCACGCCAGAGCGGCGGGCGAGGGAGGTTTAGGAAGGGTGAGTCCACCACGTGACCGCCATGGCTGGAGGCGGATAGAAACTTCTCAGTGTACCCAAGCCATGGGAACGCTCCTGCCAGTTTAAGCAGGGGACCCGACCAGTACGTCTTTCCGGTAAAACTCTCCCTCTAGCCTGCTAAACTCTAATGTTGAACACTTGTAATACTCGCAAGCCCCAGAGGCCGAGCAAACCGGAAATCGAGCGCGCAAATCCGGAACTACCTTCTGCAGACACCGCCTCCTCTCGGTTTTGGCCCTACCTCTTCCGTCTCAAGTAGGACATCGATTGGTCGGCGCGGCCCCATAAGAGGCTGCGCGCAGGCGTACATGATCCTTTCCTCAGCTGCCGCCAAGGTGCTCGGTTCTTCCGAGGAAGCTAAGGCCGCGTTGGGGTGAGGCCCTCACTTCATCCGGCGACTAGCACCGTGCCGACAGCCCACAACATGGCTTCCGTCTCTGAGCTCGCCTGCATCTACTCCGCCCTCATCCTGCACGACGATGAGGTGACGGTCACGGTAAGTGCGGGGGTAATCCCGGAGCGGCCATGTGTTTCTGCGGCGAGCACCCGGCTCCGCCCGGACTCCTCGCATTGGGGCGCATGCGCGCTGTCCTCACCGCGCGGTCCAACCTGAGACACGTGAATGGCGGTCCCCAGCGCCCGCTTGTTAGGCCAAGTTTTTAGAGTGGGTTTTAATCGCTGCGTTTTAGGGCTCGAACTCCGGTCGTCAGGCGAACGGAACAATCACTAGCCGCTGAGCCATCAAACCTTTATAAGGTTGACCTTAGCCCAAATAGTGAACATAACTGTAAACGACTTCAGAGACTTAATCTTAATCGCATTTTGATAGTTCTGATGGATTGGCGTTTGTGTTCCAGGAGGATAAGATCAATGCCCTCATTAAAGCAGCTGGTGTCAATGTTGAGCCTTTCTGGCCTGGCTTGTTTGCAAAGGTAAGTTTTGAAGTTTTGGGTTAGGCTGGCTAAAGTACGATTTCTACCTCCATTCTTGAGTTTTGTATCTTATTTTGTATTTATTGGTGTTGCTTTTATGTCAGGCCCTAATTTCTAACAGTCCATGGTTTGAAGATGAGTTTAGATGTCTCTTAAAAGTTTGGGCATTTGAAAAAAGCTACATTCAGTTTATACAAATAGCTTTACTTCTGGCCAGTGTGGTCAGCCAACTGGTGGGGCTGGTTTCAAGGAGTTTAGAAACTTTAAAAATATGTTTATCACTTGGTTCTTTGGGTTATTTAGAACAACTTTCCCATCTGTTGGAGGAAATTCAGACACAGGACCAGCCTCTGCATGAAATAATGATTGCATATTGGTTTACTGTAGTCCTGGACATTGGTCTGGTGAAATTTGAACTGAATCATCCTGAAGCACCGCACTAAAAAAGCCTTTTCTGTATCCCTGTGTTGTAGGCTCTGGCCAATGTCAACATTGGGAGCCTCATCTGCAATGTAGGGGCTGGTGGGCCTGCTCCAGCAGCAGGAGCCGCCCCTGCTGGGGGTCCTGCTCCATCCACTGCTGCTGCCCCCGCTGAGGAGAAGAAAGTGGAAGCAAAGAAGGAAGAGTCCGAGGAGTCGGAAGATGACATGGGCTTTGGTCTTTTTGACTAAACTGCGTTTGTTAACATGTCCAATAAAGAGCTGGACCTGTAGGCTGGCTGGTCTCACTTGTATGCCACAAAGCTCCTGGGGTTTCAGAGATGGTAGCAGGTCCCAAAAGTGTCAGGGAAGGAGGGTCTTGAGACCAAAGCTAGCATGAGTTATTTTTATGAAAACTTAGGCCTGGGTCAGTTACTTAAGAACTAGTCTATCTGGTGGGTCTGTCTCCACCAGAAAGGCACCTTCAAGTGACTATTCTGTTTAGAGTACCTGTTTAGTGCCAGCCATTTGAAAATTAGAGCCCTAGAAGTGCTTAACAGGACTGAAAGCTAACTCTTGGTAACAGACTACTTTTGAGTCTCCCAACACATGTGTAAAGAACTTCTCAGAAGCTGTGATCAGTAGGATGGATGGGGACAGCAGCATCTAAAAGGGCCAGAAAACCTACGTGTCTGCTGGTGTACCTTTTGTAAAACAGCAGCCTAAAAGATTGAGGCGAGCAGCAAGGCTTGGTGTGTAGCTACATATGGGAAGCTCTATGCGTAGGACCTCTGGCACATGTAACTTCGGAGTTGGGTGGGGTGAGTTTGAGAAAGGGAATTCCTGTGTAGCCTTGGTTAGTCTGGAACTTCCTATGTAGACCTGGCTGTGTCTTCAGGAATCACCTGCCTTTAGAATTTGAGTGCACTGGGATCCCCAATGGGGACAGGATCAGGAATTCATAGCCTGGGTTGTGACTAGATCTGGTGAGATGGATCAGAGTGAAGGTACTGGCAAGCCTGGTTCAGCTCTGACCACATTAAGGTAGGTAGAGAACTGACTCCAGAGCTGCTTCCTGATCACAAATGCACTGTGGCATGTGATCTACACACATAGTAAAGGAGCATGGGCTCTGTCCAGTACCCAATGTGAGTATCCCAGCAGTGTGCTGCTTAGCAATAGTGAGACCTGATCTGGAAGATGCTTCTTGTCTGGCACTGAAGCTCTGGGGTCCAAGTGGAGACAGAGCATTACAATAGATGCATATGTGTAGTGACCTCACCTTTTGGGAAGTGGGTGAGACTCAGGGTCAGCTGAGTGAAGTCAGCTTGGCCTTTCCTCACAGCTAGCTTGGAGGTTCTTGCAACGTGTTGGGAAGGCACCTTTGCTATCAGGGAATGTGAGAGATCTGCAAATAGACCCACCACAGGTGGGGATTTGTGATGCTATCAGGCCCAAAGCTGAATTTGGATGAGGATTCACCAGAGGCTTTACATATAGGCATGTTGAGCTACTGTGGATGAGAACTTACTGTTGGGTTAAAACAAACTGCCCTCCCTCTAAGTTCAGGAGGGCCACCCCAAGCTGCATTAACTTTACTGCTCTAAATTCCATTTTATGGACCTCTGGCCTTCAAAACTCTATGTAGTAGAGAATGGCCGTTAGAATCTGGGTTTGCAGAGGGACATACTAGGCAAGAGCTGTGCCAACCAAGCTCCGGCCCTGGCTCAGCCCATTGCTTGTCTGCTGGACTAATGAATGCTACTACTGGCCACTGCTGTCTTTAGTGTGTTGCCTTTGTCTTGAATTTGTAGTTACCAGAGTTCAGTTCTACCTTTACAAACTGCAGTCTGGAGAGACAGGGCCTACCAGCTATAACTGGGACCCAAGCCCCAAGTGCACCAAATGTGCTTTATTATGGTAACAAGCTGCATGTAGGTGGGTAAATCCTGTTTCATCCACTCACCTAGCTTGCAGCACTCATCAGGGACAGGTCTCTGTCAGTAAGCCCCGAGCCTGGTACTAAGTTTGGTCTCAGCACTTCATCCTAGTGCGCTCAGCTCAGCGGAATTAATGCAAGGTGTCAAAACCTACCGCCCACCCACCAGACATCTAGGAAGATTTCCGAGTAGATGCTGGAGCCCGGCCAATGAGAGTGCTCTTAAAGCAGAGGAATGGCACTTGGGCAACCACAAACGGAGCTCCAGAGGCTAAGGTGACTTGTGCACATCTCTAGGATTTGGGAGAAGATGCACGGAAGGTTGAATCCTGAAGTCTGTGAACCTCCAGCTAAGTATGGTGGGTATGGCGCTTGCAGAGCAGAGACGGAGGGAATGGCCAACCAATGGCTGCTCATGAGACACACCCCATGGGCAGGAACCAGTCCCTGACACTATTAATGATACTGTTAGGCTTACAGACAGGAACCTAGCATAACTGTCCTCTGAGAGGCTCCACTCAGCAGTCAATGGAAAGAAATGCAGAGACCCACAGCCAAACATTAGATGGAACCGGGGAGTCTTGAGGAAGAGTTGGGGGAAGGACTGAGGGACCAAAAGAGGACAGAGACTCCATAGGAAGACCAACAGTCAGCTAACCTGGACCCTTGAGGGCTCCCAGAGACTGAATTAACAACCAAAAAGTGAACGGGGTGGGGGGAGGACTGTAGCAGATGAGCAGCTTGCTTGGTCTTCATGCAGGGACCCCCAAAAGAGGAGTGGGAGCCTGCTGCCTGCCTGTGGATCCCTTTCCTCTAAATGGGCCTTGTCTGTTCACAGTGGGAGAAGATGGACTTAGTTCTGGGGTGGAGGGATGGGGGAGGGGGGGTGGTAGTGTATGGGGTGATAGCTAGAGGGAGGTTTCCCCTTCTCAAAGGAGGGGTGGGAGGAAGGTTCTGTGTGAGGGGGTACTAGGAAGAGAGGGAGACTGATATTGGGATGCAAAGTGAATAAGTAAAAAAAGCCTGCTGCCTCTCCTGATGAGCTTCATTCCTGGGACCCACATAAAGGAAGGAGAGAAATGACGCCCACCATTTTTGCTCTGACTTGCATTTGATGTCACACTGCATACAGCCCGCTCCAAATTGATGGTAAAAAATGATTTTTAAATTATTAATTTGCAGGAGCTTTTTTAGTTTGTATGTTTTAACTATGAGGAAAGTCAGATACAGAGATTTCAGGATCAATGAAGATAGAATTGCATGCATACTGGATTGGGTTGCTTACAAATGAATTTGTAAGAATGCTGGCTCAGTGCTGCCTCAGTGGTCCTCATGGGACTGGCTTCACAGCTGGGGCTCCTATGTTTGGGAGTGGTGGTGCTAACTGACCAGGGACTGAGGGGTGGGGAGGCCCATGCCTTGGTAAGAAAAGACAAGATTCCAGATTGGGCTGGTGAAAAGATTCAGCAGTTAAGAGCACCGACTGCTCTTCCAGAGGTCCTGAGTTAAAATCCCAGCAACCACATGATGACTCAGAACCATCCTTAATGAGATCTGATGCCCTCTTCTGGTGTGCCTGAAGACAGCTACAGTGTACTTACATATTATAATAAAGAAATCTTTTTTTTAAAGAAAATATTTATTTATTACTATATGTAAGTACACTGTAGCTATCTTCAGACACTTCAGAAGAGGGTATCAGGTCTCATTACAGATGGTTGTGAGTCACCATGTGGTTACTGAGATTTGAACTCAGGACCTCTGGAAGAGCAGTTGGTGCTCTTAACCACTGAGCCATCTCTCCAGCCCCATAAATAAGTCTTAAAAAAAAAAAAAAAAAAAAAAAAGACAAGATTGTGTGTCAACCTGTGATCTTGTCCAGGGGAAGCCAAGTGCACTTGAATTTGGTCTTACCTCCTTTGTAATTTACTCTCTCACACTTTGCTCTTTCTCTTTGTACTCTCAAATTCACCTCTTGTCTGAGCCAAGGATGGGGCTGAGTCTTCCTGTGCGCCCTGTGCCTCTCCCGGCTCCTGAGAAGTGGCCACGTGAGGACCGGTTCTGCTTTTGCCATGAACTTTCAGAAATGTTGCTGTGTTCTGTGAATAAGAAAAGTTCTAGCCGGGCAGTGGTGGCGCACGCCTTTAATCCCAGTACTTGGGAGTCAGAGACAGGCAGATTTCTGAGTTTGAAGCTAGCCTGGTCTACAGAGTGAGTTCCAGGACACCAGGGCTACACAGAGAAACCCTGTCTCAAAAAACCAAACCAAACCAAAACAAAACAAAACAAAAAAAAACCCCGAAGAAGAGAAAAGAAAAGTTCTTGTGAAATGGAGACCTGGGACAAAGTTTGTGTCATCTGGAAATTTAATTGTTATCGTCCTTTAATTGTTATATTATTATATTTAACTTTTTTTTAAGAGAGAGAGAGAGAGAGAGAGAGAGAGAGAGAGAGAGAGAGAGAGAGAGAGAGAGAGAGAGTCTCACTGTGCAGATCTGACTGTCCTGGAACTCACTGTTTAGACCAGGCTGGCCTTGAACTCACTGAGATCCACCTGTCTTTGCCTCTCAAGTACTAGATTAAAGGCCTGTGCCTCCAGGTCTGACATTTAGTTAGTTAGTTAGGTTTTTGTTTTGCTTTGTTTTGTCTTTTTGGAGACAGGGTTTCTCTGTATAACCCTGGCTGTTCTAGAACTTGCTTTGTAGACCAGGCTGGGCCTGAACCAAATTCTAGTTCTCCAAAGACCAGGAAGCACTCCTAACCTCTGAGCTGTCTCCCCAGAACCCTTTTATTTGTTTTGTTTGTTTTTATTTTTAAATCACTATGGCCTGGTGTGGGTCTGTGCATGTCCGAGGACACTCATGTGGAGGTCAGAGCTCAAGAGCTTGGAGGAGTCAGTTCTCCTTTGAGTTTTCTGTGGGTTCCGGGTATCTGAACTCAGTCCTCATTCTTGTTCAGGAACAAGCCACCTCACCAGCTCTGTCCCCTTTTAGAATGACAGGCGCTTTGTGATTTAGTCTCTCAGCTGCTGGGAAATTCATCGGGAGGATTGATGGCCTCCAATCCTCTTGGCAGAGGAGATCCACACAGACAACGCCTCTGTTTCCTCCTCTCCTTGATGCTGATTTTTCTTGGTTAATTTTCTTGGCTCTACCATTGATTTGGCTGCATATCTGCACTTTGATCTAAGCCTTTAAGTCCCTTTGTGAAAGAGGATGGAGGACTCTGTAAATTAAATGGGAATGGAAACACGGGGAGATTCTGTGTGTAGCTGTGACAATATGTTCTTTGAGACGATGTTAGCCAGTGGTTGGATCCAAGTTAGTTTTAAGACTGACAGGTTTATATGGGCCAAAGGTTTCTGACCGCGGTGTCTCTTTACTTGGGGAAATGAGAACCTCATGTGAATGAGGCCGAGAAGGAAGTGGAAAGGTGTGTCATGAGATCCGGTGCCGTTAAGGTTTGTTTCCTTGTTCACAGTCCCTCCAACAACACCCCGCACCCCGATAATATTGAATCAGTGTAAACACTTAAAGACCAAACATTGGTGGTTTATTATTCGGAGCAAAAATATTTTCCAGGCAAGCAAGATGGCTCAGTGGGTCAAGGCACTTGCTGCCAAGTCTGCCCACTTGAGTTTCATCTCCACATGGTTAGGAGAGGGCTGACTCCAGCACGGTGGAGTTATATGGTTATGTGGTGTCCTCTGACCTCCACAGGCACACACACACATGTGCACATGTGTACATAAGCACAAAATAAACAAATAAACATCTTTAAAAACATGTTCCTACTTCTGCTGTATTCTTCCTCCATCCTATTTTCTGGAGACAGGGTCTCATACAGCCCGTGGCCTTGAACCCCCTATGAAACTGAGGTAACCTTGAACCTCTCATCGTGTTACCCCCCTCTTAATGCTGGGACTACAGGCCTGTACCCCCACACCCAATTTATATGGTATCTGGGGTGGAACCCAAAGTGTCCTGTATACTAGACAATCTAACGAAGCCACGCCCCCATCCCTACCTCTGTTGGGTCGCAGCTGCCACCATTACAGCTTTTTGCTTTTTGTTTTGTTTTTGAGACAGGGCTTCCTGAAGCCCAGGCTGGCCTTAAACTTGGTATATAGCCAAGGTTTACCATAAACGCCTACTCCTCTTTGCCTACTTCTACCAAGTACTGGAATCACAAAGCTGGAGCTTGGTGTCCTTGTAGCCCTCTCTTTTTTGGGGGGGGAGGAGATTTCTTTATTTATTATATAAGTACACTGTAGCTGTCTTCAGATACTCCAGAAGATGGTGTCAGATCTCATTACAGATGGCTCTGAGCCACCATGTGGTTGCTGGGATTTGAACTCAGGACCTTCAGAAGAACAGTCAGTGCTCTTAACCGCTGAGCCAGCTCTCCAGCCCTCCTTGTAATCCGTCTTGAAATACACTTTCCTGAGGAGTTCAAGACAATTCTGGTCTTCCTGTGGAATCCTGTCAGGGTCTGGGCTTTGGCCTACTCACCAGAAGAGGTGGCTCCTGGGGCAGGAAACAGGGAGGGTGGAGATTGTGTGGAAGAGAGGGGCCTTCTTTTGCTTCAGGGAGCTATGGTGTGACACTGTCTAGCCTCAGTGCTTCCCTGGACCTCAACCCCCTGGCCTTTGCACCAAGGACTTTCAAGGACTCCAGGCTTGGCTTCCCTCTCTCTGGCTTGGGTGGTGGAGTCACCTTCCTGCCCCAGGGCCACCTCAGCTTCTCGCTCTGTTTATTCTCAAGCAAACCCTTCCTTCTGTTTACTCAGCAAAGATTCTTCTAAGACAGGCTAAGCACACCGTTTACTCTGCTAACAAGCCTTGGCATATACAGGGAGACTCGTGTTGACTTACTCTCGAGCCTTCGTTGACATTCGCTGGGTAACACAAACACAGGAGACAGCCTGGGCGCCCAGGCCCGACACAGAGCTAGGAGCTGGCCTGCAAGGGGCTGTGCTTTCTGTTTTTGAGGTAAAAATAATACTGTACACACAGACGAGATTCCAGCTTGTAACTGTCCTGGCGGGAATGAGGACATCCTAAAGAGACACTAGTGCCTCCACTTTGGCTTTTACATTGAAACAGCGGACCCCAAGAAGTTGGAACTCCCCCACCCGCCCAGAAATTCTGTAAAGGGAGAAGGAAAAGTCAGACTTGTGCTAGCCAGAGGAGAGCCCAGACAGTGTCCGGCAGGAACACAGACTGGCCAGAGCTGCTTGCCTATGCATACTTTTTACCGTCTAATTAAGCCCAAATCTTGTGTCAAGATTCGAGACGGACTTGGGTATTCTCTGGGCTTCATCCACCCCGCCCCCAATGTAGCCACGTTGAATAAATTCCCCTTCTCTTCACTGTGACTTGCCTGTTTGACTGCCCATTGAAGGTGGAGGTGGCTGAGCATAGCTCTCTAGCATGGACAGGGCCCAGGCTCCGTCTGGTCCTAACAGCCCTGGTACCACAGCCCTGGTCTCCTTTCGGTTTTGGGGTTCAGTAGCTGAGCACTTTTCTGAAGGCCTCTGAAAGGCTCCTTGGTTTTTCTTCACAAGACCACATGTGATTCTGCAACATTTGGGGACATGGCACACTCCCACAGTCCCTTGGGCTGTGGGTTCAATTCCAGCTGTATTCATAGTGGCCCTGGGATCTTGGGACAGTCCCTTTCTTCCTGTGGCTTTCAGTGTCCTACCCTCCTCCTTCTCCTCTTCTTTTTCCTCTTCTTCCTCCTCTACTTCCTCATCCTCTTCTTTTTCTTTTTTGTTCTATTTATTTAGGCAAGGTCTCACTAAGTAGCTCCTTGCTGGTCTGGACAACTCCTTATATAGACCAGGCTGGCCTTAGATTTCCAGAGATCTGCCTGCCTCTCTGCTTACTAAGTGCTGGGATTAAAGATGTGCACCACCACACCTGGTCTCTGTGACCATTTCTATGGTGAGAGGCAGTTGTCTGAGTATGTACCTCTGAGTCCATGTGCTGGAATATTCAAGATGATTTGTTGAGTGAATGAATACACCACAGCAGCTGATCTCTTCAGCCTGCACCGTCTTGTGTCCAAACCTCTCCTAAAGTGACTCCACTTGGGTCATTGTCTGACAGGATCTGCCAAAGGTGTCACAGGTTCCCGATGTGAGGCTGAGGTGGCTTCTGCTGCCTTTGCCTGACTCCTCCCCTTCTCTCTATCCCAGCAGGTGCTTGTAACTGGAATGTCTTTTCAGGTGAGGTGCCTGTGTATTGGGTTTGTCTTTGTTGCCCAGAAACTGTTGACATCCAAGACATCCTGTTGCCTTCCCTGGGTAATGAAAAATTGATTGCTTTCTCTGTCGGCAGGGACTCCATGGCTGTTCACCTTGGCCCCCAGGGTGAGAAACATTTGCTTCTCATTGTACAGGTTTCTGCTTCCCTCCTGGAAGCTGAGGTGTCTGTGAGGAAAATGTAAAAGCGGGTCTCTGGGAGAGGGGCCAGGTCTTACGGGGCCTTCTTGTGGGGAGTGTGGTTCATTCTCTTCAGATGCTGCTAGGGCCAGCCAATGCTGTTGCCAGGCAACCCCTCGCTCAGCTCCTCTCCACAGCATCTCTGCTCATCCAGCCCAGAGCGTTTCCCTGTCTCCAGGCTCTGGGTCATCCTTGTCCTCTCTGCAGACTGAAACCTGGCGCATGCCCACTTGCCTCATTTCTCCTCTTGGTTGTGCATTAGGCTGGCTGTTCCCACACAGGCGACTGCTAGGCCTCTGAAGGAAGCACAACATTCTAGATCTAGGAGGGACTTCTGTGCACCCAGCCCTTCTGACATTTACATTTGTCTCAGGGTGGGCCCTTGATGTGTCCGTGGCCACACTGTATGGTCACAAAATTCAGCATCAGGATTCCTGATTAGTGGCTGTGACATTTGTCTGATTACTGTGTGTATCCTGGTGGCTGTGGAGGCCAAACTGCGGAACTGGAGTTACAGATGGTTGTGAATCACCATGTAGGTGCTGGGGATTGAACCTGGGTTCTCTGCAACAGCAGCCATTGCTCTTAACCACCACTGAACCATCTTTTCAGTCCTAAGAAGGTTTTCAAAGCAGCCTGTGGGTTCCTGAGGGTGGGACTGGTGAGCCAGTCTTTGACAAGCCTTCCTCTTCTTCCAGTACCGGTGTTGAAGCTCAAGTGTACCTTGGCTCTCTGGAGAGAAGGCTCTCAGTTGCCTATGTTCCCTCATACCCTCCAGAGTGCTGGCCATATCTGTGCTGTGTTCTTATGAGCCCTGCCTTGGCTATCGAGGAGCCATGACACTCTCCTGGCCCCGACCCCCGGCAAGCTTTGCATTTCCAACTGATTTCATGCCTCCTGGAGCCCCAGGCCTGCCTCCCTCACTAACAACACCTTCGGTGTGGCTGTGGGCAACGCCTGTAGTTGCAGCTACCTCAGGCACTGCTGTCCTCAGGGCTGTCCCCTGGGCCCCTGAGACATCTCCATTTCTGCTTTCAACCTGGAACTGAGTCACAGGAGCGGCCCAGGAGAGCCCTGCTGCCTGTGGGTTCAAGAGATGGGGCCCTCATGCTGTGTGCTTGGGACCACTGTGGTCTGGGGACACATGCTGCCTCACAAAACATGACCGAGGGTACAGTGAGTAGTTACAGAAGACAAAAGAAGCCTTTCAAGTAGGCTCCTCTTCCTCTTCTTCTTCTTCTTCTTCCTCTTCCTCTTCCTCCTCGTCCTCCTCCTTCTCGTCCTCCTCCTCTTCCTCCCTCCTCCCCTGCTCTCTCCTCTTCCCTCCTCTCCCTTCTCTTCCTCCCTACTTCACTTCTTTCAGGTTCCAGACAAGAATTCTGCTAGAGCACACCAACCTGCTTTTCTTTTGAGGCAGGGTCTTGCTAACTTTCCTAGGCTGGCTTTGAACTCAGTTTGTATCTCAGGCATGTGATCTTCTGCTCAGCCTTCTGAGTTGTTGGATTTACAGACTTCATGCTTGGTTGCATTCCTGTCTCTGCCTCTAATTCATCTTTATTTCATTTCACATAAAGCACCAGCTCTCACTAGATTGGAACTTGGTGATATGGACCAGTGAAGAAAAAGTGTTTGCTATAAAAACCTGATGGCCTAAGTTTAACCCCCGGAACTGATAGAAAGGTGGAAGGAGAGACCTCACGCCAGTGTTGCCCCCTGACCTCCACATGCATGCTTAGGCTGGACGTTTTCTGGGGACACAATGGGCTGTCAGACAGCTTCCATGAAGGAAGTCCTGTCACTCATGACAGCAGACTGGATGGATGTGGCAGATGCAGGAGGATGGACCTGAGACACTGCCCGTGAGGAGTCAGAAACTGCTGACTTGAGCTGCAGTGACAGAGAGCCACTTTCTCAGCACAGAACGTGGCTTCCTGTCAGCAAGGTACTGGATGACAGCACTGGTGAGCCTGAACATACGTGTTTCCGGTGGGGCTGGGGGTAAGTTGAGATAAAGTTCTGTTATGGAACCCTAGGTATCCTGCAACTTACTGCATAGACTAGGTTGCCCTCAAATTCGTGGTGATGCTCCTGCCTCTGACTCCCCAGTGCTTGACTCACAGGAAGGTGCCGTCATGCCTGGGTTCAGAATCCAGCATACACAAGCAGCACAGAAGGTATTTACCAGAAGTGAAGGGGGTGTGGCAGTGGGATTGGGCTCTATGGATCACTCAGGCAGGAATGAGATTCCTGAGGTCTGCTGCACTGCATGGCGGTCGGAGCTAACACTAACGTGCTGCACACTTCCAAACTGCCTAAGTGTGAGCATAAAACATTCTCACTGTGGAAAATAAGAATTGTGGGCGATGGATAGGTTACTTATCTCCACTGGTTCTACAGTTATCACATGCCACGTGGTACACTGAAAATATATACCATTATCATCTGTCGATTAACAATAGAAATAAATAACAAACTCAAGGGCTACCTGTGGTCAAGGGACACCTTTTTCACAGGTTGTCCTCCCCGGTACTCTGTAGGTCTGAGTCCATGGCGTTCTCTTTTGGGGCAGCAGGGGGCAGCAGCGACTTGGGACTCATTGTTGGGATCAGCTCGGGTTTCTTTATTATCCAAGCATCAGTCAGCTCCTTCTGAAGGCTGGGAAAGAGGTGGGGTTCCCTTTTTTTTTTTCATCGAGTGTTTAGAAGACTCCAGGGAGAGCGCCCAGGAGGACCACCTGTGGAGCTGGAAGGAGAGGGAGGACCCAGGAAGGGGAGGCGCATGCGGCTTTGGTGTGTGCGGCCCAGGGGCATGACTCTGGGCTGCCTGCGGTTGAGTTTTCCCTGGAAACTGTGAGGCCTTGAGAAAGCCACCCACTCAGATGTGTTGTTTCCTCAGGTGCAAGGGCACCACAGTGGCAAGGGCAGCTTTAGTCAGAGTGGGATGACCTGGCACTGGGTGGATACATCACCCACGTGTTCATTACGTAGCAGGCCCAGCCGGCGGCCATTTTCCCCCACTAGGATCCTGTGGTGTTGGGAGATGTCAGCCTTTCTGGGCGCACATTTCTCGGGAGGCCAGCTGGCTCCACAAATCTCCATAACTGCTGTATTGAGATTTGACTCAGCCTGTGCCTTCTCTAGCATGCCTGCAGGGATGGAGGCCACGCCCCTGTTTATCGTAGTAAATTCTTCAGTGCTGTGAATTCTTGTTGCCTACCCATCCTGGCACGGACTCCACACATCCGACAGCATATGAGACACTATGGTTTCTGTGGCACAGTGGAATACCCTGTGACAGGCTGATTGTGAGTCTAGTAACTAGAACTAGGCTGCCCAGGTTGAATGGGTTTTGCCAGCCACATGATTTGAGGCAAAATGCTCGATGTTGGTGGGCCTTAGTTTCTCTGTTGTACCTTGTATCATAGGGTGACAGTTGAGTGAAGGAGAGCAGGTGACAGCCAGATGCCTATGGTGTCTGTTTAGCACTACCAGAAGAGGAAGTGGGTCAGGAAAAAGAGGGGGTCTGTCCTAGGTACTTGCCAGACTCTGGCTACTAGATACAGTGTCCTGTCACCCTCCCCCAACCCCTGCACATAGGGTCTAATTTGCAGCCGAGGAACCTAAAACTCAGTTTACCCAGTCCTAAAGAGTAGGAAGAGCTGGAGGTGAGGGGGCTCTGGCAGTCTCTGACAAAATCCAGATTTCCTCTTCTCCTTATTGGTGACTGGAGGTGGGGAGGAACACGGGGGTGTTTGGTTCTTTTTTGTCATAGACCAGAAGACCAGAGATATCTGCATTCCCCTCTTCCACCTCCACCCCCCCCCCCCATCTCCAGAAGGGATTTCAAAAGGGTAAAGGGGTTAGTGGGAAAGTGGAGTTCTGGATCCAGTCTTTTGAACAGCATGAACTGTAGTGTGAACTGATCCAGCAGGAGGGAATGAGTGTGGGCAGCAGGGGGCGCCACGGCACCAGCAGAGAGTCGCTGCTTCCCTGAGAAGGGTTGGGCACCCTGGAAAAAGAGGCTCAGCCTGGATGAGGCCAGTGAGGGAATTCTGCCTGGGACTGAGGACCGGAGGTTCATAAGGTAGGCACTTTGGAATCTTCTCTTTCCTCTTTCTTGATTTCTGACTCTGGGTAAGTCTTTTAACCTCTTGCAGCTTTGTCATCCTGCCTCCCGTCCTCACACCGTGTGTGTGTGTGTGTGTGTGTGTGTGTGTGTGTTCACTCATGCATATGTGTGAATATGTCTGTAGAGGCCAGAGGTCAACCTTGGGTGTTGCTCCTCAGGAGATGTCTACTTCTTTTCTTTCTTTATTTTAAAAACTTTTTTTTTTTTAAATCTTATTTGTGTAAGTATTTTGTCTGCATGAATGTCTATGCACCATATGTGTCCCTGGAGCCCAGATAGGCTAAAAGAGGGCATCAGATCCCCCTGAAAATGGAGTTACAGATGGTTGTGAATTGCCATGTGAGTGCTGGGAATCAAATTCAGGGCTCGTTGGATGAGCAGCCAGTGCTCTTGAGCACAGAGCCATCTCTCCAGCCTCCAGTCCCTCACTTGTCTGGAAGGGGGACGTTTGTTGGAAGTGACAAAGCTAGGCACATGCTGTGTGATTCTACTTCCTTAGATGACACGAGTCCCCTGACCTGGAAGTGTGTGAGTTCACTGGTTTCTGGGAATTAGGGGGTGAGAGTCTGAATGAGTGTGAACAAGGGCACTAAGACGTTCTGTGGAAGCAGAGGTTAACATCTGGTGTCCTCCTCTGCTGTTCTGCACCTGGGTTTTTGGGATAGAGTCTGTCCTGGAACCCAGAGCTCACCAGTTCACCGAGGCTGGTTGGCCAGCAAGCACCTGGGCTGTTTCTGTCCCCCTAGTGCTGGGGTGACAGTTGTGGGCAGCCCAGCTTGGCCTTTGAGTTAGTGCTGGGGACCTGGCCTCAGGTCTAGTACTGAAGCCTCATCTCCACAGCCCCTTAGTTTTATATTTAAAAACTTTTGCTTTTAATATTTTGGCTTGCTTTGTTTCAGCAAGGAAAATTTTATTTGAGACAGACTTTCATATATTCCAGACTGGCCTCAAACTCACTATGTAGCTGAGGATGACCTTGAACCTCTGATCCTCCTGCCTCTACTCCTAGAGTTTTGAACTCACAGGTATTAGTCACCATGCCCCACTTTTCTATTATTTTTAAAGGGGGAAAAGTTATATTGTAACTTGTCAGCCTAAGTCTCTTAGCCAATATCCTAAAATCTAATAAAACAGACCAGTGTGTTTATGCGTGCACACACAATCACGTCTGGCTGTTAAAAGGCTTATGGCTTTGTTTCCTGGTCACGGCAAGACTGACAGGGACATTAACAAGCGGTCACTCTGCACAGAACTCTGCCGCTCTGTGTCAGCAATGGCCAAGGGCACCTTTCTCTTCATCTCACCTTCATGTCATTTTATTTTTTTGTTTGTTTGTTTTTTCGAGACAGGGTTTCTCTGTGTAGCCCTGGCAGTCCTGGAACTCACTCTGTAGACCAGGCTGGCCTCAAACTCAGAAATCCGCCTGCCTCTGCCTCCCAGAGTGCTGGGACTACAGGCGTGCGCCACCACAGCCCAGCCTTCATGTCATTTAGGATACAACTTAATTCAGTCTACTAATTGTTTTAGGAAAGTCCCTCCATCCCTCTCACACATACTGGTTTGTTTTAAAAATAAACAAACAAAAACAGTTGCACTGGGACTGGCAAGATAACCAGAAGGTCAGGGACCTGACTTTGCTTCCCAGGACCCACATGATAGAAGGAGGGAACTGACTCTTTCAAGTTGTCCTCTAATTTCCACATGTGTGCCCAGGCACACACATGTACACACAATAGAAAAAGTGTAATTAGTGTAAAGGGCAAACTGAAATAAGGGTATATTGAAATTTGGATACACATGCAATATTTTGTTCTCATGTACTCACAAAGAATGCTCCTGAAGATGTCTAAAGTCTGGAGAAGAGTGGTCTGCAGCATGTGTAACCAGGAGGCTTCTGCAGGGTGTATCTGAGCTTGCTCTCCGTGCACAGGAAGAAGCATGCACTACTGGTGCCTTCCAAGCCTGCAAGACCTTACTCAGTGCACTGGGAAGAGACCAAGAGGTACAGGGACGTTTCCTGATTCATGTGGTGATTGTGACAAGCTTCAATTGGAAGTTCAGGCTCCCTGGGTTTAGGTGGTGACTCTGGGCTTTGCATCAGGACCTCAGGTTTGCCCTGGAGCTGTGCTAATTAATGCAGGACACTGGACTGGTTTACTGGACAAGGCATTTTGCATATGGACACTGCCGGCTGCACTCAAGGAGCTGACTGTGATCCTGTCCCTGCATTTGGAAGGTCAAGGGCTCTCAGTAAATACACCTGCTGGTTGTTTGCAGAGCTCAGGCTGGAGACCAGATTAGGCATTTCCCTGAAAGCAAGCCAGAGTGCCGGTGCCAGCCCCAGGGCCTGGGCAAGCAGGCCTGGGGTGTGTGTGAGGGTCTCTTAGAAACCTGTCTGTGCATGTGTTTGTCGCACGAGTGGGGAGGACAGAGATGCCGGCTTCTGATTGAGCTACAATGTGTTTCCAGTATTCTTTTGTGTGACACTCTAGATCTCTTAGATGGCTTCCCCAGGCTCTGTGCCATGCCTATCTCTAGAAGATTCTCTGGGAATGGAAGAACAGGGTGGATGCTTAAATCAGCAAGGGGTGCCCGGCAGGAAGCTGCCCTGGGACTCTTCCTCATGGAGGCTGCCACTGCTAGGGCACTAAGCAGGGAGCTCAGCAGGGTGCTGTCTTCTCCCCACATCTTTGATGCAGGGAGTCCACTGGGCCACCAGGACATATTGTGCCCAGTCAGGTCCTGCTTCTTAGCCTCTCAGGCTGGAGAACCAGGGGCTGGATGGAGGTGTGGGGAGGCAGTTAGTGGATAATACCTGGCAGGTTGAAGCTGGTGGCCTCAGGGCCACCCAGATGAGGGAAGCTGAGTGGTTTGAGCGATGCCAAGAGGCCACGGGTACAAGGGACTGGAAGGGATGAGTCTTGGAGATGCAGACTGAGCCGGGCACAGAGGGGAGGAGCGTGAGAGGACACTGACTTTGAGAACTAGAAGGCTGTATGCTCCATTCTATCACAGATCTTTGCAGGCTTTCAGCCTCTCCATAGCCCTTTTACTTCTTGTTGTGTGTGGACCTTAGGTGTGCGTGCGGAGGTCAGAGGGCAGCTTTGCGAAGTTGGTTCTTTCCTGCAAGGAAGGGATTGAACTCAGGCTGCCAGGCCTTGGCCCTTGTCCTTTAGTCCCCCTCCCCCACGGGCCTCTCCCTGGCTCTCAGCTCCTGCTCTCCCTGCTCCTTTCTTTCTATTCTTTCATTCTTTCCCAAGCTCCGGTCTCCTCCTCCCTCTTTTGTGTGCTTGTCTTACCTGCGTATGACTGGGCCGCTGGGTACGTACCCCTCTCCATCTTTGGGGTACTCTGACTTGCACAAGTGGTGCTCGGCCACCAAAGGTCAGATGAGAGTGACTGGCCCCTCATTTTCTGCTCTGGGGGAGCCCATAGCCCTTTAAGGTACAACTTCCTAAAGAGCTTAAGTCTCCATTTTGCCTTTAGCCGGCAGCTTTGATCTGGCTTTCATTTACCACCTTTTCATTACCTCTTCACTAGAGTTGAGCCAAGTGTGGGGCCTGGATCCGGCTCCTTGACCCTCCCACTCAGGGTCACTGTACCCGTGGAGCGGTTACTGAATGTTCTGCCTCGGCAGGAGGGGTTCACTGGGTAAGACATTGTCCGGCAGATTTTTAGACTTTACCTTCAAGTCTCTACTAGCTCTTCCTCCCCCTTCTGTCTTCTCTTCCCCTCTGGCTCCCCCTCTATCTGGACTCCTCTCAGCACAGACTGGCTCCACTAGAACCAAGGCATGAGCTAGGCTGGATGTCTTCCCCAACAGCAGAGGCGCAGAGTGAGGTCCTCCAGGGAGCAGAGTGAGGTCCTCCAGGGATGAGATCGGGAAGTCCTGGTCCTGGGCTTGGCTTGAGGCTTGTTTGCCTCTATCTGCACAGAGGTGTTCTCTCTCTCTCTCTCTCTCTCTCTCCTCTTGTCAGCTCCAGCGGGACCTGGCATAGTTTCACCCTGCAGGTTGGAGTCATATCTCAAACAAACTGCCTGTCTTAGGAGACAAGCACAGGAGAACTGACCGATCCCCTTTTCCAGCCGTCACATTGGTCTCTGAGATCTTAATCTCTGCTGGCCAGATTTGTTGGAAAAAGCTTCTAGGGGAAACAAGATCTTTTTGAGAAAAGGCCCACCCCCCCACCTCACCCCCACCCTCACCCCTACCCCACCCCACCCCCACCCCCAGGCTGCTCTTCCATCTGCTTCCCATGCCAAAGAGCAAGAAGCTCTTCCTAGTGGTGGTGGTCAGCCCACAGCCACCCAAAGCCCAAAGAATCTGTGATCTTGCTCTCAGTTCCTTGTGTCTGTGGGGAGCACCCAGCTGGACCCTGAGCTCGGGGGGGGGGGGGGGGCAGTTAGAACCTCCCAGCTGCCCTTTGCCTGGGGGAGGGTGTGTGGGAAAGAGGGAAAAGCTTGTAGTCCCACACTGGCAGCAGCAGTCCGTGCAGGTAGGTCACTGTCTTCTAATGGTCTAGGGTCTTAGAGTAAGGTGTCTGATCCCATGTCAGTAGGACTTCTGTGGCCCAGAGCCAAGACACTTGCTAACCAAAGGCTGCGGGCAAGAATTCCAGGAGCCATTCACCTACTCATTGTCTAGCTGGGCATGTGGCTTAGTTGGTAGAGAGCCTGCTTGGCATACGAGAAGCTCTGGGTTTGATCCCCAAGACCATATAAACTAAGGGTGGTGGTGCACAACCGTAATCCCAGCACTTAGGAGGCAGGGGGATCAGGAGTTCAAAGTTAACCTCTGCTACATAGCAATTCTAAGGCCAACAGGGATACATGCTACCCATCCCACAACAAAACCAACCCAAAAACCCACCACCACTAGTTCCAACAATAAACAAGTACTCATTGCTACTAGCCCTCTCTCGCTGTGTATGTGACCTTGGCCACTCACCTCAGAGGCCTTGTTTCCACTTTGAAGGGGGCTCCTGCACACTGCCTGGGCTGCTCTTGAACTCATGGGTTCTTCATCTTTATAGACATCCATTGTACTAATCTGATAGTTTTTATGAGACAGTTTATAGTGCATTCAACCTCCTGAATGCCAGGATTACAGGTGTGACCCATCCCATCCACTTTTAAGTCAGTGACCCTAGCCTCCCCAGGAGTCCGGACAACAGGTGCACACTGGTACCTCAGCTTGGTGTGACTTTCCTGTTGACTTTACCAAGATATAACATAGATAGAAAATACGCTCATTTGAAGCACACAACTCAATGGGTTTTGTTCAATGTGTGTCTGACGTCCAGAAAGTTCTCCCTTGCCCCTGTCAGTCAGTCTCCCCCACCTCCCATCTGCTTCCTAGCCTGTGGTGGGAGAGCTTGTATAACTAGGGTTCAGGTACGCTCTTCTCTCCTTCTGTGTTGTGTTCATGACACTTGGGGACAGGGTATCAGCCAATGGTATCTTGTCATGCTTACAGCCTCTACTCAGTGTGAACGGCTGGGCTGTTTCCGGCTCACCCTCCATCTTTTGGCTGCTCTGGGTAAAGGTTCTGTTCATCTCTGTGTATGGATTTTGGGATGACTGTGAGTTTTATACCTCAGATGTATGCTACATACTTTTCTAATTTTATTTAGTGTGTGTGTGCACATGCACATAGGTGCGCATGTGGCATGGTGAGCATATGGAGGTCAGAAGATCAACTTGTGGGAGTCTGGTCTCTCCTCTTAGCATGTGGATTCTGCGAATAGAACTCAGATCATCAGGCTTTGTGGGGGGAGGGGGGGGGCTTTATGCCGTCAGCCATGTCACTAGCCCTGTGACTCATTTTAAAAGAAGCAGTAGGACTGTTTGCCACAACCCCATGCCCCTTCGCATTCTCAGAAGTGATGAGCACTCTGGTTGCCCCACGTCCTCCTCAGCACGTCATGTTGTCTGTTTGTCCTCCCCTCATCCTCCAGAGACCAACCCCTGGAGTCCCAGGTCCTCCACAGCTTTTCATCTCCCTTACTTCTTTCCTAGATCAGTTTCTCAGGCCTGGTTTCCAGCCTTGGCGTGGTGCCGGGCCTTCAAGATGTGGGAATTCCAGGACCAACTTGACTTTGACGCCTGGCCTGAGAGAGCAATTCAAATGGAGCCTTTAGTTCACCAAAGCAGAGAGACCAGGCCGTTTAGAATCTCTTGGCTGCCTCTCTTGGGGCCAGGAACTCTACTTGGCTTTTGTTCATGGTTACTTTCTTTCTTAAAATTTATTGTTCTTATGTGAATGTATGTGGTGTGTGTGGAGGTGTGTGTGGAGACCAGAGGCATCTTTTGTGGAGCTGGTTCTCCCCTTCTACCTGTGTGGTGCCAGAGAGCAAACACAGGTTGTCAGGTTTGTGCCACGGACACTTCACCCTCTGAGCCATCTCACTGGCCCAGTTTACAAAAAGCTTGAGAGCTCTGTTTTGGAAAAAAGAACATACAGTAAAAGCAAGCAAACAAAATCCCAGAAAGTTTGGTTCAGAAGTATTTACTTCCTGTTTATTCTGTCTACGTCTCAGTGCCACCGTCTCAGAGGCCCTTCATGATTACTAGGAGCAAAGCGGGGCGTGGTGAGGCCTGAGTTTAAACAGTTTAAAAACACTCTTTTTATTTCACTTACTATTAGTCAGGAGAGGGAAGGCCACACCAGGGCATGCACATGGAGGCCATTTTGGGAGTTGCTTTGTGTCTTCCTTCCTAACACGTGGGCCCAGGGGATTGAATGCCTATTGTTAGGCTAAGCATAAGTGTCTTTATCCACTGAACTCCTCCAGGAGTCCAGTTGTACAATCTTTGCGCATTCCTCTCTAGAACAAGAGTGAACAATAAGGGGCACAATGCTTGATCTGAAATGGCCAAGCCAGCAGGGCACCCTGAAGCTGAGGCCTTTGGTGCTTTGGGTGAAGTTGCTTGTTTCTATCTCATCTTATGAAGTAGGGTCTCTGGAGTGGACCTGCTCTCAATTCTTTATCTTCACCGTGTGACACTCATTATCCACTGTCACATTCTGTTTGTCCTCAAACTCTCTGTTGGAAGTTTTATATTCTGTGGGGGCAAAGGCCCAAGGACCGTCACTGTCCCTCTGGTTCTCAGAACAGCCATGCTGTGCACTTGACACACATCGACCAAATGACGTCATCTGAGCTTCCCAGCTCTGCTGCCCTGCTCTCTGTGGAAGATGAAGTTGTTAGAGGAAAGGAATCCATAGAGAACTATTATGTCCATGCAAGTGGTCTACAGTGTGACAAAGTCACAGTGAGGGAAGCGTGGTACTTTGGGAGACAGATGCTGGTACCTGTTGAGTGCCTGTGGTGGACCAGGCACGTTTTAGTCATGTTCTTGTCTTGGGAGCAGAGTCTTGCTCTGTACTTCACTTTAGTCTTGCATCCAAGACAAGGAGACAATACTTCTGCTGCCTTCTCCAGAGTATTGGGATTACAGGCATGTACCACCAAGCTAAGCTAGACATAGTCATCTTTGAGACTCCTCCAGCAATCTTCCAGGCAAGGCAAGGTGTCCCCCTTTTGTAGGACATGGAATGGTGGTGAGGTGAATTTGAGTTGCATCATTGCAAAGTGGGCAACTGGGATCCGCACTCACGTTACCAGTTTCTCTTGCCTCATGGTTCCCTAGTGAGGCGCCTCTGTGTGCTCAGTACCTCTCCCTCAGAGTTCCATTCTACACAATTCTGTCTGTCTGTCTGTCTATCTATCTATCTGTCTATCTATCTATCTATCATCTGTCTATTGACTTTTCTTTTTTTTTAAGGTTTCTTTTTTTCTTTTTAAGATTTATTTATTATATGTAAGTACACTGTAACTGTCTTCAGACACCAGAAGAGGGCGTCAGGTCTCGTTACAGATGATTGCGAGCCACCATGTGGTTGCTGGGATTTGAATTCAGGGCCTTCAGAAGAGCAGTCAGCACTCTTAACTGCTGAGCCATCTCTCCAGCCCCTATTGACTTTTCAAGATAGGGGTTTCTTTTTGTAGCCTTGACTGTTCTGGAACTTGCTCTGTAGACTAGGCTAGTCTCAAACTCACAGAGATCCACCTGCCTCTGCCTCCTGAGTGCTTGGATTAAAGATGTATATTTGTGTGTGTCTTAATATGTTCATCTGAATACAGGTGCCTAAGGATGCCAGAAGGCGGCAGTACCAATATGCCCTGGAACTGGAGTCATCTGTGAGCTGTGAGCCATCCAATGTGTGTACTGAGTGGGAACTGAACTTGGGTCCTTGGAAATAGCTGAATGGACTCTCAACCACTGAACTATTCCCATCAACCCCTCCCCCTTTTTAATCAATAGAAAAACAAATATTAATGTGAGATGCAGGCTTAAAATACACACAGACACACACACACATTCACACATACACACGGTGGACAGGAGATGTGGTTCAGTTGATAGAGGTTTGCTTAGTATGGACAAAGCCCTAGATTTCATTCCCGGCATTGCATAAATGGGGTGTGGTAGAGCAAGCCTATAATCCTATCACTTGGGACATAGAAGCAAGAGGATCCTAGGTTTAAGGTTATCTTTGACTAGATGGCAAGTCCAAGGCCAGACGGGGTAAGGGGAGATCCTATCTCAAACAAACAAGCAAACACAACAAATGAGAGAACGATGTAACATGTCCATGATTCACTCGGCCTCTCTGGTTTCCCACTCCTTCTGTGCTGGGTCTTGAACCTGGCTCCTCTTACACGTTAGGCTCAACACTCCTCCACCGAGCCACACCCCCACCCTCAGTATTCTGCCATTCTTGAAGAAATGGATTCTTGATGGGTTGAATAAATTCAATATTTTGCAAAACACTGACTGCAGTTTATTGGATGCCTATTGTTGTTTTCTTCCCTCATAAAGGAAGTAAAAATAGATTTTAAAATATTTACTCTGTGGGAGTAGCTGCTGAAGACAATTATTATGTATGAGTAGAACTGGAAAGGTGTGTGACCGAGAATTCCGATTCTTAGGCTGCACAGAAGTTGGCAGGGGAGACAGCCGAGAGCCTGTCTCTTCTGGACCCCAGCATTCTGTGGCTCTCTGATTTGTAGACAGACAAAGCCCATTTATAACTTTCGGAGTTTGGCTTCCAGCATGGTGGCGGAGATTCAGGAATGTGTTTGCTGGGAGTCACTTAGGGAACAAGGCCTGATTGTCTTCCCTCCTGACTCTCAGGACACATTCTGAAGGAACGTCCTCAAGCCCGTATTGTCTGCAACCTCCCTCACAGTGGCTACGACACTCTGGGGAAATGCTGAAACCTAGGGGTCAGGAGATGGGGGTTTGTGCTCTCGACCAAAGCTGTGTACTTTCCAGAAAGTTACTTCCCTTTCCTGCCTGCCTTGTTCTCTGTGGACACTTTCAACACTGGGTGGCTGTGGTCTTTGGCCAAGTGTAAGGAAGGAGTGTCTAACACGTCACACCATCACATGGTAGACATGCACACTGGCTTGCAAAGCCTTGATGTGCGAGAGTGTGTGGATGCACTTTATAAAGGTCAGTGGCTTCCTCTAAGTTCATGGGGTGCTGCGCGTTCCACTGCTGTGATTGCTGCCAGCTGGGATGCTCAGACCTGCTGATGATCCTGGACCTCTAGATGGAGCCCCCTTCCCTTATGCACAGATTCTGCCTGAGCTCTGAAGGTCCCCAAGTTCTTGAGATACAGATGAGGCCAAGAGTTGAATCAGCCCTTTGTTTTCTTCCACATCTAAGAGCCTGTGCTCATGAAGATGGTGTGTGTGTGTGTGTGTGTGTGTGTGACTCTCCCAAGCACTCAGAAAAGCCTGTAAACATGGCCGACCACCTGACTTAGAATCCTGCTGGGTTCTCTCCCTTTGCACTACACTTTCCACTTTGCCTTTTCCCAGGTTTTGGATGTCAGTTTCCTTCCCCTCCTATTTCACAGCAGTTCAGCTGCAGCAGCCAGCAAATGCACTTATCAAAACCTGCCAGGAGGGGCTGGAGAGACGGCTTGGTGGCTAAGAGCACTGTTTGTTCTTCTAGAGGACCTGTGTTCAGTTCCCAGCACACACATGGCTGCTCATGACCAGCTGAGCCTCCAGTTCCAAGGGATTTGAAGCCCTTGTTTGGACTCTGTGGGCACCAGGTGCTCATATGGTTCACAGACATACATGCAGGCAAACCCAGCTGTGTACATAAAATAGCAAAGTAAAAATTAAGAACATCTTTCAGGCAAAAAGACTCCATAGAGAAGGATCATTCTATAGGAAGGGATTGCCACAGGCCAAGAGATGGCTCAGTGGGCGAATGCTTTTACTGTGAAACCTTGGTGACCTCAGTTTGATTCCTAGAACTACATAAAGAGGAAGGAGAGAGCCTCTCTTCACGAGTGTGGTCTGATCTCCAGACTCTGACCATCAGCCCACGGCATATGTGCCCATCCCCCATCACATTCATAGGGGAGCAGAAGACACAATAAGTTTAGAAGGTTAAAAAAAAAGTCCTCAGACAGATTGAAAGCTGGCCTATGGAGATGGCCAGCTCAGTTGGTAAAGCACTTGCTATGTAGGCCTGAGCGCCTGAATTCAGATGCCCAGAACCGACGTAAAGCCAGATGTGGTGGTGCACACCTGTAATCTCAATGCTTCCACTATGAAATGGGAGGGAAAAACAGGAAACTCCCTGGAAGATCGTAGGCCAGCTAGCCTGGAGCATGGAGCAGTAAGAAACTTTACAGACCCTGTCTCAAACAGGGTGGAGGGCAAGGGCCAATACCCAAGGCTGTTCTCCAACCTCTGCATGCTCACTGTGCATAAACACACACACACACACACACACACAGAGAGAGAGAGAGAGAGAGAGAGAGAGAGAGAGAGAGAGAGAGAGAGAGAGAACCCCGTGGGAGTTCAGGGGTGAGAATCCTGCCTCTGATCCCACACCTTTATTTAGCCTGGCCTCATGCTATCTTTTGGGCAGACTCACCCGTGAGAACATTCTAGACCATTCAACACAGCACTTTCCCTCTCTGGCTGCCGTCCAACCTCACTCTGCAGTACCCCTTTATCGTCTATGATGGCATCTTCCCTGGGTCTTCCTCTGGGGGCCGTTGGCTGTCTGCCTGCATGGCAACTCGGAGGGTCTGGGAGCTTGGCGCTGGCATTCATCCAGTGGGAGTTGGGGCCAGCTCCCTGCTACTGGAGCTGACATGGTGACTTGTCCCACCTTACTGGAATG
Organism: Apodemus sylvaticus; assembly: GCF_947179515.1. Taxonomy (NCBI): domain Eukaryota; kingdom Metazoa; phylum Chordata; class Mammalia; order Rodentia; family Muridae; genus Apodemus; species Apodemus sylvaticus. The sequence goes on from NC_067478.1 coordinate 67,153,649, forward strand.
TCTTCAAAGATGGTCCCAGCGGCTGGACCTGGCAGAGGTGCAGAGGAAGGAAGCTGGGAAGCCACCCCGAAAGTGATGCCCATGCGTAAGCAGAGCAGTTCCCCTCCAGTCTGGAGCTCTCTGTGGTGCACTGGCTCTCGGGGCAAGCCAGGGGGCGACCAACGTGGAGAGGGGTGCTCGTCAGCTCTGAGCAGGAAGTGGCTGGTGTTGGTTGGGGCGCAGGGGAGAAGCTGGTGCTGTGCCTTGAGATGTGACTGAATGAATGACCGGAGAAAGTAAAGGAGCAGAGGGAGGGAGGGGACACATGCAGGGCCCACACTGAAGTCCCGGAAGGTAAGGAGGTGGGAGGATTCCAGTCAAGATGACCCACCTTGACAGGTGCATGAGGATGATGAGGCAGAGAAGAGAGAGACACTCCTGGTGGAGAGAGGGAATCCCAAGCCCAGGCAGGAAGGCGAGCAGATGGCCTGTCTAGTGGATCGTGGAGAGTGTCACAGTTTGTCAGAGTGGAAGGTGAGGTACTGTTATCTCGTTTCAGGACTCTGGGCTTTGTCGAATAGGAGAATAGGAGAATCATAGGCAGGTCCCGAGCAGAAGGGGACAAGGGTTGCCACACAGTGAGCTCTAGGCTTGTGGCATGCACAAGACTCTCTCTCGAAACAAAAACCAACCAACCAACCAAGGCCACACAAAGCTCCTCTAACACAGGGACCAGTGAGATGGCTCAGCGGGTAAGGGTGCTTGCTGCCAAGCCCGTTGACCTGATTTCTATTCCAGAATCCACACAGTGGAAGGAGGACCTGCCTCTCACACGCTGTCCTCTGACCTCTCCATGTGTCTCATGGCATGCATGTGCTGTCCCCAAATAAATAATGCAAGACAAAACAAAACCCGACAGAACTGCCCAGGAACCCAAAACAAAGCAAATGCAACAACAGCCTTCAAGTATTTTTTTATTTCCTATGTCTTTAGTTTCTCTGGAGTGTGTGTGTTGCATGTGTATATGTGTTTGTGAGTATGTGGGGTTTTGATGTGTGTATGTGTATATGCATATATGTGTATGAGTTTATGGATGTGTTCATGTGTATATGAGTGTGTGTTTATGGGTGTGTATATGTGTATATGAGTATGTGTGTTTATGGGTGTGTATATGAGTGTGTGTGTTTATGGGTGTGTATATGTGTATATGAGTGTGTGTTTATGGGTGTGTATATGTGTATATGAGTATGTGTGTTTATGGGTGTGTATATGTGTATATGAGTGTGTGTTTATGGGTGTGTCTTGTCTTGGTCTTGTCTTTGTCTTGTCTTGTCTTGTCTTGCCTTGGTCTTGTCTTGGTCTTGTCTTGTCATATCTTTGTCTTGTCTTGGTCTTGTCTTGTCTTGTCTTGGTCTTGTCTTGGTCTTGTCTTGTTCTTGATTTGGTCTTGTCTTGTGTTGTCTTGTATTGGTCTTCTCTTGTCTTCATCTTGTCGTGGTCTTGTTTTGGTCTTGTCTTGGTCTTGTCTTGTCTTGTCTTGTTCTTATCTTGGTCTTGTATATGAGTGTATGTGTTTATGGGTGTGTATATGTGTATATGAGTGTGTGTTTATGGGTGTGTATATGTGTATATGAGTGTGTGTTTATGGGTGTGTATATGTGTGCTTATGAGTGTGTGTGTTTATGGGTGTGTGAATGTGTATATGAGTGTGCGCTTATGGGTGTGTATATGTGTATATGAGTGTGTTTATGGGTGTGTATATGTGTGCATATGAGTGTGTGTTTATGGGTGTGCGAATGTGTATATGGGCATGCATGTGTGGATATGTGTGTATCTCTCGGCCACCTGCAAGGGTTTCGGAAGGTCAGTCCTCTGACCTCTCATAACTTCTCTGGGTGCAGATGGGTGTGGTCTGGGACACAGAGCAGAGGGAACCAATTATAGTTTTTTCTCTCCTTGCTCCTTCAAGGAAAGCCACTTTTAATTTCCTCTGTGAGTATCTTGCTTATTACCTAACAGGCTGGTGGCCGACTTCCCTTTGGTCAATCTCCTGCGTGTCCTGTCCACGTCCCCTTTCATTTCTCCCACTTTATATTTAGCCTGGATTGTTGAGAAAATGTGCCAGCCCGCAGCCATGCCAGTCACCTGTTCTGGGTGAGCTTTGGGTGTTGTGGACTTTTGGTGTTGTCTCTGGGACTGTGGTGCTCCTTAGAACCGGAGTGAGGAGGCCTGAGGAGGAGCACACTAGGTATTCATATGGAGACTGGGGCAGGGAACTGACCCTCACCACAGGGACCGTGCAGCCCTGCTTCCTTTTCTGTTTGCATGTCCAGATGCAATGTGCATGGTCTCTCATCCATGCCACAAATATTTACTGAGCCCCTGCTGTGGGTCAGGTCTGTGACCGTGGATGGGGCTTCTGCAGTGAACAAAAGGGCCAGTAGTCCCTGCTCTCAGTGGCCTGCTGCGCGCGCGCTCTCTCCCTCTCTCTCTCTCTCTCTCTCTCTCTCTCTCTCTCTCTCTCTCTCTCTCTCTCTCTCTCTCTCTCTCTCTCCTCTTTCTCTCTCCTCACACATGCCATGTATGTATGTGGAAACAAGAATCTACCTGGTACTGGTCATCATTCCTTAGAAACCACCCATCTTGTTTTATAGGCAGAGTTTCTCACTGAGCCCTGAGGTTTGTTAATTAGGCTAGGATGCCAGGCCAGAGAGTCCCAGGGATCCACCTGTCTCTGTCTCCTCAGAGCTGGGGCTACATGAGCACACCATTGCCACCATGCTTGCCTAGATGTTTTGACAGAGCCCTGTGGGTCCATCTCAAGTCCTCTTGCTGTAAGGCAAGCACTTTCCAGAGCACCCCCCCCCACACACACACCCGCCCGTCCTCTTTGGCCTGGAGGCTTCTTCAGAGCAACATCTTAAAGAGAGGTTGAGTGGCCCCTCTCCCCACCTGATCAGCTTTCCAGAGTTTTGCCTGTTGCTCAGCAGAGTGCAGCTTGGGATGTGACAGGAGCATGGCAGCCATTAACAACGGGTGTGAAAATGGAGGGGGGTGGCCGGGGCTAGGATGAAGGGCCGGGAGACCAGGAGGGAATATGAGAGAGTACAAGGCCTCTGGCAGGGTGCATAGCCCCTGTAGTGAGAAAAAAAAATTGAGGCAGAAAAGGCCTTTGAGATAATTGAGCTGGTGGCTTTCATGTTCATCATGCAGATACTGGGCTGAGGGCCAACTCTGCTAGTGAGGGTGTGAACCCTGCCCTGCCCCAGCACGCAGGGTGTCATTCGCTCAAGTCCCTTCCTGTCTCATCTTTCTTTGTTCACAGATCTCAATTATGCGTATCATCCTGGCAAAGGCGAGAGCTTGGAGCACAAAGGTCAGTGTATGGCGCCTCAGTCCAGCGAGGACTTGATTGCCCCGCAGCTCTAGCCAAAAGCTCCCCCAGGGTCTCTGGGCTCAGCAGGGGCTGGGGTGCAGAAGAATTATCTACCTAGGTTCCGGGTGGCACCTGGCTCTGTACTGCAATTGTAGTCACGCGCTCAACCCTGGAGGGTAAAGGGGGTGTGGCTGTTGCCGAGGGAGTACAGGTTTCACCAGAGCTGGTTCGGAGGCTAGCCGGTCCCTTGAGGAGCTCCCTGCACCACAGAGGGTTATTTTTAGGAGCTGGCTGCTGGGATGCAGGCAGGCCTGCTGACTTTTGCATCTGGCACTCAAGGGCCTCCTCAGCTTTTCAGCCTGTCACTTCCCAAGCCCACTGCCCTAGTTCTGCCTGTCATCGTCCTTTTGTTCTGCCTGCTTTGTCATCTGCACTGGCATATTTCCTCTGAAACAGGACAGGCAAGGTCTCAACTAATACAACCCGGAAAGTGGCTTCCTACAGCGTGCATCGGTTTCTGAGGACTGTTACCATGCAGGACCACCGATACCACTCTCGCCTGAGTCAGACACGGGGTCCTGGGAGCTGGAAGGCTGGGAGTCCACGGTCAAGGCATCTGTAGAACTGTGTTTTCTGCAAAGGCTGCAGGGAAGAACGGGTGACATCCCTTTCTCCTCGTGGCCTTTGGTCTTCCTGGGCTTGAAGCTTCTACCTCTGCTGTCTCCTGGCTGTTTCTTCTCTGGGATAGCTGTCGTGGGAATCTCCTCTCTCTATAGAACACTCTGGGGCTGGAGAGATGGCTCAGAAGTTACATAGCTTGTTACTCTTCTAGAGGACTTAAGTTTGGTTGCCAGCACCTTTAGCTAGTGTCTCAGAAACATCTGAAATTCACAGGTCCCCACACTCACATGCACACATACACACACACACACACATACACACACACACACAGATACTTGATATACATAATATAATTAAAAACAAGATAAATCTATATATAAAAAAGAACAGGAGGAATATTGGATTAAGGTCTCACCCCACTCAATTTTAAACTTGTCTTTTTTTTCTGATCTTAGGCTGGGCTCAAACTGGTGAGCCTCCTGCCTCAGCTTCCTAAGATGGGATTATAAGTGGTGGTTCGAGTCCTGTAAGAAAGCAGGTTGAGCAAGCCATGAGGAGCAAGGCAGTAAGACGCCCTCCTCCATGTTCTCTGCTTCAACTCCTGCCTCTAAGTTCTGCCCAGCTTGAGTTCCTGTCCCGACTTCCTTCAATGATGAATAGTGATGTGGAACCGTAAGCGAAACAAACCCCTTCCTCCCCACATTACTTTTGGTCCTGGTGTTTCATCACAGCAATAGTAACCCTAATAAAGAAAGGGGCTGGAAAGACGGCTCAGTGGTTAAGAGCACCGTTTGCCCTTTCAAAGGTCCTGAGTTCAATTCCCAGCAACCACAGGGTGGCTCACAAGCATCTGTAATGGGATCTGATGACCTCTTCTGGTGTGTCTGAAGACAGCTACAGTGTACTCATATACATAAAATAAATACATTTAAAAAAAGAAAGAAAGTAAGGGTGTGTGGCACAGCACTTGTGTGGATGTCCGAGAACCACTTACAGACACCTATTTTCTTCTTCCGCCATGAGGCCCAGTGATCAAACTCAGATCCTTGGGCTTGACAGCAAGTGCCTTCACCCCCTGCGCCATCCCAGTGGCCCAATAGATGCCTCTGAAATTGAAAGGCTTTTTTGTTGTTGTTGTTTTTGGATTTTTTTTTTTTTTTTTTTTTTTTGAGACAGGGTTTCTCTGTGTAGCCCTGGCTGTCCTGGAACTCACCCTGTAGACCAGGCTGGCCTTGAACTCAGAAATCTGCTTGCCTCTGCCTCCCAGAGTGCTGGGATTACAGGCTTGTGCCACCACCGCCCGGCTAATTGAAAGGCTTTGAAGAGCAGTAGAACACGAGCCAGGTATTTAAAGAGAATGGATTTGGTTCCTCTTGTTTCTAATGTTGTCTGAATTATTTATGTTTCTCCACTTTAAAAAAAAAATCACTTCAGATCTTTGTGTTTGAGACACATATACGGTTCTGACGGTTCTGTAGGCCAAGAGACGAACTCAGGAGAGACACAGGGGCTGATTGGGGTCTCAGGTGGTAGACAGTAAGATGTCTTCCTGGGATGTCATCTCTGAAGATGCAGGTAGAACATGGGTGTCACCTGCCATGAGAGGGTTCACATAGCTTTCCAGTTAGCACCTGTCATTGGCAGGAAACCTTGGGTCCCTCCCACCTAAGCATCCTCCAGGCTCTTGGGGCGTGCCCACGGCATGACAGTCAACTACTTCTGCAAACGTCCACCCAAGAGAGTAAGTTGAGAAAAGTGGGGCTGGAGAGATGGCTCAGTGGTTAAGAGCATGAACTGCTCTTCCAGAGGTCCTGAGTTCAGTTCCCAGCAACCACATGGTGACTCACAACCAACAGCAACAGTGTATTCACGTATATAAAATAAATCTTTTTGGCCTGGAGAGATGACTCAGAGGTTAAAGGCTAGGCTTACAACCAAAAATATGAGTTTGGTTTCCAGCACCATAGCTGTCTCTCCAGCTACCTAGAAAAGACAAGACAAGAAGTGATGCCCTTCATGACCTGGTATAGCTTACATACCGTCTATTCACTCTATTTGCCAGAAGCCTGTCACTGAGCCTGGTGCACAGGTATGGGGAGAGGAATCAGGCTCCACCTTTTTGAAGAAGTGATAAAGAAACACCACAGGGGTATGGGTATGCATCAGTGGTACAACAGCGGCCTGCCATGCAGCAGGCTCGGTCCATCCCCAGCACTGAAAACAAAGTAACAAAGGCTAGCCTTTGGGAAGCACTTTCTGTATGCCTGCTACATAGTTTCTGTTGCCATGATAAAACCCCAGGACCAAAAGCCGCGTGGGGAAGAGAGTTTCTTTTGGCTTACGGAGTCATGGCAACAAGCAGGGTGCATGGGGGCAGAAGCAAGAAGTTGGGTGTACACAGCTTGAGTCACAAGCTGGAAGCAGCGAGTAAAAACTGGGAGTAGACAAGACACACCTCTTAATTCTCCCCAGAGTGCCACCAACTGGAGACCAAGTGTTCAAATGCCCAAGATGGAGGGGCATTTTTCATTCAAACTGTCATACAGTGTTATGGTGATTGATCTCACTGATTCTCACACTTATGAAATGGGTTCTAGTCTCCGGGCTATGTTCACTTCTTCAGGATCTTATGTAGCTCAGACTTGGTTCATTATGTATCCAGGGATGTCCTTGACCTTCATCTTGTCTACTTCATGGGTTTGTAGCTGTGCACCACCATACCTGTTCCTGTGTAGTGTTGGGGATCAAACCCAGAACGTCATCCATGCCGGACAAACACTACCAACTGAGTAACATCCCCAGCCTTCCTGGTGTTTTCCTAAGTGTGCCTCAGGTATGTTCTGATTTATGTCTGGGGAAGGTGTGCATCAGTGGAGCCTACCCTAGCCTCTAGCTTTGTCTGGGGTGGGCGGGGGGGGGGGGGGGGGGAGACTTCCCTGGAACTCTACTCTGCATATGAGCAGATAGAAGGGCTCAGGACCATTAACTTCTGAGGGGACAGGAAAAAAGTGACCCTTAATTCCTCTTAATAACACGTGTCAGTGGGTAATGTTTTCAGGATGTCAGTTTATCTGCGGCCTGGGGCAGCAGGTTGCTATCAGTTTTGAGCAATAAACAAAAGACTGCTTTTAATTACTTCTGTGAAATTGCCTGACCCATGCATGATTAAATATTCATTATGTAGAACAAGGAGTTTTCTTTGTATATAGATCCATATTAAATTTAGCTGGCAACCCGCTGACCGAACAGCACAAATAAATTTCTGGTAACGGGCTATGGTTTGTCCTGATTGTTCATCACCTCTCTCTCTCTCTCTCTCTCTCTCTCTCTCTCTCTCTTATTCTTCCCACCCTTGTTGCTCTTTTGACGTAGCTATCACTAGGTCTTTTAAAAACGTCTATAAAATTAGGTTTATTTACTGTGTGTGTGTGTGTGTGTGTGTGCGCGCGCGTGCATGCATTCATTTATGGATACAAATAGAGCATAGTGTGGATGTGGAGGTCAGAGGACACCTCTGGAGTCAGTTCTCTCCGCCACCCATGTGGATTCCAGGTCAAAGTCGGCTTGGCAGCAAGTGTCTTTACCCATGCGGCCATCTCACTGGCCCTAGGTCACTTTGAACAAAAAAGTATTTTATTAAGTTTTTCACATTTATTTATTGTATGTGTTGTGGGGAAGGCGAGGGTGGGATGCATGCAAGGGTCAGGACAACTGGAGTCTGTTCTCACCTTCTATTGTGTGGTTTCCGGGCTTTGAACCCAGGCAGTCAGCCTTGATGGCAAGCGCCTGTCTGAGCCGTCTTGCCAGCCCCGTCACTTCAGGTTTTTTCTTTTTTTGAAAATAGAGAACTCCTGTGATATACAACAGAGGATCTTAACATGCATAACCCAGCTGCTCCCAGTGCACGCACGGTTGTAAGCTGTCACACTTTCTGTGCAGTTTTACACCCTTTATCCCAATAGAACGCTCTGTCCCCACGAGTGTCACTCACCGTCTCCCTACCAGCTTCCTGCTGTCACTTCCATGCTCTCTGACTTGGGGTCCCTGAATATTTCTACGAAGCGATTACATGTGGCCTCCAGTGCCTGGCTCACCCCACTTAGCATCCTGTTTTTGATGTTCCTTTACATTGTAGCACATGACAATATTTTCTTTTGTTTGGTTGAATACTACTCAGTTGAATGGATATACCAAAGTTTGTTTATCCACTCCTTGACTTATGGACCTTAGAGTTGTTTTTAATGTCTCAACTATGATGGAAGGCGTCATCATGCACAACCATTTAGCAGTTGCAATGTGGACATATGTTGCCATCTTTGGGATACCCTTGGGGAGGGTCATGTGATAGTTCTATATTTAGCTTTCTAACAAACTGTTGTCTTGCAGTCATAGCATTCCTATCTACATAGAAAGGAGTGTTGGGGTTTAGGGGTGGCCAAGAGGATCCCCAGCCAACAAAGGGATGTTACAGAGGAAGGGAGTCAGACTTCACTGAGTAGCAGAGGGGCCCAGGGCTAGGGCAAGGCAGAACTGGTCTTTCATTTCAGAGCAAAACGGCTGTTGCAACTGTTAGTGTGCCATCTGTTATCCTCTGAGTTCACCTCATGGTTGTTCATTTATGAGACCTTGCAGAAAATTAACTGTATTAAATCAATATAGGATGCGAGTTTCTTCTGGCCCTTTCCTCCCTCCTCCTATTTCCTCTACCAGGTTATTCATTGGTGAGCACATCCGAGGCATGGATCAGACCAGGCATGCTTTTGTAGCCTGGCCTGGGAAGAGGGACAGTCTGTTCTTTGGGTTTAGTCTCCTCTTCCCTGCAAAGAGAGATGAGTGTGAATGTGCTCTGTGGACCACACAGGAGTAAGTTTGTAATAATCACAATTGTAACCAAGTTACTTGTTGCTTTTTAAGAGGCACAGATTGGAGAGTCCTAGTTGTGGGAAATCCTGGGGCTGGGCTGGACACTACAGAGCAGGGATGGATGTGACCTGCTGCTGTGAACGTCACTGCAGCCCAGACTCGAATGATTCTTGTCTTCTTGGACTTCTGTCTAAAAGCCCTTTGAGACCCCGCCATCCGACATCCTTGTTTTACAGGAGAGAAAGCTAAGTAAGGTTCAGGAAAGGAGTTACCCAGACTGGGCCAACGCCACCGGGGGCCTTGTGTTTTTGTCTTTCAACTCTTCAGCTTCTCAATGAGGACTAACGGCCTGCAGGGGGCAGCACAAGGCCAGCGCTTGGCCCGAGAGGCCTGGTTCACTGCTTCTTGGGCCTTGCTTGGAAACCAGAGCCTTCCCAGACCTGGGGATTGGTGACTTCAGGGAGCAGCTCAGGATGCCGAGATGCTCTGTGGGATGAGGACGCGGGGGGTGGGGTGGGGGGGAGTAGACTTCATGGTCCCCTGGCCTTTGTAGACCAGCCAGCCTCTTTCCTCAGCCCCTAGGACCACTACTAAAATCGCCTTCTTCAAAGCCAAGTGTGACCTAAATGAGATAGAATTCTTAGTCCATTTGACTGACACAGGAGTCAAGCTGCTCAGAGGCTTGTGCTTCCCCAGCTGACAGAAAGGCAATCAGAGGCCAGGTCAAGCGACACTGTCCACGTTCTGCAGAGAAGATGCAACATACTAGCTACAGTCTACCCGAAGGCCTCTGAAGATGCCTGGCTATATGACAGGGATGTGGCTCAGCCGGTAGAGCGCTAGCTTAACACGCATGAAGTCCTGGGGTCAGTTCTCAGCGATACATACTCAGAGGTGTGGTGACACACTCCTCTGTAATCTCTCCACTTGAAAGAAGGAGGCAAGGTGGACCTTGCTTGCTACCCAACGAGTCAGAGGCTAGCCTGGGCTACATTAGATCCTGTTCCCAAATAAGTAAGTGGATGAATAAACGAATGACTAAGATGTCTGCAAAGGAGAGGACCGTGGTTGCCATGGCACCCCATAGACTGGAGAATTGGTTAACCTGAGAGTGAGAGGCAGAGAGCCTGAGGCCGCTCAGGCTCTTCAGCTGCAGTTCCTGACTTTCTTTCCTCCTGTCTGAAGGAGTCCAAGCCTTAGCCAGATCTTGGCTTCTCTCTCAGGCCAAAGGCTAAGGTTCCAGGGGAAGGGTGTGTGTGGGGGGGGAGGGGGGCTGCAGTGGAGTAAGGATGGACCCCTTGGATCCCTCAGTGATGTGGAGACTCTACTACAGACGTGGGGGATCCTTCAAGGTCCTGCGGTGAAGCTCAGAAGCAGTAGGTCTCCTGACTGACTCCACAGCCTTTGCCCCACAGAAATGCCCGCTGGTAGCTGCAGGATCCTCCTAACTCGGGCCAGCCTGCAGAGTGCAGGTACTATTTGCATTTTAATAAGGAATGCAGGATACCAGCGGCCCCTGGGGCCTCCAGGGCTGATCGTCACCCCTCCCCCAACGGGCAGAAAGCCAGGCGCAGTAGCTGATGGGACACTCGGCTGGCGGGGGGAGGGGCCTGCTGGGTCCTCAGAAGCTTCCGGCTTCTGAAGTTCGTCATCACCTGTTTGGATCCTGCATTCCCCCAGCTCCTTTCCGGGCCCTCTCCAAGGACTTGGTAATATGTTGTCTAGACGCCGCTGCCGTTGTTTCCCCTCCATTAATCCATTTTAATTGGAAAGTTATCGTAATGCAAACTCTCTTTGGTATTATTTGCTGCTCCGTGTTATTAGAACTTCCCCAACTCGCTTTCCCACCAAATTAAACTTGCAATGGAAGCAGAGAGATCAGCTGCTCACATTAAATCAGGCGCAGGTCGTTAAGTGGGGCTGGGGACCGCTTCCTCAGCTGGGTGGGGCACCGTTGCCCTGGGCGCTGACAATGAGGCTCTGTCTCTAGGCTGGGGATTGGGCCTCTGGGCTCTGTTCTCTTCACGTGGCTCAGTTGGTAGAGCGATTGCCTAACACGCACAAAGCCTTAGATTCGATCCCCAGCACCACAGAACCAAGCACGGCAGCACTCGCCTGTAATTCCAGCACTGGGAGGTGGGGCAGGAGGCTCAGGAGTTCAACCATCCTCACCTACAGAGAAGAGACAAAACATCAAAACCAGAACTGGTTCTGTGTCCTGCTCCAACCCCTAGGCACACATTCCCGAGTCTGAGTGTGGAGTTCTGCTGGCAGATGCTCCCCTGACAATGCATGTCACCAGCTGCAGCTCTTACTGCACGGGTGGAAGATAGGGTACCCTGCAGAAAACTGCCAGAGAGGCTGGGTTTTCCCAGGGGGCACCCCGGGGAATGAGTCACTGGGGACATTGGGCAAGGGGACCACGTTTTCCCATCAGACTTCTGGTTGTCTCTACCGGCCGCTGGCACATTTAAGAGCTACTAGGATGGTGGTGACACACAGACCAGCCTGGATGATCTGCTTTGGACAGCTAAAGATGCTGAGGCCATAGCTCCACCCTGTAACCTGAGGGAAGGGTGGAAGTTGGGGTTGAATTCTACAGCTTCCATTACCTATGCTGAAGGCTGTTGCTCTTCTAGAAGCCAGGAGTGGGTGGGGAAGGGGGTGGATGAAGGAAACCCAGATTTAGGAGGTGTAAGCATTGGGTAGGTGTTGTCTTGTTGTTGTTATTGCTGCTGCTGCTGTGATAAAACCCGGGCCAAAAACAACTTGGGAAGGAAAGGACTCCTTCCAGCTTCCAGTTGTCACTCATCATGAAGGGAAGGACGCCAAGGAAGAACTTGGAGGCAGGAACCGAGGCAGAGACCATGGAGGATTGCTCAATGCTTACTGGTTTATTTTCTATGTCTTGCTAAGCCTGCTTTCTTATCCTATCCAGAACCACTACCCAGGGGTGGCGCCACCCACAATGGGCTGGGCCCTCCCATATCAAACATCAGTCAAGAAAATGCCCCACAGTGGTAGAGGTAATTCATCAGTTAAGAGTCTCTCTTCCCAGGTATATCTAGGTTTCTGACAAAAATTGACTATGATATCAGACATGGGCTCCAGTCCATTCTGCCTCTAGTTGGGTCCCTGTCATCTTTACTTCAAAATATTTTTTAAAGAGTGTGTGTGCTTGAGGGTATTAGATCCCTGGAATTGCAGTTACACATAGGTTGTAAACCACCTAATGTGGGAACCGAACCCTGTGCAAGAGCTCTGTGTACTCTCAACTGCTGAGCTATCTGGCCAGTCTCCAGGTAGGGAGAAGGAGGAGGGGGATCTATGCGACACTCTCCGCTGACTCTGTATTCTCTTACAGCATGCTCAGGTAACCTCAGCCCACAGCACTCACTGATAGGAACTGTCGTCTTCCCTAGTTTATAGATGAGGACTTCAAGGCACCTTCCAGCACTGTTAGCCCCTAATGCTGACCTGTGGACATCCCCAGGGCACCACTGGCTCAGTCTTTCATCTTGCAAAGAAAAACAGCCCAAAGGGAGAGGGGTCCTTTGGATGTACATGGTGTCCTTAGCTGCACGAGGGCCAGGCCTGGGGTTCTGCCTGCTCCCAGGGCCAGGCCTGGGGTTCTGCCTGTTCCTAGGCCTTTCTGCTTCCCCCAACAACAGTGCTCCAGGGCTGCAGTGGCCACAGGGCTCATTACAGATGCTACAAATTGAAAGAAATAGCTGCTCAGTTACAAATTAATAACAGATTTGTTTGTCATTAAGGCAGCACTATTTAATAAAATTAGTTCAGTGGAGCATAATTACTTTCATATAAAATTCCCCCTTAAAAATTACTTTGATAAATCCAAGCCTATTAGGCGGGTGTAGAGACTTCCAGGGGGTGGGGATGGCTCTGAGCTTTAGTTGGGTCCCTGCTGGGACACCCCTAGGTCAGGAGTCCAGCTCCTGAAGCATTTGATTTACAGACTTGGCCACTGGAAGGCCCTGTGGGTAGCAGGAAGCCTAGTTTCTGCAGAGAGAAGTATAGAGTCGAGTCTTGTACCCTGTGGCTAGGCTCAGGATCAGGTTCACCCTGGCTTGGCTGTTCCAGCCAGCCTCTGATGAGAACACTCCCAGAGCAGGGTTTCCAGTTCATCTCTTTGCTTAGAGATGTATGTGGGCGTGTGGGTATGTACATGCTTGTGTATGTGTGTACATGCTTTTGTGTGTGTGTGTGTGTGTGTGTGTGTGTGTGTGTGCGTGTGTGTACGTGTATGCGTTTGTGCATGTTGACATTCATGTCTTCGTTGATTGCGGCCCACCTTGCTTTTTGAGGTAGAGTCTCTCATTGAGCCTGGATCTGGATCTTACCAGTTCAGCCAGGCTAATATATTCAAGGATCTTCTTGTCCCTGCCTCCCCTAGACTGGGATTACAGGCAAGTACCACCATGGCTGACCTTTAATTGTGTGGTTTCTAGGGATATAAACTCAGAACTTCATGTTTTGGGGACAAGCACGTTGATGGCTAAGCCACCTCCTTAGCCCTTGCTTATTTGAAAAAGAATCTTCCTGGGAGGCCTGGTTGACTTTGACATCATAATTTTCCTACTTTGGCTTCTTGACTGCTGGAATTACAGGCATGTTCCACCATGCCCAGCCCATCTTGATCTTAATCTTCTTGTTCTAAGTCCTGCAACTCTAGCCTGTGGTAATTTGGTGAAAGCAATAACCAAATAGGAGCGTGCGGTATTAGGCAGCCAGTAGCCTCAGATAGCCTCAGAGCAGCCTCTGAGGAGGTGTTTCCAGTAACCTCCTCCCACAGTGGGAGGGGTTTCCTCTTAGGTAGCTGTGAGGCATGTAGGCCATTGCCAGTGCCACAGAAACTCTGCTTCTGCAGTGTCCGGACCATGCCTTTCTGCCTCAGTCTTCGCTGTGCTGCTGGGACCCAGCCCTGGCTGAAAATTCCTTGTTCCTCTCTGCTCAGTGACTTTGTGTAAAGGTCCATCCATGTTCCCTCTCCTGAATCAGTCTTCCCTGGCAGCTCTGCAGCTATGAGGTAGACATGGCGAATGCACCCCCAACAGGGGCGGGTAGAATCAAACCCTGGGTGGCTTAGTTATAATCATTGCTTTTTTCCCCTGTTCTTACTTTTTTTAAAGATCTATTTATTTATTATACGTAAGGACACTGTAGCTGTCTTCAGACACCAGAAGAGGGCATCAGATCTCTTTATGGATGGCTGTGAGCCACCGTGTGGGTGCTGGGATTTGAACTCATGACCTTCGGAAGAGCAGTTGGTGCTATTACCCACTGAGCCATCTCTCCAGCCCCCCTGTTTTTATTTTTTAAAAATTGGTGCGTGTATGTTTGTGTGTGTATGCTCAAGGAAGTCAAAGGGCAGCTTCCCGGAGTTGGCACCAAGCATCCTGTTAGCCCCCTTTTCTGGGTTGTTTGTTTGTTTTTTGTTTTGTTTGTTTGTTTTGTTTTTACAGATTGACTCCGGCTTTGAGGTGTTCCTTCCTTCCTCCACTCTTCTGTGCAAAGCCTTCCTAGAAATGAAAGATGTCTGCGGCGTCGCGTGGATCCTCAGAGATTAGCAGGCTCAGGCTCCTCATTTGCAGATGAGAAAGCAGAGGCCTGAAACCTCACAGTTGGCCACACCAGGTCCGGCCAACCTCTCTTCATCCCCAGGTTGGAGGCTGCCCTGCCTCTAACTCCCAGCCTAAGCTTCCTGGGTTTCTGCTTTGCCTGTCTTCTGGCCTCCCCAGCCTGTCTGTCATTTCCTGAGCAGCATTCTGTTACTAGGCTCCTGGATTTTGGCCCTGAGGACGTGGTTAGGGGGAGTTGTTCAAGCAGAAATGTGCAGGTTGGACCCATAAATCTTTCCCGCACAACTTGCAGGCATATGAACCTCAAATGGCCCCACAGGAAGCCAGCGGAAGCAAAGTCTGCTGAGTTGGGTATAGTGCTGCAGGACTTGAGAGACCATATCAGTGTGGGCACTGCAGTGTACCGCCTGCATGGGGTAATGCTTGCACGGTGTACCGCCTGCATGCCTGCACGGTGTACTGCCTGCACAGTGTATAATGCCTGCCTGGTGTACTGCCTGCACAGCTGTACATTGTGCCCTGTGTGCATTTGGAGGTCTGGGCTTAAGCATGAATGTAAGCAAAGGACCCAGCTTAAACAGCAGGAAGGTGCCTGAGACACAGAAGGAGGCAGGGTGGTCATTTAAGTCACAGAGAACACCTAGGGTCTGCAGGTTGTTTCATCAGCCCCTTTTCCTCATGTGTAAAGTAGTGAAGGCAACCTGACCTTCACCAGGCAGCGATGAGAAAACAGAGCCAGGCTTCCAGAGCAGTCTCCGGGGTTACCTGGGACTAACTCCAGCCTGCACGTGGACCTCAAAACTCAAGGTGGGGATTGGGATATGGGCTTTGGGCTAGCCACCCTCTCTGACCCACTTCAACCTGAAGCCCTTGGCTGATAGCCTGGTAGGAAAAGATCCCCTTTCTAAATGTCACTCCAGTGACTGCTAGGGAGCCGCCTGAGTTCTAAGTCCTGTGGTAGCCGGTGTGGCTCCTCCCACCTTGCAGAGGAGGGAGGATATTCCGTTTTGCTTCTCAGTTTCCCTGATCTCCTCATTCCCAGACTACCAGGGTGGCCCTCCTGGAGGCCTCCTGGTCACCCAGACAGAGGGCTCAAGAAGGGGGCTGGGGCACTGTGCCTCAGCCCCCTTTGGATTCCCTGGTTCCTCTAAAGCCCCTTCTGAAGGGGACCTCGGAGCTCTAATGAGTTGAGGGCCTTTAGAGTAGCCCAGGCAAACCAATTAGGTTTGCTTAAAAATATTGTATTCATTAGCATGAAAATAAAGCTGAACTTTTTAGAGATAATTGCATCTTTTAAAATGCGGTAGTCTTTGTCTGGGCTTGTCTCATAAATATGCATGCTGCATAATTCTTTTGGAACCGTGGTCGCAATCATGAGTGACACACAAATGCACCCAGGGCGTTAATATTCTGACAAGAGCAGAGCCTCTTGGGCAGGCGGTGCCACTGGCGGGGCCTCTGGAGGCGTCCCTGTGGTCCCCAGCTGCAGCCTGTGCCATTCTCAGGAACAGAGCCCAGTCCAGGGTCCCCATCCGAAGGAGGCATCAGCTCTCGTTCTCAATGGCTCTCTTTTGTGCAACTGCCCCATGGAAAATTCTAGGGCTCTCCTCAAAAGGCAGGCAAGAGGGGAATCAAAGGTTGAGCTCAATTTACAGCCCAAAAATTGAAGCTTGGGCCTGGGGGAGAGTCTCGGGGGAGACGAGGAGGCTACCAAGGTCACCTGGCAGGAACGGGACCAAGGTGAATTTCGTCTATGCCGATGACTGATGCTCTTTATCCCTGCAGGGCCTAGGGCCCCCATGTTCATGTAGTGAAGAGGTATTTTGCATGTTGGTTAGTCTGGGGGCCTGGGGGAGGGGCCAGCATGACTTGCCCCATTCACTCCTGTGTTCCCTGTTGCCAAACCCTTACATCGGTTTCTTCTTAGAAACACCTAGGCTGCTGTGGGTCCCTGTCCTGCTGGGCATGTGTTTATTTCATGGGGGTGGGGAGGCTAGTGCAGGTCCAGGCTCCAGCATGGGCCTGGAGGTTAGAGGGCAAGCCACAGAAGTCTGTTGTCTCCTCCCATCAATGGGTCTTCTACGGGGTTGGGCTCAACTGCAAGTTCTGTTGCCCTTTGGGATTCTCTCTCCTTGTCTCCTCCCCGAGCCCCTCCCAGCTCAACACTGCCCTAAGATCAATACTGGCCTCTCGGCCCAGTGCCCAGGCAAGCCATGAGTGTAGGGAGGTTTTCTCAAAGCCCTTACTGCAAGGCGGAGTCCTCCCTGCAGGATGCCCAGAGTGGGGCTGGTGCTGTGAGGTCGGCAGGAGAGGGAAGTCTGGTGTTCTTCCTTTGGACACACTGCCCACTGGAGAAGGCGAGCTGGTTATAGAAATGCAGTGCAAGAAAGAGGGCCGCTGGGGCCAAGGCCCACACCCCTGCTGCTATGGGAGGAAGGGGGTAGCTCTCATCAGAGAGCATGGAGGAGAGACCCGGAGATGGGGCTGCAGTGTTGCCTATCCTGCCCTCAGTGACCCTTGAGGGTATCTGGCTTTTGCTTTTCCTATGTTGAAAGTTTCCTATGCTGGAAGTTGACCCTCTACCTGTTTGTTCGCAGCTACTCTTACCTGCTGACAGAAGATGTGTTGCCACCAATCCCACGGCTCACATAGACAGGTGTACATCTGGCCATTGTTCATTGGTACATTTGGTCCAGTCCATCTGTCTGAATGATGTCCTTCTTCCATGATTAGCAATTTTAATTGATGATGATTATGAACATGCTTTGATATTGAGCAGAGCAACTATTAATGCTCAATTTTTTAAAGATTTATTGTTAGCCACCATGTGGTCACTGGGAATTGAATTCAGGATCTCTGGAAGAACAGTCAGTGCCATTAACTGCTGAGCCATCTTTTCAGCCCTATTAATGCTTTTTTTTTTTTGCTATCTATCTATCTATCTATCTATCTATCTATCTATCTATCTATCCTATTGTTACTGTGATAAAACCCTGACTAAAAATCAACTTGGGAAGGAAAGGGTTTATTTAATTTACAGTCCATTATTGAAGGAAGCCAAGTTAAGAACTCAAGGCAGGAACCTGGAGGAAGGAGCTGATGCAGAGGCCATGGAGAGGTGCTACTTACTGTCTTGCTCTCCATGGCTTGCTCAGCCTACTTTCTTATAGACCCCCCAGGGCCACCAGACCAGGGATGGCTCCCTGGCTGCGGTCCATAAAGGGCTGGGACTCCCCATCAATCATCAATCAAGAAAACACCTCACAGATTTGCCTAAAAACAATCTGAGGCCTCTTCTACTGAGGTTCTCTCTTCCTGGGGACTCTAGTTTGTGTCAAGTTGATAAAAAACAAATTAGCATCCTTTCTTGTTCAGTTCATGAATTTACATTTCAAAATTAGATAGCCTATAAGTTAGAAACTTTTAAAGTTTCATAAAAATATCCTGCTGGAATCTGGATTGGAATTTATCGTACTTTTCTATTACAATGACCAAGGCAACTTATTAAAGGAAGGATTTACTTGGGAGTTTATGGTTTCAGAATCCATGACCATCAGGGCGGGAAGCATGGCAGCAGACAGAAGGCATGGTGCTGGTGTCATAGCTGAAGGCTTACATCTAATCCACAAGCAAAAGGCAGGGGAGGTAGGGGAGGACATGGGGTTTTGAAACCTCAAAACCCACCCCCCCATCCCAGTGACATACCTCCTATCCCTTTCCAAACGGTTCCACCAAATGTGGATCAGAACATTCAAATATATGAGCCTAAGGGGGGAGTCCTCATTCAAACCACCACAGAATTACACATATTTAAACATAACTGAAGGAGTTTCTGTGTTTACATATTGACTCTCCCTCTTCTCATATACAATCACCATTTCATCTTCTCCCTCTTGTTTCTGGTAGCTCAGGACAGCCTCAAACTGACCATATAGACAAAGATGAGCCTCAACTTCTGATCCTCTTGCCTCTACCTCCAGAGTGATGGGATTACAGGGAGGAGCTGCTTGGTTTATATGATGTTGCAGATTGAGCCCAGGGCCTCATGCATGCTAGACAAACACTCTATCAGTTGGGACATATTTGATAGTCCTGTTTTCTACACTCGCTGCACCTTTAAAAAGAGTATGTCCCCGAGCCCCTCCAACATTCATACAAGTGTTTGCCTAGCTCTACAGGTGACACTGTACAAGTGTAGTAACACTACAGAGACATTTCAGACAGACAAGGGCTAGGCAAGGCCATCAGGATGGTCCTCAGGAAGAAGCACCAGGTCGGGGGATTGCAAAGACAGCAGGTACAGAAAATGCTTCTTAGTGTGAAGAGGAGCCACCAGGTTGTAGGCAGGGAGTTGCTTTTGCCACAGCACACTTGGGGGTATGACGGGAGATGTGGACAGAAGGAGAGGATGCTGGGAGCTGGAGTGAGCTGTGTGGCATTGTGTCTGCCTTTACTGTAGGGGATTGAATCCAGAACACGACACATGTTGGGCCAGCGCTCTGTTACTGAGCCTCACCTCTATTCCTGTGTGGAGTCTGAGTCTGCACACTCTTCTTAGGAAGACTGCTTAAGGTCTCAGTAGAGGTCATCCACATGATCATGGTGTCACCTGTATTTGAGGCATGGTCTCACAAGTTAAGCAGAAGGAGAAGCCTTATAGTTATTTGTGTAGTCACATAAGAAGCTTAGACAACAAGCCAGTGTCAAAGGCCTCTCCTCGACGGCCATCGTGATGGCCTTGTCTAGTCCTTGTCTGTCTGATTTAACGGTGAAGGAAAAAGAGACAGGGGCTGTGGGGAGGCCTCAGTCTGGAAAGTGCCTTCCATGTGGATGAGGTCATTGGGTCAGGTCTGCAGTACCCTTGGAAAAGCTGGGTGTAGCAGTGTGTGTCTGTAACCCCAGTGCTGTAACCCCCAGCAGGGGAAACAGGAGGACCCCCTAGAGCTCACTGGACACACAGCCTAGCAATCAAAGAGCTCCTAATTCAGTGTGAGACCTTGCCTCAAAAAAAAAAAAAAAATCAGGAACCAAGTCTAGAGAAAGGCACCAACAGTGACTGTTGGTCTTCACATGTCCATGTGCATATGTGTACTCACACGAATATGGAGATCACATGTCCATGTGCGTATGTGTACTCACACGAATATGGAGATCTAGTACCCATGAGGAAAAGAGCGAGCAGAAATAACTGAGCTAGAATGTGCTGGGACTTTTGAAAATACTCAAGTTATCATAAGGTCAAGTGTCTTATAGCTCATAAACCATACGGGCCAGGTGGTTTCCAATTCACAGGTGAGAAGACACCTTTCAGAGCTCAGGTGACATGCAGCCCTCTCCACCTCCGCCCCAGGGGACTTTTAGGAGCTGGGACTGTGCAGTGACCCTTGGTTTCCATGCCTGAGCATTCTTCTGCCCATCTACAGCTGGGTATCTCTGTAAAAACGAGCTAGATCCCAGCCTGGGGAGGAGAGGGAAGGCTTGTTCTTGGCTAAGTTTCATTTAATTTTCCATCAGTAGGTGTCAACTGTGAAGTAGTCAGAAATGCTAAAATAACAGCTTAAAAACATAGGCACCGAAATGGAAATGTAATTTTAGCGCACGCCTCACCAGCCCCTCCTGAAGTTAAGTGCAGCTTGCGGGGTATCTGTTACAGACATGTAACACTTAAGGACCGAGCTCGCAGGAGTAGCTGGCGATGTGCAATTTAGCAACTTGGGCTGTGAAAGAAGAAGGGAACAGGGAGGGAAAGAGCCCCGTGGGCAGAACACGGGGAACAAAGGGAGATGGAGGGGGAGAGGAGCCACAGAGTATTCCTGCTTCTACTTGGAGTTTTCGCTAATAGCCTGGGAAATGGCTTGTTAGATAAAAGCTGGCCGCAGAGACATTATCACAGAGACGCCTGCTAGATGGGAAAAGACAAGGGTTAGGCAGTCGCCCGTGGAGGCTCTGCTTTGAAATCTAGCAAGCCCCCTTCCTCCCCTTCCATGTGCCCAGACTGGGGCTGGTCCTGGGAATCAGGGAGAGAGTGGACTCTGCTGTCCCTAGTTTGGGACACAGTGGATCTGGTTACAGACATTCAACACACGAAATGGCTGATTGGGGTCAAGGCAGTTCGTCTTCTGTTGTGGGAAGGAGGGGATGGCTCTTATCATGGGATGCCAACGGGAGAGACCTGGAGATGAGACCTGGAGCTGGAGCTGAAGAGGGAGGACACCGGCTGCGTCCTGGTGGACTGTGGGAACAGGGATACACCATCTTCGTCTCAGAGTCTTTCTTAGTCTCTATACACAGCAACTAGTGAGAGCTTATTTACTCATTTGTGTATGTAATTTTGTGTGTACAGGTCCAATCTCTCTCTCTCTCTCTCTCTCTCTGTGTGTGTGTGTGTGTGGTGTAGGTGTGCTTGCATCTGTATTTGTACACATGCAGAGGTATGGGAACAGCCTTAGCTGTAGCTGTCCTTTGTAACAAGGTTACGCTTTAAAAGGGACACATGTATTTATTTGTGTGTTTTATTGTGAATGTGAGGAATCCAGAGGACAACCTACAGGGACTGATTCTCTCCTTCCACCACGTGGATCCTGGGGATCAAAGTCAGGTCATCAGGCATGAAGGCAGCACCGTTGCCCGCTGGCCCTACTGACTTTCTCACTGGGGCATTCTGATTTGGCTAGACTGGCTAGACTGGCTAGACTGGCTGACCAGCAAGCCTCAGGGATCCTCCTGTCTCTGCCTCCCTGTGCTGGAATCACAAATGTGTGCCACTGTGCTGTATTTATTAAATGGCTTATTTATTTTTATTTTGTATGCATCAGTGTTTTGCCTACACCTGTGACTATGTGAGAGTGTTGGCTCTCCTAAAACTGGAATGACAGACAGTTGAAAGCTGCCACGTTGGTGCTGGGAATTGAACCTGGGTCACCTCTAAGAGCAGCCAGTACTCTTAACTGCTGAGCCATCTCTCCAGCCCCTGGATGGTTTTTTAAACATAGGGTTCAATTTGGATCCTTAAGAGTATTTTGCAAGGCTCACTTTACTAATGATTTTTTTTTAAAGACTTTTTTTTTTTATATGTATGGATGTTTTGTCTGCATGGTTATCAAATACCTGGTGCCTATGGAGGCCAGAGGAGGGCATCAGATGCTCTTAGACTGGAGTTACAGATTACTGCAAGTTGACATGTGTATCCTGGGAACTGAACCTGTGTCCTACAGCAGAGCAGCCAGTGCTCTTAACCACTGAGCTATCCCTCCAGACCTACTGAAGTTTTAATGAAGGTTTCTGAAGTCCCCTCGGGCTCTGAAACCTACATAGTCTATGAATCAGAGATGCTATTAGAAATTCAGCTCTAGCTAGTAACTGGTTTGGGGAATTGTGAAGCTCAGAGGCAGAAGAGGTGACTGGGTCCAGAGGCTCATGCAGAGTTCTTTGGGGGGCTCTCTCCTTCCGTGTCCATGACTAGCTTGTGTTCCTCTTCCTGTGCTGGGCTGTCTTTTGTGACATTTCCAACAGACTGGCCACTAGGAGCTCAGTCATACCAAACCAAAAACAAGTCCCTTCCAGAAAATGAAGCTTCAGGCAACAGCTGAGAAGGATCAGTGCAGGCAGCCCATGGCTGATCTCTGTGAGTCTTGAACGGAGTTCAGATCAGATGAAGCCAGGAGAGGAGGGGTGGTGTGTTACACAGAGGGTCAGAGTAGTGCCATTCTCCTGTCCAGAACATCTGTGAGGCCCAAGGTGAAAGTGCAAACAGAGGCTACTTCACAGATGTCTAAATCCACGAAGGCAGGACTCACGAGCAGTCTGACCTGAGAAATAGGTCTATCTGCTCATCTGAATGCTCAGATCTGCCAAATAATCTGGAGGGCAGGCCTCAGCCAAGGATCTTCACAACCATTGGCATTTTGTGTCAGGATGTCGTGGACCGATGGCCGTTGCTCCGTTTCCCACCACGGCTCCGATCCTCTCTGTAAACATTTTAGTGAAGATGTCCCTGTCCCTAACACAGCCTCATGTATGCATCTGACCTTGATGTACATATGACCAGGTCCCCTTCCGTAAGCGTCTCTTGAGAGGATGCTGAACATCCCAGATGTACAGACTCTCAGATTTCTAGATACGGAGGGTTCTGGATGGAGTCTGGAAGAGGTGTGTAGGCTCTGGTGGGGACACCTCTTTGACCCTATGTATGGGCTGCTTGCTACAAGAAGAGGGAGAGGGGCTGGGGAGGGAGCATAGCTGGTCTCTCTCTCTCTCTCTCTCTCTCTCTCTCTCTCTCTCACACACACACACACACACACACACACACACACACACGAGTCGTGGGGGGTGGAGGCTGTGGCCAGAGAAAGGACTAGAGTGGCAGCTGTTTAGAGACAGGCTTAGTTCTGGGGCAGGACATGGGCGGGGCATGATGGAGCTGGGTGAGTCTTGGTGAGAAAAGGTGAACTTGGGAATAGAGTGGGCGATTCCACTGAGAAAATATGCTTGGGTGTCAGTGGAAAGTGCTCTCCAGGCTTGTCCCAACAGGCAAGGGGGAGCCTTGGGTGGCCTGGGTGGCTCTGGCAGGACCACTCGGGTCAGTGTCCTCTTTACTCCTGCCCTCCAGCGCTGAGTGGACATCTGTCACTCTGCATTCATTGGAACTTAGTTTTGATGTGAGGTCAGGTCTTTAGGGAACCGAGTACCGTTCTTGTCTCAGTCTTGTCTGTCTTTTCTGATCCTTCCCCCCCCCCCCCCCCCCGTGTGCTTCCTGAGTCCAACAGAACATTATGTGGCCTGGCCAGGGCTGGCTTGGCAATGGGTCCCCAAAGCAGGTCTATTCCCCCATCATGGGACTTCTATATGTAAGTCCCTTATGTTGGTAGGAAGACAGGATAGATATGTGTGACTTGGATGAGGACACTGGGGTTAGGAGGAAGCGTTCTTTACTGTAGCCCTAAGGCATCACTGTCCCTGAGAATTTTCTAGAGCACAGTCATTTCCTCTGTTTTCTTGTGTCCAGGCTGGGCCAGCAGCCACTCTAATACTTACCCCTCAGCGGGGTATCCCAGGCATCTATCCCCCTATTGGCCTCTCCCTCAGGCCATGATGGACTCAACAGCCTGTTAAATGCTGGAACAAGGTAGAGGCCCATCTCACTCAGAGGGTTCAGAGATAAAGAGGCGCAGGAGTTAAAGGCTTGGTGCCCAGCTAGTAGCTTTATTAAGAAGTGATTTAGCAGAGTGGGGACTGGCAAGGTGACTGCAGGCAAAAGTGCTTCCTGCCAAGCCTGATGACCTGAGTTCAAATCCTGGGACTCACACGGTGGAAGGAGAGAAGTGACTCCTGCGAGTTGTCACATGTGTGCTGTGGCATGAACACACACACACACACATATGCGCGAGCACGCGCAGAGAGAGAGAGAGAGAGAGAGAGAGAGAGAGAGAGATGAAGAAGATATATAACTTAAGAAGCATCTGGGGCCTGAGACGGCTTATGCTGTGTCTGTTGCTTTCATCCCAGGTCCAAAAGAATGGGAGCAGCTGATGTCGGACTGACACCTCTGAGCCAGTGAGCCCAAACAAATCTTTCCTCCATCCGGTTTTTTCTCTCAGTGATGAAACACTGACCAAGGCCAAAGTGTACAAGGAACCCCAGGGATCCAGTGAAGGTGCATATCTGATTCAGGATGCCTGGCCGGGGTCCCAGGAGTCTCCATTTCAGTGAGCTTCTGGGCCATGAATCTGCAACTGGAGAGTCTCCCGGGGAATGAGACGCCAGCTGGGTGCCACCGCTGTTCTCTGAGTCCATCTACCCACACCCTTGCAGAGTGACCACTGTCCTGGTTTGCCTGGCACTGTCTTGGTTTTCAAACTGAAAGTCCCACCTCCCAGAAATCCCCTTAGCCCTGGATAAGCCAGAACCATTGGCTACCTCCTCTCCCTTCGTCTGCTGAGCGAGCATCCTCTTCCTCTCCAGGGCCTTCCTCCCCGGTCCTGCCTCCTGCTCACTCATCACTCACTAGCGGGTTCTTTTTTTCTGAGACAGGCTCTTCCAATGAATTTAGGAGCTTCCTACTCCACCTCTGGAGAGTTAGAGTCACAGATGTGCACCACCGTGCTTACTTCCTCGACACTGCTAGATTTCACATTTACTTACTTATTTACTTATTTGTGGGGGTGGGTGGCAATGATAAAACCCAGTTTCTGTGAGGAGGTCAGAGGACAGTTTGGGGGAGTTGGGTCTCTTCTTCCATTGTGCGGACATTCCTACCCTCGACATCAGTCACCTTTATCCACTGAACCAGCTCACAGGTCCCTCCTTTGACCTTATTTGGCCCCCTAAGAACTTGAGTCTGAGCTTGTGTGCGTGTGTGTTGGGGGTCATGTGGGGGTACTGCAGAACTTCTGATAGACTGGAACCTTCTCCTAAAGAGTGTCCAGGACGCTCGGTGGTTGTAAAAGCACCAGGCAGCTAGTAGAATCTTGGTTGCCTAACAAGTGCTTCTTAGCCCTCGTGTGCATCAGGGGAAACTTCAGCTGCAAACTTGGATTACAGAGGTCTGAGGTGGGCCTGAGATCTCGTCTGTGTTCTGAAAGCTTCCGGATGGAATTCTGGGGCTTGGGACAGAGTGAGAGCTTCTTTGTAGAGAGAGGAGAGCAGGTGGGGCATCCCAGGCTCTGAGAAGGGCATCCTGCTCTGGGGTGATTGTGTGGGCAACCAGCTGGCCCATCAGACTGATTGACTCCAAGATGACAGTGGCCCAGACCACACTTACTTACCCTGTTCTGTGGCTTTCAGAAAGCCCCCCCTCTCCATACAGTGTCTCTACAGCTGCCTCCAATGAGCAAAGGATTTCTCTCTAGAGCCGGGCTCTGTTTGTCTTTGCACCTGCTCTAGCAGCTGTTGCCCACGCTCCCGTCTCTAATGGTGGGGTGTAAGTCCTGCTTGGCAGTGGGGCTGGGGATGTGGGACGTGCAGACAGATGGGAAGTCCGCCAGCTGCTGGGATCCAGGCTGCACTGCCAGCCAGACTGCCAGCCAGACAGTGGGTCAGCTGGCGGGATAACCAACTCGGAAGTGTTCACCCTCCCAGGCATCTTTGGGGTACTCAAAAGATGTGTGGATGGGTTCAGCCTTCTGGAACACCCTTCTTGGGAACACCCTTCTTGGATGATGTGGGAAGACCTGGACATACAAAGAACTTTCAAGAATGAAACAGGGTGGGGAAGGCGGTAGACAAAGTGCTTACAGCACAAGCATGAGAATCTGAGTGAGCTCCAATCTTCAGTGTCCACATAGAAGGCACCTGCCTGTAGTCTCAGGGCTGGGGAGAGGCAGGAAAATAGGTGGCCAGCCAGTGTAGCCCAAATGGGGAGCTCCAGGTTTGATAAGAGACCGTGTCTCAAAAAAAAAAAAAAAAAACAAGGTGGAGAGTAATAGAAAACACAGATGTTGACCTCTCTCTCTCTCTCTCTCTTTCACACACACACACACACACACACACACACATACACAGAGGCAGAACTACTTCTGGCAGACTGGAATATTTCTTCTTCTTTTCACAAAGATTCTGCTTGGATTAGATAGTGTCTTTAATTTGAGACAGTTGCTCTGACACCAGAGCAACTCATTCATTAAGGAGTTGTGAAGTGGGTGGGCAGAGTGGCTTACACCTTTGATCCCAGCACTTGGGAGGCAGAGGCAGGCTGATCTCTGTGAGTTTGAGATGAGTCTGGTCTACCTAGTGAGTTCCAGGCCAGCCAGAGCTGCACAGTGAGACCTTGTCTTAAAAAAAAAAAGTTTTCCAGTGTATGAAAGAAAAACAAAACTGTGAGTGCACAGACTGTAGCACCTGCCCTTGATAAGAATTCTTGAGGACTGTCAGGGCTTGCACTTACCAGAGCTTCTGATGTTTAGAATTTCTAGTTTTTAAAGACAAACAGCATGTCCCACCCCCCCCCCCCCAATCTTGCCATTGCTGAGCTGATATCAGCGGCTGGCAGAGAAGCCAAAGCAGCAGTTGGCAGATGTGCTGAGCCCTTCTTTAGGTCAGGGATGTCATTTGACTGTGTCCCATGACATGGTGGTATTTGTCACCCGTGGAGCCACTGGGTTTCACATACTCATCTCATGTTCACCATTCCCTGATTTTTCTTGTCAGGGGAGCTCCATTTGTCCCCACTCTCAGGCACTGTGACTCCACATCCCGTGCAGAGCTGTGAGGAGGGATTCAGTCCCAGTCAATCAGAGATTTCCCTGGCCAAGGTGGTTGGTTCTGGTCATATGACCCAGAGAGAACAAGTTTTGGAACAAGATCACTCTCTTCCTGAAGGACGGGAAGCTGAGGAGGAACTGAATGGATGATAGAATGAATAGATATTACAAAGACAAAACTGTCTGCCTTTTGGCTGCTCAATCCATGGGGCTGTGTGCCTCAGCACTCATCTGGCTTGGACTGCCTGGAAGATTCCTGGAGAGCTACTGGTCTTCAGACCACATCCGAAGACCCAGTAAGCTAGGTGCTGACATCAGCAGTAGGTGGCTGCAGGGAGGACAGCGAGGTAGACGCGCACATCAACAGGAAGCAAGGCAGGCAAAGGAGCGTCATTGTTCTCCCCTCAACCTGGGTCTCATATCTGGGCGGCACCCACTCTAGGAGTGTCTTTTCTCCCTGCTGCCAGTCCTTCTCAGAAATGCTCTCACAGACCCACCCACCCAAAGACACCGCCCTTAGTCCATTCCTGATCCTTCCAAGCTAGCCATCGCAGAGGGTGTAAGACCAGAAGTGACCACTAGAGGACACTGTGTCTGAGAGGTTTGCTGGGCGGTTCCCACCCAAAGTAGGCAGGAGCTGAGCCTGGAGTTATAAGCTAGGTTTGCTCAGGGGTACAACAGTTTTTTATTTCAGTGACTTTGAGCTGTTTGTGTGTTGTTTTGTGCAACTTGAAGAGTCATAGTTTATATAAGAGCAAGTGTTCTTCATAGTCCTGCTTGACAGTCAAGAGGGCTTGATCTGTGAAGGAGGCGGTGGCAATCTCAACCAGAGGGCCTCGTAGATCTGCTACTAGATGGCTGAGTGCTGGTGGGTTTTCCTGGGGAGATGGTCTACTGCTGAAGATCTGGAGAGGAAGAGGATGGGTCTCAGTCTGTGCCATACAGGGGGTAGTCTGGAGAGAGAGAGGGAGAGAAAAAGGGAGAGGAAGAGGGAGAGGGAAAGAGACACACACAGAGACACACAGAGAGACATGAGAGAGACAGAGAGAGGTAAGTGGCGATAGGGAGAGACAGAGACAGAGAGACACAGAGAGAGACAGGAGGGGAGACAGAAACAGAAACACAGAGAGAGAGAGAGAGAGAAAGAGAGAGAGAGAAAATTGAAGTCTGGATACAAAATAAAGCCAAGTGCCAGACACTAGCACCTACAAATCAGTCACCCTGAAGGAAGCTTCCCTCAAAAGCTATGGTGCAGTAGGTGGTATTACCCCAAGTGACCCAGGTGGAAAAGAGGGCCACTTCCTGTCACTTCAGGTGTAGAGGGTTGAGTTAATTTCCTGCCTGAGGCTCCGCTGTGACTGGTTTCTCCAGGTTCCTGTGTTTATTAATTCACTTACATGGTTAAGCCCCCTCTTTCCATCCCCCTGCCCCCGCACGCTCCAGCAGTCATTCCGACAGGCTTTCTTATTAACCTGTTCACACGCACTCTTACTAAATGATCTTACTTCGAATGTGCAATGGCTTGTCAGTCACAGTCCTCAGTCTGAGTGTTTCCGTCCCCCATGGCTTTAAGATCTATCAGGTCACCTCCTGCACATCTGACCCCTTCCTTCCCTTTGCCTAGCGCACACACTTCACAACAGGCACCCTCTGCATCCTGCACTCTGAGTTCTGCCATGCCCAACCGCCTCACTCAGGTCAGCTGGAGATCCTGAGCATTCCTGTGGCTTCAGCTTGGAGGCATCACCAAGGTGGCTCTGGCGGGGGGTTGGGGGGGGTGGGGGGGAGGGGGGGTGTGGGGTGGGGGTGGGGGGGGTGTGTGTCTTCCCCTTTGGAAGGGGCTGGACGATGAGGGCAGCAAGACAAAGTGGACAGCAAGACAAGGCTGGATGGCAGCTTATGGCAACCCACAGAATCAGACCTTATGGGCATAAATTCTGAGTGATTTTCTTAGGTGGCCTTGGGTGACCATACAGTCCGCAGAGAAGGGTTGTCAGATTGTACGGTGTTTCCTTTACCGTTGGTGATTGGGTAGAGTTTGGAGAATTAATATGTGCTTGTATATGTGCAAATACACATCATATATATATATATATATATATATATGTGTGTGTGTGTGTGTGTGTGTTCATAAGAGAACCTCAGCTGACATTACTTGGTTATGTCCACTTTTTAAAAAAGATGCATTTATTTTTATTGTACATGCTTGAGTGTTTTGCTTGCATATACATATGTGCACCGTGTGTGTGTGTGTGTGTGTGTGTGTGTGTGTGTGTGTGTGTGCCTGCTCCCCGTGCAGGGCAGAAAGGGTGCTGGATCCTCTGAGACTGGAGTTACAGGGTTGTGAGTCTCACTGGGAACTGAACTCTTGTCTTCCGGATGAGCAACAAGTGCTGTTAACCATGGAGCCACCTCTCAAACCTTGCATGCTGGTTTTGTTTGTTTGTTTGTTTGTTTTTGAGACGGAGTCGGTCACTCCGTGGATCTGCCTGTAGTCGTCTCCCCTGCCCCCCTCCCAGCTCTCTCAGATCCGGGTTCTGAGGAAGCTCCTGTGCTGTGCAGAACAAGGCGAACAGCTTCATAACTCAATGATCTTTGTTCAGTGAGCACTGCAAACAGTGCTGAGCCTCCTCCCTGGACGCCATTTCCCAGGTGCCTCCTATTTCTCTGAGGCCCCACATGTTTAGATATTTTTGAACAGTACAAGATCCTGGTCCATTATGTCCCCAGAGCTTTAGCAGAGTGACAACACTCTTAGGCCCAGAAGATGCTTTAGTGGCCTAGACTCCCCAGGCAGGGATTGGGGTGCGCTCAGTCTCACTGACTGCAGCTGCAGGCAGGAGTGTGTAGGGCCTGTGGTCAGGCCTGAGGGGGGCTGGGAGGGGCCAGGGCAGAGACCTCATGGTTGCTCTTGGTCTAGTCCCTTCTTCAGGGGGTGAATCTCAGTGTTGCCAAGACCTTGCTCCAGAATGGTCGCAATCAGCAAGGACACCTGTAAGTTCAAGACCAATTTGTTCAGGAGGGAAATAACACACCAGCGTTTCTAAGTGGCTGCCGCCGCCAACATGAGGTCACTAAGTCATTAAATCACATCTCTTGCTTTTTGCCATCTGTGGCTTCTGACTGGCTTTAAGCGTCACAACTGTGTGTGTGTGTGTGTGAGTGTGTGTGTTTCCTTTTTCTCTTTTTGGTGCTGCGGGCAGCACGGAGGTTCTCCCCCAACCCAGCCTGGCCTCCAACTTAATATGTAGCCAAGGCTGACCTTGAACTTCTGATTTTCCTTTATCTACAGTTTGAGTGCCGGGCTTACTGCTCTGCACCATTATCCCTAGTTTTATACTGTGCTGGGGACAGACCTGGGGTATCGTGCTTAATAGGAGAGCACAACTGGTCCACACCCCTAGCTAGCCTTGGCTAGGATCCCCCCACCACCCCATGGAGCTGGAAAGATGGGACTAGGTGTCTCAGTCTCTCAGTTACACCCTGATTCCTGAGAGATGTTATTTCCTGGTTGGCAATGGTGGGAAACTCCCAAGACAGCTTAGAATGGGTGGCACTGGCTAGTACCAAGGTCTCCGAATTCATTACCTCGTCCCTCTTCAGAGGAGTATTGAATGAGACAGGGCCAGACATACCTTTGTTACCAAGGAAAGTGGGGGTGTGTCCTGATCGACAGCACCTCAGGCCATCAGCAAAGGTTAGGGCCACAAGTCAATGAGGGGGAGAAGGGAAAGTGTGATAGGCCCCTCCCTGTCTTAGTTAGGGTTTTATTGCTGTGAATAGACACCATGACCAAGGCAACTCTTATAAGGACAATATCTAATTAGGGCTGGCTTGCAGGTTCAGAGGTTCAGTCCATTATCATTAAGGCAGGAGCTCTAAGGTAGTGCCCAGGCAGACACGGTGCAGGAGGAGCTGAGAGTTCTACATCTTCATCTGAAGGCCACTAGGAGAAAACTGGTTCTCACATGGTTAGGAGGGGGGTCTTATCACCCAACCTCACTGTGACATACTTCCTCCAATAAGGCCCACACCTCCTAATAGTACTACCATAGTCCCCAAAACAAAGACAACTGGGAATTAAAGTCCATAGCAAGTGCCCAGTGGGTGGGCTCCGACACACTCACTTAGTCTGAGCCTTCGGTTCCTATCTTCAGTATGGAATGCTCTCAGGATTCCTGGCTCAAGCGTAGGTCCTAGGGACACAGCTGCTGGGCCCAGGGCCACGCCCTTCTTTCTGTGGGCCTACAGGGAGCTCTTCTGGCTTGGCTCTCAGGCCTGGACTCAGCCAGCTCAGCAAGAGTTGGAGACCCTTGCTTCAGGGGCTGCTTCTGCCGTGGTGGATTTGTGTATTGGACATGGAAGCATCTTGGCCGGAATGAGGATCTTCTAAAGAGACACGTATGCTCGCAGTTTGGAAATCAGACTACTAAAATAATTGGAATTGCTCCAGGAGTCTCACACCAGGAAAGGAAAAGGCCAAAGGCTATTGCCAGAGGGGACCTTGTCAGAGCACCTTGCAGGACAGACCGGAGCCCAGATGATGGGCAGCACCACCCCTTGACCAGGGCTACTTAGCTGTGTGTGCCTCTTGCCTCACTGAAACCTTAGCCTCATGCCAGGACTGCAAGACGGCCTCGGTGGGAGGGAAGCCCCTGGACTACTTTGCTGCTTTTCCCAATGTGGCCACACTGAGTCAACCTTTTTCCACTGCTTTTCACTGTGTCTTTACTTAGCCTATTGAGGAGAGGTGGCCCAAGTACCTTTTATGGCTGCAGGGGCTAAGGTATGGCAGTGACAGCTTCAGTAACAGGTCCACCCTGGGTGTGCCAAATAGTCTTGGAAGAACCTTGTCCCTTCTGCTGGCTGCCAGTTCCTGTCCCTGCCTACTTCTCATCCCCTGCAAGGTGCATAGAACCCCCAGAGACAGTCCAGCCTGGGAAAGAGTTATGTGACCTGGAACTTGCATGTCACGGGCAAGCGATCCTGTGACTGAGAACTTGAATGGACTCTCCTACCAAGTCTTAGCTTTAGAAGGAGGTGACAACACAGGACACTGACACTCTGTGTCCAAGCCCCAACCCTCTCTGGCCAGCTTTGGGAGTTATCACAGCTCAAGCCAAACTCTCAGAACAAAAATGTATATTCCTCTCTCCGTCTCTCCGCTTCCCCTCCCCGAAAGAGCGAGTCTGTGAGGACAGATGGCCCTGTGTCAGCGTCCCTGTGTGATATTGATGTGAACAGCGAGGGAAGGCGATGCGTCTCGTGGCTGTAAAAATAGACACACATGAAGTCGGCCTCCCCCTCTGGCCAGGCGCTATTCTAAACCCGGCGCTCATGGCTTTGGTATCCAACCACCCGGCAAGGCAGAGCACTGGGCTGGAACTTGACATTTAAAGAGTTTGAAAGAAATAGAATAAAGCGCAGAGATTTCTTTTTTTAAGTTAGTCTGGTTATTTCTGAATGGGACATGCCAACCCAGCACGAGACCAAATTCACAGCGTTTCTGAACCATGGCGTCTGAGACACGGTGGGGGATGGGAGCTGGTCTGACCAGTGTCCTTCTCAACACAGGGACTCCTCCTACAGAGCCCCTGGGAGCTCGCTCCTTCTTGGATGCCTCTCATGATGGGGTGCTCTCTACCTCCAGTGGTGGGATCTCATGGTTTAGGCAACCCGGGATGCCTTAGATAACTATAGGTGAATGCTTTTGGAGAAATACTGAGTTAGTAGCTATCTCTCCGGAACAATCTTTCACAGATTGGGGGGGTAGGGTCATTTTATATTCTTGAAATTTATAGCTATTGGTTTTTTTAACTGGGCTCCTGCTACGAACTCAGCCCTGCATGAGTGAAGTTATGGGAGCTAAAAGAGAAGATGGTTTCAAAAGGCGGCTAACACGCAATCTGGGCAGATAATGAACATGTGTGGAATAATGAGATGGCGCGCGGAGGCAGGATATTATCCGACATTGTGTGACGCAGCCTGTTTCCTCCCCACTCAAAATCAGCCGCCATTTTTTACCACCTCTATGCCAGTTCAGTACACCTACGTTTTAAAAATCTCTCTGGCTTCCGGGCTCAAAATGACCCTGGCTTAGTCTCACCTGCCTCTTCATCTGGTTCCCAGGAGTCTCTGGTCTCATGAAGGAGCTGCTTGCAAGCATCTTTGTCCTGTCCCTCAGTGCCACATTCTCTTCAGCTTGGCATAGAAAGCTTTAAGCTGGAGCTCATCACTGAGGTTGACGGGCAGTCTGAGCACCATGGTCTCAGGCTCTTGTGCGATCAATTTACTGACTGAGCTATCTCCCCAGCCCACTGCCTTTTACTCACACGTCCTCTCTGTTCTGGGAAGGCTTCGCCCCATCTCCCTCCTAGTCTACAAACCAGAACCCCTTCCCTTTTACCCACTCTCTGGCCTTGAGCTGTGCTTCCTGGTTTTGCCATGGTTCCAAGTCCACGGCTCTCCAGGGTCTGGCTCAGTTTGCCTCCCCCGTTGCCCCGTATCTAGAGCAAGCGTGTATTTCCTGGTGGCAGCAGTTACTGAGTACCCCAGGGACCCTGCCATGGCTCTGAAGCCTTCCCCTCTCCCATGAGACACAAAAAATAATGGGTTTGGGTTCAAATCATGACTCTGACATTTATTAGCCAAGTTCTCAGGCAAACCACAGACTCTCACCGGCCCTTACTTTCTACATCTGCGCTGTAGTTTCCTTGGCTACAGGTAGAGACGATGAGTGCAGCCAGACTTTGCCAAATATAAAATGCCTTCCAGGCATTCATTGTTATTATGGTTGTATCTTCTTGGGAAAGAGGAGGAAATGAGGCTTAGATCCGTTTGATGCCTTTGCAGTGTTGAGCACAGGTAGCTGTTAGGTGCCTGTGGCTTGTCTAGCCATGTGTAATGCACCGAGGGGTTAAAAGCAAAGGCCTGGTTTCCAGCCAAGCGAGCTCCCACTTGGAAGACATAATGAACACATGTAGAATAATGAGCCTGTGGGATCAGGCAGGGTATCATTAAATGTGGTGTTGTCTGAGCCTGCCTGAAAGCGGGAGAAAGGTTCTGAGCCCGGGATGAGGAGAACCAGGATAATGGGAAAAGCCAGGAGCCAGAGTAACCTCTAGAGAGGTAAGTGGATGCAGTCCGGTAGGGAGCACCCCCATCAACTGCTGATCTCCTCCTCCTGGGGTTGGAGGAGAGGCCTCACCTTTGGTGGATGCTGAATACTGTTTGCTCCTTATTACAACTTGGGGCTTCAAGCTGGAGGTTAATCACAGCCATTGCTCATTTGTAGGGGAGAAAATGGTAGCTTGCAGAGTCTGGGGGAGATACTCACTGTACCTCAACCGGAGAGGCAGCAGGGAGATTTTCTTAGCAAGCCATTCCTTAGCAAAGCTGGCAAGAGAAAGGACTTCCCCATGTCTTCCTCAGCCAGCCATGGCTGTACTTGTCCTGGAACCCCAGTGATCTAAGAAAGGCAAAGAACCTGACCCATGGGCATTGACTCCCAGGGGGCCAGTGACCTGGCATATGGCCTGGAATGAAAGGGGGGCTAGGGTGGGCAAGTACAGTCAGCTCGTATGAATTAGGATAAGAGGGTCGGGGTGGGTGAAGCAGGAAGGTCAGAATCCACAGTAGTACCTCAGGGGAGGAGCAAAGCAGGGGTCAGCTTGTACAGGTTGAAGCCGGGAGAGCCCAGAGACCATAGAACAGCAGAAGGAGCTCTTCAACCCTGGGAGTGGGACTTGAGGACAGAGACAGTGTGGGAGACCATGAAGGGAAGTGCTGTGCTTTAAAGTCTTCCCAGTCAAATCCCATGATGATCCCAATCACAAATGGGCTTTCCCTAGTCCCTCCCTCCCAGGGTATTCTTCGTGCCCAACAGTCAAACAGCCAGACTCTCTGTCCTATGGTAGGAGGAGGGATGGAGACTCAGAAAGGCTGGGTGCGGTTGTAGGAGGGAAGAACACTGAAGACCACGATGGTTAATCAGCTTGGTCAGTTTGATTGGATTTAGAGTCAACATGGAACCATACTTCTGGATGTGACTATGAAAGTATTTCCAGAAGGCTTTACTTGAGGAGGAAGACCTACCTTGAATGTGGGTGCCACCATCCTAGGGACTGGGGTCCAAGACTGAATAAAGAAGAGAAACTGAGGGCTGTTGATGGGGCTCAGTGGTTATGAGTGCTGGATGCTCTTCCAGAGGACCCGGTTCTGTTCTTAGCACCCACATAGTGGCTGACAACTGCCTGTAACTCATTCTTGAGGATCCAGTGCCCTCTTCTGGCCTCTGTGTGGTTCACAGATGAAGGCAAATCACCCACACATAGAAATTAAAGTAGAAACATTAATATATATATATTTTTTTTCAGAAAGTTAGTTTTATTTCTAAGATGGTGTTATAAACTTTTAGTGGGTGCTAATAGTCATCTGCAACACTCACACAAGGTTGCCTTGTGTGACGCCACCAGCAAACAGTCTGGCCTTCAGCAGACCACAGCAGAAGGATACACTGGGGTGGCTCTGCCTTACTGTTGGTGCTGGTAACCTCTTACTTCAGTTTGTCTATGGTGGTTTTGTCCTCTGAGTCCTGGATCTTGATCCTGGGGCCAGGGGCAGCACAGAGCCAGTGGGAGTTGGGACTGAAGCACAAGGTGTATATGGCATCCCCACCAACTACTGTATAAAGATGCCTGCCTTCACTGAGAGCCCACAGCACAGCCTGGCTGTCCTTGCCTCCAGAAGCATAGAGACATCCATCTGGAGAGACAATCACTATCTTTAGATAGCCATGTGGCCAATGTAGTTGGCCTTCAGCTTAAAGTTGGCCAACCTGACTGACTAGCTTATCCCAGCCACAGGAGGTGGTGATAGGGTGGCTGATGTTCTTGAAGAAGTGAGGCACCCGTTCTGAATGACTCTCGTCCCAGAAGTGTACTTGCAGACACCCAAGTATTCCACAACTTTATGGTCTTGTCTCAGGATCCAGAGACAATCTGCCAGTTGTCAGAGGAGGAGGCTACATGCTTGGTATGACCTACAAATTGTTTTGTGGTGGTGACTATTTTTTTTAATTTTCATATGGTTTCTTTTTTCTTTTTCTTTCTCTCCTTTTCTTTCTTTCTTTTTAAAGATTATATATATATATATATATATATGTATATATATATATATATATATATATTAATTAGCTGTCTTCAGACACACCAGAAGAGGGTATGGTTGTGAGCCACCATGTGGTTGCTGGGATTTGAACTCAGGACCTTCGGAAGAGCAGTCAGTGCTCTTAACCGCTGAGCCAACTCCCCAGCCTGGTGGTGACTATTTTTGAGATCCAAAGAGCACAAAATTCCATCCCAGGAGCCTGAGTGAGCAAACTGGCCGTCAGAAGAGACATCACTAACACACTGAGAGTGACCTTGCAGAGCATAGTGTGGTGGTTGGTACTTGGTCTCATCCCTGGAAGGCTTCCCCATGATGACGGCCTTGTTTTGAGATGTGACCATATCTGTGGAGTGGTATCCATCTGTGCTACCCAACTGTTATGGCCCTTGAGGATCCCATAAAGGGTCATCTGCCCGGTCATGCCTGCAGCTAATACGAGTGTCACCCCGGAGATGAAGATGACACTGGATAGCCCAGGAAGCCAAGCACTGTAGCTGCTGCTGCAATCCTGTGGAGAAGACGGATATATTTTTTAAAGAGAAAGTGAGCTGAGCACCAGCATTCACCCATCTCTACTTCCTTACCATGGGCACAGTGTGACCAGCTGCCTCCCCTTCCTGCCACCGTGACTGTGTTCCCTTGTAGGATGACACAGACTCTTCCTCCTGGGCATTCCGTCTCTTGGTGTATTTTTGTCATCCAAGATGTCCCAGAAGACTAATCTAGGAGCATCTCCCACTTTAAGCATTCATCAAACACACCATCTTCAGCTTTCTGAGGTAAGTGACAGTGGCCAGGGTGTGACTTTTAGGCTGCGCTCATCCCAACCTCTAGCTTGGCGACTTGTTTTCAAGATGGCTTGGTGTGGTGGTTGAATGAGATGCCCTTGGACATTTGAATACTCTGTGCCCAGTTTGTGGATGTTTGGGGAAGGCTTAGGAGGCATGACCTTGCTGGAGGAAGTGCGTCACTGGGGGATGGGTTTAGAGATTTTGAGTATGATCTACTTCCTGCTTGCAGATGCAGATGTCAGCTGCTGTTCCAGATGCCTTGTCTACCTGCTACCTCTGCTCTGCCTTCATCGACTGCTATACCTCTGAAACCACAAGTCCCAACTCAACTCTTCTGTGAATTGCCTTGGTCATGTGCTTCATCATAGCAACAGAAAGGTAGTCAATACACCTAGTAAGAATATTTCCTCTCTGCAGACATGATAGCTCCATAGTTCAGGAATATGGGCAGTGAAGGTAATGGGCCTGACACAGAAGGAGCTGGGTCCCAGGAGCCTCGTCCAATGAGCATGCCACCCACTGAGCCAGCAGCAGGAGGACCTGTGTTCTGTCTTCCTCTCACCTCAGGTGTGGGCTCCAAAGGATCTTTATGAAGCAGTCAGATGGATGCCTTTAACCCTTCCTAGATGAGAAACCAGCCCAGAAACTGCCCACACCAGGAGCCTCAATGCCTGTCCTTCTTCCTCTGGTGTCTGATGGTTGTAGTCTGCCCCACCCATAACTCAGTACCTCTTGAAAGAAAGCTTTCAAGGGCTGTGGAGTTAGCCCAGTGGTTAAGTGTCTCACAAATGTGAGGACCTAAGTTTGACCCACAGATCTCAGGTAAAAATCTGCCATAGTGACATATATTTACAATCCCAGTCAAAGGGCATGGGAACAGACACAACTTCCATAGACAGTTGCTGGCTACCCTACTCGAAAGACACTGTTCTGGACAAAAGGTGGGAGATGCCTGAGGTATAGCACCTGAAGGCTGTCCTCTGATTCCACATGCATGTTCACAAATACACATGCACATGTACACTCACCTATCTACTTGATACACTTGTATCACATGTACACTTTATAGACTGCCTCCCTGGGTGCAGGGACTCTCAACTTGAAAGCTCTCTCTGGTGGCTGGCAATGAAGAATCTTCTGTTCTCACCCTGCCTTTTCTTTCCCTTTTCTTCCACTGAGCCATCTTGCTGGCCTTCAGTTGGGTTCTCATGTCAACCTTATGAAAGGATTCTGACTTCTCCAAATCTGGTTCTGGAGAAGAGGCTGCGGTACCACACACAATTCACCTGGTCCTTGTGAGGGAAGCTGAAGACTCCAGGCCTTAGGTCCCTTAGTGTCTGAAGAAGAGGAGCAGGTAAGAAAAGCCTTTATAGAACCACCAGGAGCCAGGCTGTGAGGCTGAGTCTGCACACACTTATATCCCAAATACCAGGCTGTGCTGGCATCATGGACTCGTCCATTGGGATCCAGCATTGCTCTTCCAATTAGCCCTTCCCCGACTCCACTTGTCCAGCGTCTGCCTTCCACAGTCATTTTTTATGTCTGCTTTGTGAGAGCCAAGTAGTTTATATCAGTATTTTTGTTTTTTTACATTTAGTGTGTGTGTGTTTGTCTGTGTGTCTGTGTCTGTGTGTGTCTATCTGTGTGTGCATCTGTGTGTCTCTCTGTGTGTGTCTGTGTGTGTCTGTATGTCTGTGTGTGTGTCTGTGTCTGTGTGTGTGTTTATGTGTGTTTGTGTCTGTGTATGTTTGTGTGTGTGTGTGTGTGTGTGTGTGTGTGTGTGTGTGTGCAGGCATATATGCCACAATGTGCATGTGGAGGTCAGAGGACTGGCAGAAGTCAGTTCTCTCTTCTCACCATGATTCCTGTAGCTCAAACTCAGGCGGTCAGGTTTGGCAGTAGACACCTTTACCCACTGAGCCATCTCACTGTTTGTTTGTTTTTTTAATACAGGTTCTCACGTATTTCAGGCTGGCCTGGAACTCCCTATATAGCTGAGGATGATTTTGAACTCCTGCTCCTCCTGCCTTCTACCTCTTGAGTTCTGAGTCCTGAGGTTTGTCATCATACCTGGGGATTGAACCTAGGACCTCATACATACTAGGCAAGTGCTTGGCCATCTGAGTTGCCACCACAGCCCTGGAAGCAAGGATTTATGAAGATGTGGCCTCCCTTGGTGGCTTATACATCGTCTGGAGCTGCTGTGTGCTCAGATGGCCAGATGAATTGGGGCATCAGAGATGCTCAGTTGGAAGTAGTGACCTGGTCTTTTGCACTAAAAGCTTGCTGGTCCCTGGTTAGAAGATAGGCAGGCGGAGGTCAGGGGCCGGCTTTGTTCACACCTCAGTCCCTGGGCACAGTCCTTTGCAGAGAAGCTGTACTTCCGTAAATGCTTGATTACGAGGGAAGTGTCCAAGCTGGAGAGAATCAATGAAGAGCATCCGGAGGAGACAGTCAAATTACTCAAGAGCAAAAGCAGGTTTCAAGGACTTTAAAAGCCTTCATTTACATACACAGAGTTGATAAGCTAATTACACAACAATCTTGTCCTAACCAGTAAAGCTGCCCCCCAAGGCCTTGTTAGATAACACCTTGTTAACCTGGCTGTCTTGACAATAATCAAAGTTCAATTTTCTGTAATCCACACTTGACTCTCCCACCTCTCCTGTCTCTCTCTAATCGGAACTAGACTTTAAATAGACAGTCCTGCTGAATTGGAAGGGCCGTGTGAATAGTTGTGAATACTTGTCCCATACCGTGGGGATGACCTTTCTCGGAGCAGGGGCTGGCTGAGGGCAGCCCGTGGTTACCTGGCAAGCACTACACACTCACTACCCAAGAACCACAGAGCCTCCAGGGCCCAGAGAAAGGATTGTGGCTTGGAAGACATTTAAAACACATGGCTTTCAAAATTAACATTCCCTGCAACTGACTGTAACCAATGTGAAAGAATGTTTACTTAAAAATCTACTAGGTAAATGGCATTATGCTGATTGCAACCCGACTCAGGGTTATTCATAAATTATACTAAATGAGGGATGTGGTTGCATTTAAAGATGTTTGCCATGGTTTAGGGGCAATCCACTGGAAGGACAGGAAACTCCTTAACCACTGAGCTCTCTCTCCAGCCCCTGAAATCCAGGTTGCCAAGCTGAAGACAATAGGTGCAGAAGATAACATATGTTTTGGAGGTCACAAAGGCTCGCCTAGATTTAGGGACATTCGTTAAGAACCAAGACATAGTCATATATATACACACACATACAGGCTTTATACACACACAGGACATATTTATTTATTTATTTAGTGTCTGTACCTATGAACACTTGAGAGACTCAGTTCTCGTCTTTTACCATGTGGTTGCATTAGGAATGGGACCCAGGTCTGAAGGCTTGGTTGCAGGCACCTTAGTCTGCTGAGCCATCTTGCTGGCCCACATAAACCTATGAACTGTAAATGCTTTGACAGAGGCCTTTTAGAGGTTTGTAACTATTTGCATGGAGGAAGAACTTTGAAATCCATTTAAATATACACACATATATGAGATTTATTTGTTCTTGTATTATACATATACATCATATATGTATATGTATACGCATATGCATACGCATACGCATACACATACATATATATATACATATACGAGTATTATGTTTTTGTATATATCAGGGATTCAGATCTCATTAAAAATGGCTGTGGGCCACCATGTGGTTGCTGGGAATTGAACTCAGGACCTCTGGAAAAGCAGCCAGTGCTGTTAACTGTTGAGCCACCTCTCCAGTCCAAAATTCCGTTTTTAAAAAATTAAATTTGATTTATGTACACGTGTGTATGCTGTACATGTGCCAGTGCCCTTGGAGGCCACAAGAGAACATGAGATCCTCTGGAGTTGGTGTCAAAGGTCATCCATCGTGAATAGCCTGATGTGAGTGCTGGAACTCAAATGAGGGTCCGTCTGGAAGAGCAGAAGTCCTCTTAACCACTGAGCCATCGCTGCATTCCCTGAAGTCCATTATCAGCCTGGTAATGGACAAATCCTCCCAAACAGTGTCAACTGCAGTAGAATAAGCTCAGAAAGTGCTGCTGGATGGTCTGGGCCACACGTCCGGTAGTTCTGGAGACAGTTTACTTGCCTAGAGCTTTCAGTTCATGGTTTGCTGTGAACATATGCTTTGGTTCGCATGCATCCCTGAAGTCTGCGTGTTGTAAACCATTCTTAATTTGTATAGTAATGGTCAGTTGAGGTGAGGCCTTTTTGACAATAGGTTAGATGAAGTCATAAGGCTTGGGCCTCCATGACGACATTAATCATTGTTGACTGAGCCATCTTTCCAGCCCCCAGAAGAACTTCTAATATAACAAAACTCTGTTGTACACACAAATCAAATTCCACAGTTCAGACTCAGTTTAGCTCAGAATTGTAAAAACGATGCCCATTTTAACACATAGGAGTCACAGGAGAGATCAAAGCTCACACCCTTGCTTGGTCTTGCCATACAATGCAGCAAGAAAATCCTTGGTAGCCCCTAAGCAGATAGATGTTGGTATCATGCCTCTAGACATCCTAATCCATGAGCCAAATACACTATAATTTACAAATCATCCTGTCTCAGGCACGTTGTTATAGCAACAGAAAATGGGCTATAAGACATGTTCTTGGTGAACAGTTTTGAGCAGTTGAGAAACAGGCAGGGTGAGGATGACTTAGTTCCTCCTGGGCCCAGACCCTCATCCTCTCTCATTTTACAGCAGAGGAAACCAATTGGAACCTGGGCTGTCAGGCAAGGGCGGGACTAGCCCCTTACTTTAGCTTCTGACTGCAGAGGCAGCAGGTGAGAAGGGTGTTTCCCATCAGAATGTGGTCAAGGAAGGGAAAGGCTGGCTTAGGGTTATACTTACAAAGTCTTGTGTGTGTGTAGTGCGTGTGCTTGTGGGTGCACGTGCCTGCAGAAGCCAGCAGTCAACCTCAGGTGTCATTTTTCAGGAAATGTCTACTTCCTTTCCTCAGAACAGCATCTTTCATTTTTACCTGGAACCCTAGGATTTGGCTAGGTGTTCTCTCCAGGGAGCCCTGGAGATCCGTCTGCCTCTGACTCCCCAGTGCTAGGATCACAAGCATGCCTTGCCACTCCTGGCTTTTTTATGAGGGTGCTGGGGATCGAACTTAGGTCTTCAACTTGTGCAGCAAGCACTCTGCTGACAGAGCCGCCTCTCCAGCCCCTCATGTAAACAAAACCCTTTCCTACAAACAAACAAGCCAATTTGCACAGCTCAGAATTCAGTTTGGTTCAGCATTTATAAAACGAATGGCCATTTTAACTCACATGGGGGCCAAGGGGACACGGTGTATGAATCCCCATCTTTGTTTCCAACAGTGTTGTGTCATTTTTGTCTCTAACAGTTTGGCACAAGACTAGCAATGCTGTTGGCAGATCTCTGGGCAAAAGGAAAATGTTAGGGCCTCTGTTCAAAAGTTAGTCTGAATTCCAAGAGAACGACGGGAGAATATTAGGCCAGGCAGGAGCCCTGAAGCAGCAGGCCGCACATGTGAAACTGGTACAGGCTGTGGCCAACTTTGCTGTTTACAAGGCCATGTCTTGTATATGCATACGCTTTAAAAAACTGAAAAAATGATTTATTTTTACTTTGTGTGTCTGCGTTTTGCCTACCTGTATTTGCATACACTGGGTGCATGCCTGGAGTCCTCAGAGCCAGAAGAGTGTGTCAGATTCTCTGGAATCGGAGTTAAGGATGGTTGTGAGCCACCATGTTGGTTCTG
Source organism: Apodemus sylvaticus (assembly GCF_947179515.1). Lineage (NCBI taxonomy): Eukaryota > Metazoa > Chordata > Mammalia > Rodentia > Muridae > Apodemus > Apodemus sylvaticus. Next base: position 67,196,023 of record NC_067478.1, read on the forward strand.
GGAATCAAATCTGCATCCTTTGCAGTGGCAGCCAGTGCTCTTAACTGCTGAGCTATCTCTCTAGGCTCATATGCATATTTTTTGAGATAAGGTCTCACTACCTAGCCCTAACCGGCCTGGAAGTGTTTATGTAGACAACGTTGCTCTTGAACTCACAGAGATCTACCTGCCTCCACCTTCTGACTACTGGCATTAAAGGTATGTGCTACCATGTCTGGCTGATTTTGAAGATGTTAAAGTGAATATGAAGTTTAATGGTTGAAGGGTGACTGTAGTGTTCATCGTGGGTCAGACCTGGGTTATTGCACAAAAGTGGGTAGTTTTTTAAAGAGTTTTTTTCCCCCAATTTTAAAAGATTTATTTATTTTATATACGTGAGTACACAGTTGCTGTCTTCAGACACACCAGAAGAGTGCATCAGATTCCATTACAAATGGTTACGAGCCACCATGTGGTTGCTGGGAATTGAACTCAGGTCCTCTGGAAGAGCAGTCAGTGCTCTTAACCGCTGAGCCATCTCTCCAGCCCCAGAAAAGCAGTTTTCACGAAAGGAAAATTTTGTTCCTTTCCCTGTGTGTGCTGTGCATGTGGAAGGCGGGGGTGGGGTGAGGGGGTGGGGGAGGAGCCGGGGGTCATCCTCCTTTGCTCTTCCACCTCGTTCACTGAGGAAGGCTCTCTCAGTCAGCCCAGAAGTCAGTGTGATGGTGGTTAGCTCTCTAGCCAGCTTACTCTGCGGATCCCCCGTCTCTGCCTTCTGAAGTTGAAAGTACAGGCAAGCTTCCAAGTGTGTCCAGCTCTTCTGGATTGCAGGAACCCAAACGTTTGCTCTGTCGAGGCACCCCATCCCCCACCCCCAGCCCCAGGCTGAATTTTGCAGAGTGACTCACTAATTGAGCATTCCGGGCATCACGCGACCTCCTCAGTGTTCTGTCAGCTTGCCTCCGATGATGTGTAGTCCTTATTCTCAGTAGCTGGAGCATCCCAAGAGAGAGCAGCTCTAACCTGAGTGCTTTAAACCATCGCTAGTTACTAAGCATTCAGGTACAGGAGCATCCCTGCCTTGTAACAATTAACCCCTCCCCGGCAGGGCTCGCAGTGATTGTCTTTCCTGTTGGCATCGGTGAGGTGACATGGGCTGAGAATGTGGAAACGAGGGTGGGAACAGCTTTCCTTGCTTGAGGGCCTACATTTTTAGGAGCAGGAGGATGGTGCCTGCTAGTGCATAGTAGAGTAGTGGAATCAGGCCTGGTCTTACCACTGCCTGCGACTCGGGTTACTGAAGGTTTGTGTTTGTGTGTGTGTGTGTGTGTGTGTGACAGCGGGCTTTTGAGAAGGGGTTTCTGGGGTGCGCTGCTCCACAGGGGAACTTCTTTACTCCTATCTTAATCTACTCTGAGGCCTGGGACCTTCCCCTAAGGTAAACTCCCTGGGCTTGCAGCCGCCAGAACTTAATCCTGCCCCAAACCAGTTTTGCCCAAAAGGGGCCTTTGTGCAACAGCAGGAAGATCAAACTCTAAACTCTGAGGTAAGCAGGGAGGGTCACGCGGTGCTGGCAGACCCTGTATTTATGTATTCATTCATTCATTCATTCAGGCATGCATTTAAAGATTTATTTATTTATTTTATGTAGATGAGTACACTGTAGCTGTACTGATGGTTGTGAGCCACCATGTGGTTGCTGGAATTTGAACTCAGGACCTTTGGAAGAACAGCCAGTGCTCTTAACTGCTGAGCCATCTCTCCAGAGCCCACACACATTTATTTCTACTGTTGTGGTCATCCTTTCTTGGCCTTGAACACAGCAGTTGTTTTATTTTAGTTTTAGGGACTGGAAAAATGGTTTTTCAGTTAAGAGCCCTAGCTATACTAGCAGAGGACTCAGGTTTGGTTTCCAGAACCTATACACCATTCACATGTGTTTTTAACTCCAGCTCCAGAGGCTGAGAGCCATCTTGCTGGAGTAAATGGCACGTGGACAGGTAGCCACTAGCCTCTCCTCTGTGGACTTGTTCAGTGTAGACAGTACATTTCTTCCCGGGAACTCTGATTGCTCTGCCATTCTGCTGACATTCATGCTGTCTTCACACAATCCAGACTTGACCGTTCCTGTGTGTGTAGACAGAACAGTGCATGTGTGTCTGAGCTCTTGGGCAAGAGGGCACGACTGATCTTCTCTGAAAGTGAGGCCGTCCATTGATATGCCGTCCACAGCTCCTGCCTGGGTCAGAAGTCACAAACAGTGAGATGTTGCCAGGCAGCTGCTGCTCCCATGATGCCTGCTTACTTTTTCTTTCTAATCACTGCAGTTCTTTAGATGTGTGGAGAGATGGCTCAGTGACCCAAGTTCAGTTACAACTGCTTGCAATCCTAGCTTTGGAGGATCTGACACTCTTTCCTGGCTTGTGCGGGCATTGTACTCTTACACACACACACACACACACACACACACACACACACAAACACACTCAAATAATTTTTATTATATATTTTATTTACATTTCAAATGTCTCCTTTCCTGGTTTCCCCTCCGAAAACCCCTTATCCCATACCCCCTTCCCCTGCTCAGCAACCCACCCACTCCTGCTTCCCTGTCCTGGCATTCCCCTATACTGGGACACTGAGCTTTCTCAGAACCAAGGGCCTCTCTTCCCTTTGATGTCCAACAAGGCCATCCTCTGCTACATATGCAGCTGGAGCCATGGGTCCCTCCATGTGTACACTTTGGTTGGTAGTTTAGTCCCTGGGAGCTCTGGGAGTACTAGTTGGTTCATATTGTTGTTCTTCCTATGGGACTGCAAACTCCTTCAGCTCCTTCAGTTCTTTCTCTAGCTCCTCCATTGGGGACCTTGTGTTCAGTCCAATGGTTGGCTGAGAGCACCCACCTCTGTATCTGTCAGGTACTGGTAGAGTCTCTCAGGAGACAGCTATATCAGACTCAAATCAATTTTTAAAAATTTAAAAAGAAAGTTCTTAACTAATAAGGCTTTGATGGAAGAACTCACTGGATCACCATCAACTCCACCATGTGTGTGTGTGTGTGTACGCGTGTGCGCATGTGAGCGCACTCATGTATCCATGTGCACACGTGTTTCAGTGTGTGCATATGGAGGCTAGAGACAACCTCAGGTGCTGGTACTCAGATACGCACGCTGTCCATTATTTTGAGACGAGGTTCTCTTGTTTGCCTGGACCTCATTGAACAAGCTGGACTTGTGAGCCCTGGGAACATAGCTGTGTCTCCCTCTCCAGGGCTGGGATTACAAGTGGGCACCACCATTCTTAGCTTCCTACCTTGCTTCTTGGGATGGAACTCAGGTCCTTGTGCTTGCAGGGCAGGTACATTACCAACGGAGCCTACTCCCCACCTCTGGGCTCTGTGTTTGAGCCAGGCTCTCACTTCTTAGACAATCTGCTGTGCTCTTGCTTTTGGAGGCCCAGCATCATCACTTCTGTATTGTTACAAACCACTTGTGTAGCTGGTGCCTTCTTCTATGACATTGGGACACTATCTCCGAACTACTGATAATCCAGCTGTCTATGGACCCCACACTAGCCCCTCTGTAATTGGGGAAGTGGTCCATGAACTGGGAGGGCTGTGCTTCAGGAGGAGGCAGCCTCAGGGTGGTCAGACCTGGAGGAAGCTTTTAGGAGACCTAACATAGTGCTTTCTGACTGTCTGTGCTTCTGCCTGGGTAGGATTGTGTATGACCTGGGCTCCAGTGTCCCTTGTAGGGACATGTTCTACCTTCCAAACAGAAGCTAAGGCTCAGAGAGGCCAGGTTCAGCTAACCAGAACCCAGGGCTCTCAAAGGGTATGCAGTTGAGAGCTTAGAAGGAACAACTTTGTGGGGTCGAGGGGATGGCTCAGCAGGCGATCAAGCTGCCGTGCATGCTGAGCAAGCATGAAGATATGTGTCTGGGTACCTAGACGTCATGGAAACGATCAGGCATGGTAGTGCACACCTGCAGCACTGGGAGGTGGACACAGGAGGAGCACTGTAGACAGCTGCTCTGGCTTCAGTGAGCTTCAGGTTCAGTGAGAAACCATGCTTCCAAAAGATAAGGAGCAGAGTGATGGAGGAAGATGCTCAGATGTTGATGTCTACCTTCCATGTGCATTCAGGTACACACACACACACACACACACACACACACACACACACACACACACAGAGGGAGGGAGAGAGAGGAGAGAGAGAGAGACTTATGGTGGAGTTCTTTTCTCCTTTCCTGAAGCCTTCTGGGTATTCAGTAACTCCCACCTAAATATTTCCCACTTGAGCCAGTTGCCTCCAGGAAAACCAGGAAGGCCCAGCAGGCTTCTGAGGAAAGAAGTGAGTCCCAAGCCCCCATCTCTCAGAAAAGTTGTTATTAAATTCTATGTTGGGCCCCGACCTGGATTTAAAGATTTGCAAGAAGACAAATGCCAAACAGATGCCCATTAGGGCCCTGACAGTCGAAGCTTAAAGATAACATTTACATTCTGCCTGGGTCTGCATCTCTCCGTTCCCCACTCCACCCCCTCCTGCCTCCGGCGGGATCACTACCTCGGCTGAGGTTATGTGGAGGTGGTCACATTCTTTTAAGCTGTTTGTTCAGTGCTCCGTTTGCTCTGCTAACACGCGGGCTACTCCTTCCAACGGGCCTGTTTGCCCAGCATTAGGGCTGTTTGCCGAAACACCTAGTCCAATCCGAGGGGGCTCAGCTTTCTAAACAGTTGGTCCCCGAATCTGTCAATCAATAACACCAATTGGGTTCCTGACATGGACAGTGAGTGTGGCCAAGTCTAATATTTGCCCAGACACCACCCGCCCCCACTTTCCCAGCACCTGACAGTCCCCAGCTTGACAAGAAGGACGTTAGCCAAGCGCACAGACTGCTGGGAAGACATGATGTTGTCAAATAGGAGCTCATTCCAGGAGAGAAGGGCACATAATAAATGCGATGCTCGCTTTATGGAAGGTAATTCTCTGAAACGCACAGCCGTTTACCTGCTCATCTGGCCTGGGGTCATTAAACATGGCAGGCACAGGCTTTGGCAGCTCTTGGACTGGCAAAGTAGCCAGGGTTTGGCCTCATAAAATTTGAGGTTGGATCTAGGGGCTGGCCTGGAGTCATAGTAGACCAAGGGATGGTAGGTATCTACTCAGGCCAAAACCCAAGAGCAAGATACAGTTCCTAAAATGAGAACAGTAGAGGTTGGTGAGATGCTTCAGTGGTTAAAGGCATTTGTTGCAAAGCCTGGTCATCTGAGTTTGATGGGACACTCATAATAGAAGAAGAGAGCCAACCTCCCCTAGTTATCCTCTGATCTCCCATGTGGATGCACACACACACACACACACACACACACACACACTAAATAAACATAATAAAAAATTTGAGAGTGACAGTTTAAAATGGGAGCAGCTTTTCCTGGGTCCTTTGGGATGAGAAAATCTTTTGGAACCTGATAGAGGTATTGGCTAGGCAGCATTGTGAGTGTACTAAATGTTGCTAAATTATTCACCGCAGAGGTTCATTTTATGTTCTGTGCATCTGAGAGGCCCTCATGCCTAGCTCAGGCTTCGGCTCAGAGTACATGCTTAATAAATGTTTATTGAAAGAACGACCTAACATTTACACAGCCCACAAAGCCCTTTGTTATACATTGGCGCATTTTATCCTTAAAGAACCCTCTGCAGTGGGTGGAGGTGAGTGTTAGCATTCTCATGTTGTGAAGCACAGCTAAGGCTTAGGGAACTGGGTACACCACACAGTCTCCTGCAGTGAGGGATGGTGGGTGCTGGGATTCGAACCAGAAAAGTATGTGGTCCCATCTGTGCATGTAGAGCTCTGCTCTTTCTAGAATGGGAAAGAATTAAAGTCTTACAACTATTTCTGCCTCTTATTTCAGGATACTTACTTACTTTTAAATCTTCTAATTGGCTTGTATTGATTATATATCACAAAGGGTTTCACGATGGGACTTTCACACATGTATGCAATGTATTTTGATGGTGTCCATTCCTATTTCCTTCCTGACTCCTTCCCACCTCTGCTGACTCACTCCCTCACTTCTAGTTCCCTTCTTCTTCCATGCAGGTGTGCCTGTGAATGCTTGTATGTGTGCATGCATGTACATATGCATGTGTGTATGTATGTGTGCATACATGTACATATGTTCCCTTTTCTAGTCACCGCTAACTGCCTATAGATTGTCAGGGAGGGGTGGGAGTGGGGTGGGGCTCATGAACCACTCTCTGGCTCTTATATTCTTTCTTCTCTTACATGGTGTTCCCTGAACCTTGCAGAAGGTGATATAGATGCCTTTTAGGGTATTTATTACTAAAAATAATTTAAAATTATTGTTAAGGCAGGTGCTTGATGTCTTACTAACTCATTTATTGATGAGCTACAGGCACAGAGACCTCCCTGCTGAGGGACCGAGGCATCTTGGAGCACCAGGAAAATTTCAAGACTGGTCACACAGGGTCTTTAGAGAGGAACTAAGTCTGTAATGGAGATTTTATGGGCATAGGGCCCTCCCCATGGCCTGGGCATCATGGGAGGGGCGGCCTGATGAGGTGGCTGACCCCTCTTGCCACTGACACCTGTCAGGCTGTTGTCAAGAATCCTGGGCTTTAAAAGTGCCATGGGTGAATTATCACTCCTATATCTTGTTTCTTTTTCTGCTTCTTCTGCCTGAGAGGTCCTGAGATATCCCTAAACAAATATCTTACAGTCCTGCTTCTTCTGTCTGTGAGGTCTTGAGATATCTCATAGTCTTACAAGATGGAGCACTGTAGCTTATGTCATAGGGTGAGGGGATTGAGGGAGTTTGGAAGTGCTCAAAGCAGTGCTTGGTGCTAGGGAGGAAAGATACCTAGTACTTTCTCTGATACCATCTTGGCTTCATTTAAGGCACCAGGACCTGTGTGTTAAGGTTGGGTCCCAGGGAAGGCTTTCCCTAGTGCAGGCCATAGTTAGAATCTTTATTAAAAAAGAAAACATCTAGACTGAGAGATGGCTCAGTGGCTCAGAACATGTACTGTTCTTGAACAGGACCCGAGTTCCATTCCCAGCACCCATGTCAAGTGGCTCACAACTGTCTGGAAATCCATTCCAGGGAATCCAATGCCTTTGCTCTCTTAGGTCACCTTCGCTCATGAGCACCCACCAAGCCCTACCCCCAAAATATGGATAATTCAAAGTAACACAAATAAACCTTAAAAAATACAGTCGACTAAAATTTGTCTGCTTTCATTGTCAGTGGATCCTGGCAGATGAGAAAGAGAAGAGGAGAAGAGAAAAGCCTTCCCTAGACAAAGAGGAAACACACCATGAGGCTGTGGAGCTGTGCAGTGCTGAGAGATGCTGTCAGCGTGTGAGTCTCAGGCCAGGGCAGGTGTCTGCAGACCCCACCCCCCCAGGGTTCTGTAGCGAATGGCACTCACTCTAGGAATGTCTAGACCATGATCCCGCCAACAACAACTGTGTCGGAACCCAACCCTTCAGACAGCACATGAAGGTGTAGTCATCCTTCCTTCCTTCCTTCCCTCCCTCCTTCCTTCCTTCCTTCCCTCCCTCCCTCCCCCTCCCTCCTTCCTTCCTTTCTTCCCTCCCTCTCCCTCCCTCCTTCCTTCCTTCTCTCCCTCCCCCCTCCCTTTCCTTCCTTTCTTCCCTCCCTCCCCCTCCCTCCTTCCCTCCCTCCTCCCTCCCTTCCTCCCTCCCTTCCTTCCTTCCTTCTTTCCTTCCTTCCTTCCTTTTTTCCTTCCTTCCTTTTTTCCTTCCTTCCTTCCTTCCTTCCTTCCTTCCTTCTTTCCTTCCTTCCTTCCTTCCTTCCCCTGGTCCCTGCACTCTTACCTACACACACACACATCCCTCACACACAGTAATTAAATAAAGCTTAAAGAGATAAGGTAGAAAAATGATAGAGGAAGATATGTGATGTTGACCTCTGGCCTTTACATATGTATATATGAGTGTACATACTTGCACATGCATGAAAACAGGATCATGTGTGCATGTGCACATACACAGAGGGATAGAGAAGGATGGAGAGGGAGAGGAGAGGGAGAGGGAGAAGGAGAGGGAGAGATTCGCAGGTCTGGTGGCACAGGCCTGTAATTGTACCTACTCAGAAGTAAGACTGAGATCTCCCACCTGGCCTGGGCTGCAGACTGACTTCAAGGCCAGTCTGAGATATATAAGGAGACCCCGTCTCAAATTAGAAAGTAAAAATAAACAAAGGGATTGGAACTGTAACGTTTTAGTAGAGAATTTGCATAATACCTCAAAAGCCCAGGTTCAATCCCATGTGTGCACATATGCACACACACACACACACACACACACACACACACACACACACACACACAAAAGTAGTTTGGAAATGAACCCTGAAAACAGAGATTATAAAGTAATGTCAGTCACCAGCAGGTTATTTTTGGTGTCCGCTGGAGTTCATTTGTGTTTAAAACTTGATAGGCTAGGTACGGTGGCACACACCTTTTGTCTTGACACTCAAGGCAAAGGCAGGTGGATCCTCATAAGTTCAAGTCTTGCTAGGGTTATATAATGAGACTCTGTCTCAAAAATCCAAACTGACCAACCAAAGAAGCAAAAAACTTACACCAAGCTTGCACAGACTGTTAATTTCATATGTATATAATTATAATTTAGTTCTTGCTTAAAATGTTTGATTTGTTTAAAATGGGTCAATAATGCTTTTTAAATGGAGACCTAAACTATTTTTACTTATATTTTGTGTTCGTGGCTGTTTTGCTTGCTTGTATGTCTGTGCATCACAGGGTGCCTGGTGCCTTCAGAGGCCAGAAGGCATCGGATCCCCTGGAATTGGAGTTACATATGGTTGTGAGCTACCATGTGGATGCTGGGAATCAAATCAAAATCCACTGCAAGAGCAGCCAGAGCTCTTAACTATGGAGACATGTTTTTTAGGCCCCAGATGGAGACTTTTTGTCTTAAAATCGGAGAATAAATCCACACGATGGATTAGTCAATAAATTGTACCTTTTGCTGGCATATCAGGTTCATGAAAATCCTCTTAGTGGTCACTGGATAATTACTAATGTAAGTGATTATTCTAGTAGCCTGTGGCCTGAAGCTCAAAGCTCAACATGATACATATACAGAAAGGCCATGGTGACACAGTTGCACTGTTCTGTCTCGTCCTTGGAGAAATTCAGGGTCTTGTTGTTCTGCAAGCCCAGCCACATATTCATAATGTATATCCATTCCTAAGGAAGTTGAACCAGGGGACTTGTGCCAGCCTCAAAGAACATGAGTTCAATGGAGATCAACCACAACCAAGGGAAAGAAAAGAGGGAGAAGAGAGAAAGAGGTGACCACATAGGGGTGGACATAAAAATACATCATGGTTGTGCTTAGGAATATACATGTGTGTATGTGTGTTTTATCTATCAATCATCTATCTATCTATCTATCTATCTATCTATCTATCTCTAAATAGCTATAAGAACAAAATAAAAATATGTTTTTAGGTGTGGTGGAACACAGTTTTCATTGTGTCTCAAAATAGGCCTCAAGAGTTAGAGGCAGGCAGCTCTCTATGAGTTCAGGGTCAGTGGTAGTCTACAGAGTGAATTCCAGGTCAGGTATAGTGATACTATCTACCTACCTCTGTCTGTCTATCTACTATGTATCTACTATGTATCTACTATCTATCTATCTATCTATCTATCTGTCTGTCTGTCTGCCTGGGTATCTATCTATACACACATACATACACACACATATACACATGAATGTATGCAACAGCAGGAGGCCATGAATTTAAAGAGATTGGGTAGAGGGTACATGGGAGGGTTTGGAGAGAGGAAAGGGAAAAATAATGTAATTATACTAGAATCTCAAGAAAAAAAAAAGACTATGTCTCTAGGTATGGTGGCACATACTTTTTATCCCAGGCCTCAGGAGGTAGAGGTAGGAAGCTCTCTGTGAGTATGGTCTATCTAGTAAATTCCAGGTCAGGTATAGTAAGACTGTCTGTCTGTCATTGTTAGTGTTTTATGGTGTTTATTATTATTAAGAGACACCATGGCCATGGTACCATTTATAAAGGCAAACACTTAACTGGGTCTGACGTAGAGTTCAGAGGTTTAGCTTGTTAGCATGGCAGGAAGCATGGAGGTGTGCAGGCAGACACGGTGCTGGAGAGGAAGCTTCGAGCTCTACATCTGGATCTGCAGGCGGCAGGACGGAGAGTGAGCCAGGACGGAGAGTGAGCCACTGGGCGTGGCTTGAGCCTCTGAAACCTTAAAGGTCACCCCACAGTGACACTGTCCTTCAACAAGGACACACACACACACACACACATCAAAAATCACATCTTCAATGGAAATTCTGAGAACTATGCCATAGGGGATATATATATCCAATGTACTGAACAATCATTATTCATTTATTTCATGATTTTTATAGAAAACCATTTTGTCAGAAGGGAAGGGGTTGGACTAAACCAAGCACCAAAGGGCTGGTAGATAGGTCTTGGGCAGAGGTGAGCTGTTACCATGGTATCCTTTTCTGAGACAGTGCCTAGCCCCTGAGGAAGGGTGTGTATATAGGCTGTTACTGTAAGCAGTTGAAAACTGTTTGGGCTGGTATGCTGGTTAATATTGTCAACTTGACAATGTTTAGAATTACCACTGGGTATGCCTGTGAAGGAATTTGTAGAGTGGGTTAATTAAGGTGGTAATATCCACCTTTAATGTGAGCAGTGCCACCTTATGAAGTAGTGGGCTCGGTTCAAAAGGAAACTGCACCAGCATCTGTCTGCTTTCCGACTGGATACAATGTAACCCGCCGCCTCAAGTGTCGGAGGCTATTCCTTCCTTTCCAGGATGGGCTCTCAAACTGTGAGCCAAAACAAATCCGCTTCCTTACATTGCTGGGTTAGTGATACAAAAGCAACTTAAACAGCTGGTTCAAGTGAATTCATCAGCTGTTGGAGGGCCAGTTTCTCTATCTACTCTCACCCTTTTTGGACACAGAGGCTTCCTGGGGGACTTAACAATGTCACCAATCCTTTGGGTTCTCCCCTTAGAACAGCTCTTCTTCTCCATTTAGGTGACTGATTAACAATGAGGTCATCTTCCAAGGCTGTATGGGAGATTCTTCTTCACCCAGTCTATTCTGTGTATTCTGTGCTTTGTTGGGACCAGGGATTGTGGTCTTTGTCATTTGCAAACTGGCTGACTGGACACTGAGTGGGCTGAGTTGGGAAAGAATGTCTCTTAGAGTCTGACACGCTGTGCTCGCCCTAGCTTCATGATCTTGAACAAGTCCTCTGCCTTCTGGGACTCAGTTCCCTTCTCTTGAGAACCTGGGATGGGGTGTAATAGTAGGGTCCTCTGAGCTGGATGCCCTGAGGATACACAGGAGCCGTTGAAATGCCAACTGCTCAGTAAGAGATGGTTGATGCCAAGGTCTGGGGTGAGAGCTCCGTGGGGAAAGTGCTTGGCATGCGAGCATGAGGACCTGAGTTGGGGTCCCTAGCACCACATGAAAGTCTGTGACCCCAGCACTTGGGAAACAGAGGCAGGAGGCATCTGGGACTTGCTGTCCATCTGATCTTGCTAAATTAGCTGTGTTTAGGAGAGATCTTGTCTTAAACAAGTGAACAAACAAACAACAAATAAATAAACACACACACACACCACAAATGTGCTAGAAGACTTCTGATATTGACCTTTGGACTCCGTATGTACTGGCATACCCATAAACAGATACACGTGGCTAGCACACATCTGAGAACATGAGGGAGAAAAGAAGACAGAGAGAGGAAGAACTGACGTCACACCCCAGGATGGCCTTCTTTATGGATGGGCTCTCTCTTGGTAATCCAGGATTTACCACAAACCTCGCCTCAGGAAGGGCCTTTTCATGGGTCTGTGCTGATTCTAGGCCTGTGCTTCTCTGCAGAGCAAATCACCTTGAACTGGAATACCTGGAGGAAAAGGCAGACCCCACCCCCCTGAAAACTGCCCCACGTATAAATGGTCTGAGAGGAGAGGGTGAGAAAGAGTCTGACTGTTCTTGAGAAAAGTAAATTGTTTTCATTGTTAATGACCCCGGAAGTAATTTTAGACTCCTGCCTTGAAATCACAGTCTACCTGTAGACAAGTTTCTTTCCCTTGTCCACCCAAGGTCTGCCCAGCACCCAGAATAATATCTTTACCATTCCTAATCACATCACTGTGGTTAGGACCAGGCCTTGCTTTGCTGACTCCTGTTTAACACAGTGCCTGCCCTCTACAAGGGCTGCTTGCTGGCTGTGCCAGGGACTTTAGGCCCTTTAGACACATCAGCTGTTACAATCCACAGCTCCCCAGTGAGGGAAGTTACAGTGTTGCTACTTCACTGTACCTTAGAGAAGGTAAGGGGGTTGCCCAAGGTCACACTGGCTGAATCCAGAGCCTCAGGACCTAGCTATAGTTTCTTCATTCTGTGAGGGAAACAGGTCTGGAGCTACAGGTCAAGGTCACCACATTGTAACAGGCTTCTAAGAGCAAGAAAGAATGTGAAGTGGAGATCTACCTCAGCGAGGCATCTTGGCAGCACTCTGCTGATCTCAAGAGTCTGATCCGGCCTGTCCTGAAGAGGCCTTGAGTGTTCTCCATGGGAGTGGGGAGTGTTTGACTGAATAAGATGCATTGGAGTGGGGGCTGGAGAGATGACTCAGTAGTTAAGAACACATGTTGATTTGCAGAAGAGTGAGTTTGGCTCCACCCCCCAACCCCCAACACCAGATCGAGAGCTGATGTCCTCTTCTGGCCACTTTAGGCACCTGCACACACACACAGAACATAAATAAACCTTTAAAGAACTGCATTTATAATGTTTATAGGAGAAGCCCTTAATCCACAGAAGGAAACACAGTTTGAATGCAATTTCAAGCTGAGACACCCCTTTCCACACTAATAATTGATAGACTACCCTCAAATTGTTCTTATTTGTTCATTAACGTAAGTCCCCCAAGGGCTCACTAGGCAACCCTTTATTAGCCTAGATGAAGTAATATATTTTAAAGTAATAAAATGACATTATTTTTAAATTATTTCTTAATGTGGACTTTGCAGCCACTGACTGCCCTCTCTGATAGGTCTGAATTAGTGAGTTTTAATTGTGTGTAAAAAAGCAATAAAATCATCATTATAAAAATGATGGGGTGTCCTACTCACGCAGGCTCCGTGCAGCCCGGCCCGCTCTGCCTCACTGAGTGCACCCAGTAGGCACTGTGCACCCTTGCTGCAGGGCCAGTGGGCTCAGCGGGGCTGTCCTCATCCAGGGCCCTTGCTCAGAGCATTGTGGTGAGGTTAAAGGTTAGGCTTAGCATCTCCAAGGTCACATTCTGTGACACCCATTGGACCTAGAAAACATAACGGTGGTGATGAGTGCGATTGTCTTCTTTCATGGATAAGTGTGTGTAATACGTATGCCAGACTTCTATCTATGGGCTTCCCATGTGTATAGGCACATGTTCATGTGTGTTACATGTACAAGCACATATGTGTGGCTGCTGGAGATTGAAGTCTCTTCCTTGGTTGTTTTCTACTTTAGTCATGGAGGCAGGGCCCGCCAATTGAACCCAGAGCTCACGGATTGGGCTTGTCTAGCTACCCAGCTTGCTCTGTGATCCTCTGCAATACAAATGTTAGAATTACAGGGTGGAGCTGCCACGCCTTCCTGACTTTTATATGGGCATCTGAATTGATTCATCCACTGAGCCATCTCTCCAGTCCTGATGGCTTATATTGATTGTCAACTTGCAGGATCTACAATCAGCTAGGGGACACACTTCTAGGCATGCCCGGGAGGATCTAGCTAGATTATCTGAGATGGACAGAATCTCCTTAACTTGGGCGCACCATTTTAGGGGCGGGAGGCCTAGACTGAAGAAAAAGAGAAGTGAGCTAAACAACACAGGCACATCACACCTCTTTCCTGACTACAGAGGGTACAGCGTGACCAGCTCAAACTCCCACCAAGCCTTCCCTGTCACAACGGGCCGTGTGGTCAAACAGCAATGGGCCGTACACTCAAACCATGAACCAGAACAAACCCTTTCTCCTTAAGTTGCTTTTGTCAGGTGTCGAGGCACAGAAGCAAGAGAAGTAATCAATCAATACACCTGATAAGGTTGACTCATTGGACCCAGATGCCCCAGGTTAACAAAGACGGTGTAAGAATAGACATGCATGATACACGCAAGCTTTTCTATGATCTAGTGCAGAGCTGATACTTTGGGCCAAGTGGTTGCAGGCACGTGCTTGGTGGCCATACAAACCCCATGAGGAGTGTGGTGGGTAATGTCATGTGTTGACTTGCATATGTTACGGTGACTGGTGGTTTAGTCAGATACCAGCCAAGGTATCACAGTCCAAGCATTTTATGTCCGAGACTAAGATTTAAATCAATCAAGCCCATTGCTTGTTTCTGTCTAGGTGACTAGAAATCCAGTGTATTTCTAGGCTGATGTTGTGAAGTTGGACTAGAGACCGTGATCTGCAGCAGGGGAGCCCCACTCTTTGGCTTCTCTGGGGGCATATTGGTTGATGAAGAGTTGTCTTGAGCTGCACTTAAATCCAGGGATGTCCTACCCATGGCCCAGGCATTGCTAGACCATGCCTATGCTTATTTTGAGTGGTGGCAGGCACAATGACATCATCTACAAAGTTCATGGTTGAGAATCATGCACTCAAGTTACAAAAACTGCAACAGAGCCCACCTCATACTATTTTAAGTAAGTTTAAAGTTTTGTCTTGGGCCAAATTCCCAGATATCCTGGTCTGCACATGCTAGGTTGGTTAGGCACTTCAGTCTGTCATCTCGTCCCAAAAGCTTTAGGCACTGTCCAGCTCTGCAGACAGTGGACAGTGGATCATGACGGCCCCCTTCTTTCTCTTCATATGCATATCAATGCACATATATATACACACACATGCAGGCAGGCATGTTCACACATACACACACACACACATACAGAGAGAGAGAGAGAGAGAGGTATGCATGTGCCTGTGTGTAGCTCTCTGTACCTAGCCATACATCTCTAGCTATTTTACTTCTATGGTCTGTGACTCTTGGGGACCCTGACTAGGGTAGAATTAGGGAGGCTATTGTCCTTGTGAGTAGAGCTGACCTTGAACTACAAGTTGGGGACACTGGAAGCAGCCTCTACAGAGAGATAGTCCATGATGGAGAGGAGCCTGTCTTACTAACTGCTCTTTTCTGAGACAGAGTCTCCCAAGGCAGCCCAGAATGACTGCAACTTGGGATTCTCCTGCCTCAGCCTCCTGAGTGTGGGATCACAGATGTGCACTCCCATGCTGGCTCGCTAGCAGGGTTTTGCCAATGCAAGCCATCCCTCTAGGTTGTCTGTCAACAAGACATACCCTGCTGATCTACCCCTGGTGGTGGGATCATGCTTTATCTGGATCCTCTTGGAAAATGGGTGGAGGGGCAGTTATAAACTTGGGCAACCCAATGGGGTCAGGTGGCATTCCCCAGTCTCCCCTGCCAGCCTTGGTGCCATCCTCCAGCTATGGTGCAGGAGTGTCAAACAGTAGAGGGCACCAGAGGCCCGTCTCTGCTGTGACAGCCTGTTTTGGTGGCATCAGGCATGTGTGGGCGAAGGTGGCTCTGCTGCTGTGGGAGGTGGTACTCTGTCGTAAACAGGGAGCGCTCAGGATTGCTGCTGTGCCTTTAACTGTAGTTTTGGGCAAGTGGCTGTATGAGGCTGACTACCTCCAGTGGGCTACGGAGAGCGCCTGGGACCAGGATCTGGGGGTGTGGAGCACCTGGGCTTCTCAGGAGTGGGTCTTACACCTTACACGAGTAGGCACTCTTTCTCTTGGCCAGCTCTGCATTTCACTGCTGTGCCCCAAACCTGGGAGGGCAAGCAAGGAGGCAGGGCAAAGCATAGTGGGACACAGTGTGCTGGCAGCCAGGCTGCCTGGCCCGGTGATGAGGGTGCCCACAGGCTGCTTCTCTCCAGTGCATCACCATACTTCTGCCCACTCCCGGCGCTGCTCCCACCTCTGCACAATGTTCTGGTTTTGGGAAGAAGGGAGGGATGGAGGGTGGTGACAGTTTTCATGGACAGATGCTGCTGGGCAGGGGGGGGGGTGGTGATGCAGGGATGGAGAGCTTCATCCTTGCTTTGCTTTGAACTGGCATTCCGGCAGCCGTGTGCTGTGTGTGCTCTGCTGAGCCTTTCCTTTCCAGAGCTTCAGTTTAGGCACACGCGTGTGGGCCATAGGGCCCACACAGAGGTTGGAAGCTTCAGTTTAGGCTCAGGTGATCTTGGGTTCCCTTCTGGTCCTTGTACCTTGAGGCCTATGTGTTTAGGGTCAGGAGCAGGGAGGCACTTTGGCCTTGGGGAAGGGACAGGAAGGAGGGGAGGGGAGCTAGGGAAACAGACTCTGAGAGTTGTTAGCTGGCTGTGCTGTTCTGCCAGGAGTCGTTCCAGCCCCTACACCTGCTTGATTTCCTTTGCTGTTAGCATGTAGTCAGTATTGACATGTCTCCAGATCACACAAGACCAAGGTCAGGTGAAATCTGTCACCTCTAGTCCTACTTGGCTCTCTAGTAAGAAAGGTTGTCAGTGACACCAAATTTCCCATGCTCCCTATCTGCCTTCTGTAGGTCACTGTCCTTCTGGTCCTGGCTATGGCTCCTCTCGCACGGGCAGAAGGTCTGCCCTCCAGAATGTCAGGCGTGATCTGTGGGCAGTCACCTAGGGATGGATGAGGGGCGTGGAATAAACTACTCCTTGGCACTCAGCTGTGGGGTGCTGTTTTTGGAATGACCTGTTGTCCCTCCTCTAGGATGGCCAACTCCTGAGACTCCAGCCTCTTCCTAAGGCTGCTCCTGGGTGGGACCGGCTAGAGATGTAAGTCTTCCTTGGTCCTTCATTCTATTTACCTGGGCTCAAGCTCTGAATGCTTGGGGATGTAGTCGGGAGAGAGAACGCTTCTTGGATGTCTCCAGAACTCCCAGCATTCCACTCTAGGGCTCTCGAGTTCTACCGTGTACACAGAGCTAATCCCTCGTCACTGGGCCTCATGAAAGCGTCGGCTGACTCTCAGATGCCTGTAACCTCCTTAGGGTTCCTGCGACAGGGTGCTGGCGTTTTCCTCCTGTCCCTCACTGGACACATCTTCAGACCTTGTGGAGTGTCTTGTTATACCCAGACCCACCTGCATCTGGTTACTTATATAGGCCCAGCAGGATGCAAAGCCACCAGGAATGAGACATATGGAGATGAAGTGAACATGGTCCCTGTGGGCCTGGGAGTTAGTGGGCATAACACTTGTGAGTACGTGGCCTGGACTGGCTCTAATGGAGCCAGTGGAAAGGGCCTGGCCCTGCCTGGGAGTGGGGCAGCGGTTGGGGACTGGAGGTTGGAACCTGGCCGCTTTGAGTTAGGGCCCAGATCCCCAGGTGAGAGGCTCTTCTGAGGAGGGTCAGGTCATAAGAGAGCATATACGTGGGCAGGTATGGCATATCTGTGGCTGGATATGATTGGAGTTTCTAGAGTAGAGATGGTGGGCTTTGGTCATAGAGGACTTTGTGGTCCAGGTTAGAGCAAACCTGGAGGAAGCGTGGGGACAGACAGGTGCCTTGGTTCAGGGAAAGAGGAGGTGGTCAGGAAGGTGGGAAGACGTGGAGATGTCCTGGGAGGGTGACAGGGAGGAGGGTGGGAAGAGTGGGGGCATACACGGGTGAGGGTCCCACGACCCTCCCTGCTCCCACACAGGACTGTCAGCAGTGAACAAGCCCAGCCAGGATGATCTTTTGCAAGCAAAATCAGCGCAACTCCTAAAGTTGGCAGATATTTGACTCCAAAGATCATGCTAGTTTAGCGGGGCTGAAGAAGTCAATTTTTTAAAAATTTACATTTATTTATTGTGTGTGCACATACACACATGCACATGCGTGTGAGCCACAGGGCCCTCACAGAGGTTGGAGGACAAGGTTTGAGAGTCCGTTCTGCTTCCATCGAGAGGGTTCTGGGGATTGGCCTCAGGCTTGGTGGCAGGCCCCTTTGCTCGCTGAGCCATTTCTCTAACCTGAAACCTTTGTTTTTAAGGGTGATCTGTGTGTCACCTCTTCCATCTCGCTACCCGCAGAGTGAGTCAAAATGAGAGAAGCCATGGATGGGAGTTTCCAGTTCTCGTGAATCTGGAAATTATGACCCTACCTGGGAAAGATGTGAGACCCATTTGGAGTAGCATGGATACTTTCTGGCTGGTGGGGATTCCTTTTTCCCCAGGGCCTTTCCTGCACAGAGTAGGAACCTAGGGGTTCCTACTGTGTTGCTATGCTATGGCAGCAAACACCCCTCTTTCAGGACATTCCAGCTGAAGGCAGTATCCACCAGGCAGGAGGATAGAAATAGGACTGACTATTCCAACCATCTATCTGGGCCTCAGTTTCCCTATCTACAGAGCAGGGCTTCTATCCCAAGCATCAGGTGGGATGATGGATGGATTCAAAGGTAGTGTGAAGATAAGAAAGCAGAAAGTGGGATATGGATGGAAATTCTCCTTGTCTCTTCATTCACTCCCACATTCCTTTGACAGCATCTCCCAGGCGCTGTGGTCACACTGTGCTAAGTGTTCATTGTAGTAGAAAGGCTTTATAACAAGAGCTTGCCTCTGGCTGTCTTATCCGTGCCTCAGGGTCGGCAGGTATCAGCATCCGGCTGGGAGGATGCCCTCTGAACTGAGGTTAGCCTCTGGGATGCTAGGGATTTCCCCTTCTGTTTGGGGGGGAGGGGTACAGAGGTGGCCTCCCCTGTTATCTGGCAGTAATGACACATGGGCTGTTGACTTAGGATATTGCCACTCATGGTTCTAAGAAGTGCAGTTGGGGACATCGAGCAACTGAGACAGACTGTCCCTGTTTATGGATATGAAGGACCTGAGTTAATCTCAGTGGATGAACTAACTTTCGATGAGATCCAGCTTTCCCAGTCTGTGACAAAAACTCACTGCTTGCCAATGTGCCTGGAGAAGACAAAGTGGGTGTGACCTGGGGCATTTCTTCCTGCGGTCCCTGCAGCCTCAGGCTGGGTCTGACTGAGCTGATGAGGCCCAGTAGGTGAGTTGGATGGCTTAGCCCTCCATCTTCCTCTGTGACAGACTACCAGACTAGGCCCTAGGGCTTCCAACCCTTCTAAGCAGTGCCACAAGCTGGAGCCAGGAAGGGTATCAGCCAGGGGCCATGCTTTTGAAGTAGCTGTAGGGCAGTGGGGGAAAGGGCGGAGCCAGCATCACGCCCAATCCCTGCTGGTGTCTTTGAGCTTTTCATTCCTTCTGGGAATTTGGTGTAGTTTCCTTACTAAGCCCCTATCCCCGACCCATCATGGTGCCTGTGGTGGGTTCTGTGGCCCCTGAGCCTGACTGTAGAGTGGAGACTAGCGTTGCTCTAGATACCACAGGAAGACTAGCCCTCCTGTCCTTCTCTCTGGAGGCTTCATCACCAACCAAGGAACATAAGAACATCAGGCAGTGACATACCAAGCGACAAGCGAAGGGAAGAGGTAAGTTCCAGAAACTTCTGGGCTCTTGCCCTTGGACTCTGACCCTTAGACACCCTCCTGCTTGCTGCTTCAGAAGGGCTGTTTTTTTTTTTTTTTTTTTTTTTTTTTAATCTGTTCTGTCTTGGCCTCTGTAGTTTCAGGGGAATTCTGGGTAGGTTAGTTACTTTCCTGTAACATGAGAGCTGACAGAAATAACCCCAGGGAAGAGTTTATTTTGGCTCTCATTTCCAGGAGTGAGTCCTAGCTGTTCCACGTAGCTCAGTGGGACCGAAAGCAGAGTGGTCAGGCCAGAACCAGAGTGGACATCACCTTCAAGGCCCGTTCTCCAGATAGCTAGTCCCTACCACGGAAGCCTCCACACCTCCACTCAGTGCCGCCAACGGGGACCAACAATTTAGACATATGTACCTGTAGGGGACATTTCACATTAAAGCTGTAACAACAGGCTCAAAAGCCTCTGCCTTACCCTGAGCCCTTGGTCCCCTCATGATCATCTAGTTGTCTAGCTATCTGCTGGACTGTGGGCTCTCTGAAGGGAGGGAGGACTGTGTGTCCATGCTGCCTGTGATCTCAAGGCTACTTTAAGCCTGGATCAGAGGAGAGGCACAGAGTCTTCTTAGCTGCAGGCTTGAGGGCTGGTCTCAATCGTCACTGGCTCTGAGCTCTGGTCTCAGCATTTCCTATGTTGTCTGTGGTGTCCATTGGTGTCTATGTGCTGCTCCCATTCATGAATGGCTATAGTCATCCACGTGAGTCTCCCTGCTCCTCCTCCTGAAGACCCCTCGGGGTTTCTGTGATGTATTTACATACTATGACACACACACACACACACACACACACACACACACACACCTAGCTTATCCCCTTTCAGATCTGAATGAAGATGCTTAGCCTATGAAGATGGGCAGATTTCCTTACTCTGTGATAGCACATGGAGGTAGAACCCAGAGGATTCTGGGTCTCTGACTTCAAAGCACTGGAGGGGGAAGAAGCCTGGTGACTGGGTCTAGTCTCATAGGGCATGGGCGTCAATGACTGTTCCAGTGGCGGCCCTGATGAGTGATTTCAATAGCTCTGGGCACTAGAGTGATCTGGCAGAGCAAGGTGGGCACTACTCAAGTACAGAGTCTCACATAGATGCACCGCACCATCTCCCAGCAGGCATCTCTGCCAAAGTTCAGACTTGTGAGGAAAAGATCTAGGGCAATGGTTCTCAACCTGTGGGTCTCAACCCCCTTGGGGTAGGATGACCATTTGACAGGAGTCACTTAAGACTCGGGAAATACAGATATTTACATTACAATTCATAACAGGAGCAAAATTACAGTTATAGAGTAGCAACAAAGATAGTTTTATGGCTGGGGTCACAACAGCATGAGGAACTGTGTTAAAGGGGCAGGGCATTGGGAAGGTTGAGAGCCACTGCTCTGGAGTCACTGGGTTCACAGATTGAACTTGGCAAGTTTAATGGCTCATGAATGATTTCAGGGTCCACTTCCTGCTGCCATTTGTAAATTGGCTGAGGTCAAACAATTCTCAAAGCTTAAGATTTCTGGTGTGTGTGGGTTCGTGATTTGGGTTGGGAACTTCCCCCCAACACCCACATTGCTACTCACCTCACTTCAGCATAGCCAGACATGTCCAACTTTTTGATGTCATATCTCGATGTCATCTACGAAGATCATGATCAAGAAACTCATAATTAAGTTACAAAAACAGAGTAAATAAAAACAACCAATGAACAAAACCCATCATATGTGTATGTGTGTGTGTGTGTGTGTGTGCGTGTGCATGTTCATGTGCATGTGTGTACATGTATGTGTGTGTGCTTGTGCATGTGTGACTGAGGAGAATGGCTAACCTAAAAATAGAAACTTGGACTTGCTTAAAGTGATTAGTCCTATTTGGTTGTATTGGATGGAAAAACTTGTGCACAGTATCAGCAGACCGAGGGAGCCACAAAACTCTTGAGGCCAATTCTTTGGAAATATTTTAGGGAACTACATACATAATATAAAAATCCCTCAAAACAACTAAAATATCCTTTAATAGGAATATGTATACCATTGGTACCATAATGGTGCTATATATTAAAAATAATTACTAATGATAATATGTGCTAATGTGTTTTGTTATAGCTGTTAGAAAAGCATAATTTAATAAGTAAAAAATACAGAGCACAGAGATGTTTCAGTGTAAATTCATTTCTGTAGGTTTTTTTTTTTTTTTTTTTTTTTTTTTTAAGCTTCTGCTCACGGCTGGGCTGTAGCTCTGTTGGTATAGTGCTTGCCTGCCTCGCAAAACAAAGCCTTGGGTTCCACAGTCACTTCAAAAACCATGCTTGGTGGCACGTGTCTGTGAACCCAGAATTCAGGAAGTAGATGCAGGAAGATCAGAAGTCAAGGTCATGCTTGAACTGCATAGTGAGTTTAAGGTCATTCCAAGCTACCTGAGACCCTGTCTCAAAAAGGAAAAAAAAAAGCTTTTGCAAATATTTTCCAAATAGGGAGGATGCCCAGAAATCTGTAAGTGGGGGTCACTCACAATCTGCAGCTCTGAGCCTCAGCTTCCTCTCCACACAGTGGGTCCCATGTGGTGATGCTCCTTCACGTGGTGGTGCTCCCTCACGTAGTGGTGCTCCCTCACGTAGTGGTGCTCCCTCATGTGGTGGTGCTCCCTCATGTGGTGGTGCTCCCTCATGTGGTGGTGCTCCCTCATGTGGTGGTGCTTCCTCACGTGGTGGTGCTTCCTCACATGGTGGTGCTCCCGCAGGACCTCCTGAAGGCAGGGCCCTGGCTGAGCCAGAGAGCCAGCAGGAAAGGGAATCACTGATGTTTGCAGTAGCCCCAGGGTGTGGGAGAAGGTTGAGGACCTGAAGGGTGGGCCATGTATGTATGACCTCTTGAGTCTACTTGTAAGATGGGGGAAGAGTCGTCTCTCACTTCTGAGCCTCAGTTATCTGCACGTTTCAGTGATGGCCCCCAGCACAGCCCCTGATTAGAGCTCCTGATGTTACACTGTCGGACTCTGATAGCTGACTGGGGGTGGACAGGAGCCTTCAGGAGCCAAGGGGTCATCTCTAGACTCCTCAGGCTTCCTGGCCTGTGGTCCTGCTGCTTAAGTCCATCTTTTGAGGGAGGCAGCAGCAGAGGCCTGCTTCCCTGGAGTGCCCCTGTCTTCCAGGCTCTGCATACTCTATTGACTACTGAATTGCCTTCCAGGAGTGAGGCCTAGACATCCCAAATCAATTTGCTAAAAGCCAATTTCCCAAATGATCAATTCGTTGAATGACTAATTTGCCATGGGTTGAGGGTTAGTTTTTTTTTTTTTTTCTTTCACATTGCAGTTTCCCAGTGACTGTGCACAGAAGTTCTGGCAGCAGGATTCTGTGTGAGTGCTGAACCACATTCCATTTTTCACAGTGCAAGGGCAAGTGCGCCCCACCTCCAGCCTGCCTGGCTCTGCCTACCCGGCCTATAAGGAGAGGTTCCCTTCAAAGCACTTTCTGTCTTCTGTTTTTCCTTACAGATTAGATCTCATGATGGCCTTTGGATATCAGCAATGATTGTAGGTTCTTGATTGGGTGGAGGCACAGGCCTATCTAGTGACAGAGCTCAAGGCCATGCATGGGGCCAATAGAAGGAATGAAAATGATACATCTTGAAGAGCTGAGTTATGATCTAGGCCATATACATGTATGTATCTACCTATATATGTATAATTGTTGGAGATAAGCTATGTATATATGCATGTGTATGTATATGATACATGTGTATTTTGTATACATACATGTGTATGTATATGGTGTATATATGTATATGAATATGTATACATGCATATGTATATGATATATATTTTATATATACACATGTAAGTATAGACATAGGTTTAAGTATAGGTATAGATGTGGTGGTTTGTATGAGAATGGCCCCCAAAGGCTCATATATTTTTATGCTTGGTCCACCCTTGATGGACCTGTTTGGGAAAGATTAGAAGGCACGGCCTTCTTTGTTGGAGGAGGTGTGTCACTGGAGTTGGGCTTTGAGATTCAAACACTATGCCATTCCCAGTTTGTTCTCTCTTTGTTCTTGGTTGTGGATTGGATGCAACTCTCACTTACTACTCTGTTGTCATACCTCCCGGCTGCCATGCTCGCTGCCATGCTGATCTTGGGCCTTAGCCTTCTGGAACCATGAACCTTCACATTAAATGCTTTCTTTTATGAGTTGCCTCCATCATAGTTTTGTCACATAAATAGACAAGTAACTAGGATAATACATATATGGTTTCATTTGCATATACATTAATATGAGATAAGGTCTAATGTATGTCAGGCTAGCCTCAAACTTAATATGTAGCTAAGATGACCTTGAAGTTCTGATCTTCGTGCCTCTATCTCCTGAGTGCTGGGATTACAGGTATATATTGCCATGCCTAGCTGTTTTTATGTGGTACTGGGGGGTAGTTTCTACCCAAAGGTTTTGTGTATTCTAGACCATCACTCTAGCAACTGAACTACATCTCCAGGCCTTCCTAATCATATTCTTTCTTTTTTTTTAGAAAAAGATTTATTTATTATATGTAAGTACTCTGTAGCTGTCTTCAGACACAGCAGCATAAGTTATCACATCTCATTACAGATAGTTGTGAGCCACCATGTGGTTGCTGAGATTTGAACTCAGGACCTCTGGAAGAGCAGTCAGTGCTCTTAACTTCTGAGCCATCTCTCCAACCCCCTAGTCACGTTCTTATCACCATTTAAACTTAAGCTGTAATGGACACTGAACTACTGAACATTTCTAATGAGAGGTCTGTGTTAGCTAGCAGTCCGTTACTGTAGCACAATACCCAGCACAGTCAACTTATTAGGAGAAAAAGTTTCTTTGGCTCACAGTTTCATAGGTTTCTTTGTCCATTGGTAGGTCAGGTTGCATTGAGCCTGTGCTGATGTGAGAAGAGCATGTGTCACAGCTTTCTGTTTACCTCACGCCATCCAGGAAGCAATGAGGAAGAAAGAGACCAGGGTTCCACAGATCTCTTAGAATGTACTTATTCAGTGACTAATTTCCTTGTATTGAGTTCCATTTTCAGAGACTGGAAAAAGTTTATCACTATCACTAGAGTGAGAGACTGGGACTAAACCTTTACCACAGGAGCCTTTTGGGGGACATTTATACAAAGCACAGCAAGAGTAAATCTTTCGTTCAGTTACCTACTAGACTCTGAGGTTAGTCAAAGCCACCTGTAATGACTCAAGGCCAGCTGAAACCTTGTGCTATGGAAAAAGATCAGTTATTCCAGCCATTGATTTTCCCTGTGTCTAGTGTTGGTCGCTCTCTCTATACCTTCATCTATAGCAGGTGATCCAGGGAAAGCAGACACATCTCAAATGGCTTGGTGACAACATGCTGTTTGTCATCAGCTTTTCCTTCTTAGTTATTCCCAACTATGTTTGTAGCAATCCACACCGTGTTTCCTTCTGAGGCCACTTGACCATTGTCCTTGTCTCTTTGTGGGGCCACAGTGGAATCTTGGACAGAAAACTGTGCAGATGAGTTTTGGGTAAGTTGGGTGTTTCTCTCTCTCTCTCTCTCTCTCTCTCTCTCTCTCTCTCTCTCTCTTTCTCTCTCTCTCTCTCTCTGTCTCTCTCTCTGTGTGTGTGTATGTGTGTGTATGTATGTGTGTGTGTATACATGTGTGTGTGTGTACTTATGTTTGGGTACACATGGGTCCTTACATGGAAAGGCTAGCCATCTGTCTTCCTCTATTGCACCCCACCTTGTTTTATGAGGCAGGGTCTCTCACTGAACCTGGAGCTGGCTGACTGAGCTAGGCTGGCTGCCCAGCAAACCCTGGGGTCCTCTTGACTCTGCTTTCTTGTATTTTTGGGACACAGTCCCACTGGCCTGGAACTCACCCCTGCAATAGCCTGGATGGCCAGTGAACCCTGGAGATCTGCCTCTCTTTGTCTCCCCAGGGGTGAGATTGTAAATGCATGCCAAGAAGCCTGTGTTTGTGTACAGGTGTGTGTGTGTGTGTGTGTGTGTGTGTGCATGTGTGTGTGAACATGTGCATGTGTGGTGTTTTCTGAGGATTGTACTGCTTGCCTTGATGCCATCTCATACCCCAGCACTCTCCATGTATTCTTGCACAGAGGACCCTGAGGATGGAGAAAGAAGGCAGCCTTCTCTCTACAAGCCATCAACCCAATGTGCTGGGACTTCACTTCCAACTTCCAGAACTGTGAAATCAACTTCTTTTGCTTAAACCACCCAATCTA
This sequence comes from Apodemus sylvaticus, assembly GCF_947179515.1. Lineage (NCBI taxonomy): Eukaryota > Metazoa > Chordata > Mammalia > Rodentia > Muridae > Apodemus > Apodemus sylvaticus. The sequence continues at coordinate 67,221,873 of NC_067478.1, forward strand.
TGGTATTTTCTTGTAGCTGTTTGCACTGACTAAAGCAGAAAGCCTGATTTATAAAGTCACTCTAACTGTAAAGGTATGTGCTGGCTTTTGTCAACTTGACACAAGCTGGAGTCATTTGTGAAGAAGGAAGCTCAATTTGGAAAATGCCACCATCAGATCGGCTCATGGGCAAGACAGTGGGGCATGTTCTTGATTAATGACTGGTGTGGAAGATCCCAGCTCACTGTGGATGATGTCACCCCTAGCAGGGAAGCAGGTCAGGAGAAAAAAGCCAGCAAGGAGATTCCTTCAGTTCCCGCCTCTAGGTTCCTTCCATGATTTCCCTATGTGATGGAGTTTGACCTGGGAGTTATAAACTTAATGACTACCTTTCCCTTGGGTTTACTTTTGGCCATGGTGTTTCGTCACAGCAGTAGAAACCCTGACTAAGACAGAGTGCCTGTTTTGGAGGTTGAGTTAGAGCAGGAGGCTCTTCACCAGGAGAGAGGCTACAGAGAGGTCTTTCATAGTCACCTCCTGTGACTCTGGCTTCTCCTGGTCTTTCCCTGAGGGCCACCAGTCCCTAGCCTCCCTAGAAGAGTCTGGCTGTCAGTGGGCTCATCATAGTCCTGTCCTGTATGACTGGCCATCTCTAGATTTCTGATTAAAAGCCCATAGGGAAGAAATACATTAAGGAGAAATACTCTGTGAGACAGAAAGCCTGACATTTCCTCTCACATTTTATGGGGAGCTACCTATTGTCCTCAGCACCTTGGGGTTCTGTGTCCTTCCCTTCTGCATCCTGGAGCTCACATCTTTGTCGGGCTAACCTGTGGCCTTTGACAGGAGAGCAGTGGCCTAGCTTGACACTGCTGAGACAGCCACTTTATCCCAGGTCACTGTACCACTCTCCTTACTTATGCATCTGAGAAGGCGTGACCTCTGACCCAGCTCAGCCCTTTCTGTGGAATGGACCTGGCTCGCTCTTCTTCCTGATGAGGTGTGGTGGGCTATCCTGTCCCCCACTATTCAATAGTCCTTCTTTCCTTTCTCCTCTCTGACCTACATGCAAGTGAAACTATTAGTGTGTAGAGAGAAATGGGATGGGGTGACAGGAGAGGTGACGGGCTGGGACAGGCCTGGAGAAGGAGGCATTCCCAGCCTGGACTGTAAGGAAGGTGGGCAGCTTTGGACAAAGCCCGAGAGGACAGGATAAGCTGTGAAGATGAGCCTGGGTGTGGCGACTCAGCCTGCACGGGCTGTCTAGTGGAGTGGGTATATGCCTGTGAAACAAGTTGGGAGGCCAAGGCCCAGGCACCACCCCCTCAGGAATCCAGTGGTCTCTCAGACTTTGGTTGTCTTAGCTAAATAAAGCAGTCACTGTGATTTTGAAACCACGATGGCCTTGTTCCTCTGTGATGGTAACTAATTATGGACTGTAATTGTCTAAACACAGGGAAGCGCTTTGACCTGAATAGTAATAATGAGACCCGGCTTCTCTGTTGCCTTCCCACAGCCAGCCCCAGCCGTGGACACGTCTCCACACACCCTGTCCCATTCCACAGGCCTGGCATGGACAGAGGTGAAGCTGAGGGCACTGTCCACTCCAGAACAGACTGGTCTTGTCTGCGTGGTGGTGATGGGCAGAACCACAGAGAAACCTGGGTCAAGATCTCATCTATGAGGCAGAGTTCCCCTCCCTCAGGGCAATTGTGGGAAACGCACCTGCACATGGAGGGCGTCGGCTGCAGGGCAGCTGTTCTCCCTGTGTCTGAGCCCCTCAGCTGTGGGGACTTCATTTTACTGATGGAGATATGGAATCACATAGAACCGTGGGTGGACACAACTTCAGAGCCTGCTGCTGGTGCCCATTCACCCACATCCACGTGGTTTGTCACCCCACCTCTGTATCTGTGACGCCAGGATGACATGTCGTTCACTAATGTGGTAATGCTGAGGGCTAGGGGTGAGAGCTGGGACTCTGAACTGAGCAATCTCTGAGCTCCAGCCTGTGTCTCAGAAGTGCCATTCTCTCCTTCTTCCACCACCATCCAGCCCCTTGTGGCTCGACTGAAATCCCGGAGAAGCCTCTCGAGCTGCTCCCTGCCATTGCCCCTGCCCCTGTAGGGAGAGCTGTTGGCCCAGAAGTGGAATGAACCAGGGTCACTAGGAGGCCAGGACTGGTGTCTGCTGCTGGCTGAATCTCACCCTGCAGATGTGACCTTTGACCCCTCCAGCAGGCTTGCTTTCTGGGCCTGACCCCTTCTTACCTTACAGTTTTTGAACGGTGCACATTTCCTGCTCATCTTGTCCGCCAGCCATCAGAGCAGAGGGAGGTGGCAAAGCTACTCTGCCTTCCTGTGCCCCAGTCTGGCCTGGCAGAGCCTCTCATGCATGTTTCATGGGATCTGAGTGCACAGTGCTCACTGATATCCAGAGGCTCCAAGAGGGTCCGTCCTTCTGAAGTCAAGACTGGAAGGCAGAGCTCCACCCCCTCCAGGTGCCTGCAGTCCCATTGAGCTGGCGCTGAATTTGTCCTCTGTCCCTTCACATCTCCTCTGCCTCTCCACTGAGGTCCTTTGGCCTTTGTCCCATTTGGTGATGCTCCACACGGAGCCTAACTGTCACCTCCACATAGTTGAATCCCCCTGGGGATTGCTCTCACATATCATATGGACCAGAGACCACACATTCCTCCCTGCCACCGTGATCCACAATTCTCTCCTTCCTTCCTTCCTTCCTTCCTTCCTTCCTTCCTTCCTTCCTTCCTTCCTTCCTTCCTTCCTTCCTTCCTTCCTTCCTCCCTTCCTTTCCTTCCTTCCTTTCCTCCCTCCTTACCTTCCTTCCCTACTTCTTGTTTTTTAGCAACAAAATCTGATTTAATAGGGATACAATAGGTAGAGTTGAAAAACGTCTCAGCAGCTGGGATGTTGTTAGTGAGGCTGCTAGGACATTGCCAGAATTTTTTCTTTTTTCCTGTTTGCATTTATGACTATGTATGTATGCATGTATGTATGTATGTATGCATGCATGTATGTATCTATTACAAGGTTTTTGTCTGACTTCAAGCAGGCTGCAATGGTTGGTGCTCTAGCACCAGCTTTGGGATCCCATGTTAAGGATGTGTAGCAGAAGTATAGAAAAGCTGGGCCTTTGAGGGATTCAGTGGCTCTGGTTCTAGCCCCAGCCTGTCTACTTCCAGACTTGATTTCTGCAAGAGCCTCACAGTGTTACTGTTGACTACAGCCAGGCCCAGCATTCCACGCTTCTTAGCACACTGTGTGGTGATTAGACCCAGGGCTATTCAGTGCCTGTTTACTGGGGGCCCTTACAGGGTCATTCAAGAAAAGAGAGGCTGTGATGGTGCCTTCAAATGACTATATGAAACGCTTTAGTGGCCAGGGTCCTTGGGACTGCTTTCCATTCCCAGGGATGGAGCTCCTCAACATTATTATCTAAAAATAGAATTTTAATTTTTCCAGCCTGCAAGTCTGATTGAACCTGTAATCTTCCTACCTGGAACTGCTCCTTAGAAGACACTAGGAACAGCGCGCAGGAGGCCCAGGCTTTGCTCTCCTGTCTCGGCCCTCTACCCACTCACTAAGCACCGGATCTTGGATGTGTTCTCTCCTCCAGTGTCCTGAGCATCTCCTGTGTGTTCTGTTTTATGCCCTTGAAAGGGCCAGAGTGCTGTGGGGAACACTAGTACCTGGGGAGGCAGTGGGAGGTGACTGGAAGCGTGGGTGATGGGTGGTGACTATATACCCTATCTGACTTCTTGGGGCACCTGTGAGGTGTCACCATGCAGCCATTTGTGGCAGCCTCCAAAGGGATGCTGGGGAGAGTGTGGAAGAGCAAACAAGGACTCCTCTGGGCATCGGTGTGTATGTGCATGTGTGCATATGCATGTGGACTCATGTATGTGTGTGACATGTTTGTACAGCCCAGAGGTCAACCTGGGTGTCATTCTCAGGTGCCATCCACCTTGATTTTTTTTTCAAGACAGGGTCTCTCTGTGTAGCCCTGGCTGTCCTGGAACTCACTCTGTAGACTAGGCTGGCCTCAAACTCAGAAATCCGCCTGCCTCTGCCTCCTAAGTGCTGGGACTAAAGGTGTGCGCCACCACCGCCCAGCCTCCACCTTGATTTTTTGTTTTTGTTTTTGTTTTTTTGTTTTTTTTTTGTTTTTTGTTTTGAGGAAGGGTCTCAATGGCCTGGAATTTGTAGGCTGAACCTAGCTTATGGGCCCTGGAGCCCCTGGGATTTACCTGTTTCCATCTCCCAGCTCTGGAATTGCAAGATGCACCACCACCACACCCACTTTTGGGGTTCTAGGAACTGAGCTCAGGTTCTTGTGTGACTGTTTATTGACTATCTCCCAGTCCCTCCATCTCCCAGTCCCTCCATTAGTCTAAACTGGGTATAGCTTTGTGTGAAGCTTGAGGCTATGTGCCCCTGGTGGACGCTGCTTACATACGAGACACTGTCAAGAAAGATCAAACAGCAAGTTCTAACCTCACGTGTCTGCTGGGGTCAGTTCTATGTGATAATACCACCTGTGGTAGGTAACATGGGGTGGGCTCCCCGGAGAAGAGGATGGTGAGGATTAGAGGGTGAATGATTTGTGATATAAAAACTTTCGTCTCATCATAGGGTCATTACTAAGCCCACCTTTTCAGTAGTACGAACAGTGAAAGACAGCAATAATCAGCCGCTGGAGCGGGGTGATGTCTCCGGAGATTTCCACTTGGAAAACCAAAGGGCAGGTGGGAAGCTTAGTGCTAATTGTCAACTTAACACAATCTAGAATCATCTGGAACACAGTCATAATGAGGGATTGTCTAGATCTAGTTTGTCTGTTGGAGCATATCTTGCTGTTGATTGACATGAGGACCCTCCCACTGTGGGCGGTACCATTCCCTCTGAAGGGGTGGTGTAGATCCTGGATTGTATCAAAGTGGAGAAAGCAGGCTGAGCACTGGCATGCATGCATTCAGTATCTGTTCTCTGTCTGTGGATGCAGTCGTCTAGCGGCTTCACGGTCCTGCTTCCTCGAGTTCCCCACATAATGGACTATAACCTGGAACTCTAAAGCAAATAAGACCTTGCTCCCTTAAATTGATTTTGTCATAGCAACAGGAAACAAAACAAAACTAAGACACAAAACAGGACATGACGGGTCCCTTTGGGTCTTCCTTGTCCAGGCCAGCAGCCAGACTACTCCTCGCTTCTCTTGGGAACTGGCTAGAGAATCACTCCCCTTTAATGGGGCTGATGTTTTGATAATGCACCCCTCCCCAAGATGGAAATTAGGTTTGTGTTGATGCCTTTTCTTTTACCTCTCAAAGGGAGATGGGATCTCCTATAGTCCAGGCTGGCCTTGAACTTGCTATGTAGCTGAGGCTAACTTGGAACTTCTGATCTTCTGGCTAGCACTAGGGTTAGGGTTACAGATATGCACCATCATGCCAGAAGTTGGAGATCAAACCCAGAGTTTCCCACATGCTAGGGCAGCACTCTGTCAGCTGAGCCACATCTCTGGCTCTGACACCTCCCTCACAGAGTGGGTGTTGTAGCTGGCAGCATCTGGCTGCATTTGGGCTGAGGGCACATCAGAATTACTCCTTGATGCTGCCAGGAAAAAGAGAACAGAATGGTCACGCTTGCTGGGAGGTCTCCCAAAGCCGCCTTTTCTTTTCCTTCCTTTACAAAGGTTAAAAAGATTCATTTTGATTTTATTTACAATGTGCATGTGCTCACATGTATTTACCTGTGTGTGTGTGTGTGTGTGTGTGTGTATGCAGAGGCCAGAAGGGGGCTTGGGGTTCCCTGGGGGTAGGTGGGTGTGGGCCACCTGATACGGGCACAGGGAACCAAGCTCGGATAGTCTCCAAAAGCAATATGTGGTTTTAAAAGCTGAGCTGTCTCTCCAGTGCCCCAAAGCTTTATTTCTTAATGTATCTCTGCTGGGGCTGGGTTATAGTTTAATGAATGTTTGTGGAATGACTAATTATTGACCGATAGGCTAACAGCCCTCACTGAAGTAGGCCGAGCAAATAAACTCCTGAGTGGAACACGGTGTCTAGGCTACACAGTGCGCTCACCGGCATACGGCCTTGGCTCCGGCTCCGTGAGACACCACAGCAGAGACAGCTTACTTACGGAAGAGAGCTGGCAGGTGACAAAGGCCCCAAATGAGACCCCAGCTATGCAAGAAGAGTGTGCGATACCCAGCATTGCTGAGCAAAATCTGGAAATAGGTGAAATCTCACTAGGTGTGTTGCTCCAAAAACATTTAGTTTTAAGAAACAGAATTGATATAAACTTTTGCTCAGCTTCTAGAGCCTTCCTAGACAGGTCTGATGTAGCCTCGAACTCACTATGTAGCTGAGGATGACCTAGAACTTCTGATGCTCCTGCTTCTACTTCCTGAGTCCTGGATCATAGGTGTGTGCCACCATGCCAGGTTGATGTGGTGCCAGGGATAGAATTCAGGACTTTAAGCATGCTAGGCAAGTTTCTACCAACTAAGCCCCATCCCCAGCCTCTCTCTAAACTTAGCTTTCGATGATGGCGAACTTGTTAGTTTAGGGAATCTCATTGCACCCAGGGATGGGATGACAGCCAACCCTGGAGAGGCGCTCCATCAGAAGCCCTCCAGCACCGGGCCTGCCCCTTGCCGCTCACTGGGTCTTTTAGCGAAGCTCATTTTGGTTTGTTTGTTTTTCTCTGCAGATTGGCTTTCTTTGTCCCACCTTGCCTAGGTCTAAATGTATTCAGTTTCATCTGGACATGACACTTGGATGATGCATTCGAGTTCCTAGAAAAAGAATCTGATTGGCCCTTGCTTAACCAATGGGGTGCTTCTCCTCTGTTAAAGTCTGTGTCAGTCCATTCCTGTTGCTGTGTTAATACCACAGGCCGTCGGCTTATGAAGAAGAAAGGTTTGCTTCTGCTCTCAGCTTTGAAGGCTTCGACTCTGCTCCCTGCTCATCCTGTGAGCTTTGGGGCTGTGCTGAGGCAGCAGGCCATGGCAGGCAGGCCAGAGGACATCAGATCTACTTGTCACATGGCCAGAGTGCTGGGAAGGGAAAGTGGAAAGGGCAGATACCACAAGTCCCTTCAAGAGCGTGTATGCAAAGGACCTAAAGACCCCTGGTGGCTGCACTTGTAAGAGATACCAAGTTCTCAGCACAAAGGAGATTTATTTGCCCCCAGAGGGACAGAGGGCAGGGAAAAGAAACAAAGACAGGAGACAGGATGAAAGAGAAGAGGAAGGTGACAAGGGAAAGAGGACAGGGCTATTTGTCCCAGAGGACAAAGGTCTACCTCAGGGTAGAGAGGAGACAGATGTGACACATAGGCAATGGTGGTTTATAAAGGTACAAGGGGAAACCCCGGTTAGGGTGGGGCATTTAATTTTGATTGGGCATGCTAAGTAGGTGAGCCAAAGTGGGGTTTTGATTGCTGTACCTCAATACTTTGATAGCTGGACCTTGGTAATCAGCCACAGGAGGAGGAAGTGGCCAAATAAGGGAATAGACCGTGGTGACTAGCTTTAGGATTGTAGTCAAATGTGTTTTTTACCAAGGCAGAGGGAATAAGGGAGTATGGCAAGGACTGCCGGAGCCATGTTTGTCAGGCTGGGCTGGCCAGAGTCCCCTCAGCACTTCCTGAAGTTTCCGCAACCTCTTCACATATAACCCCAGGAGTAAGCCACATTGGCTTTGGGAGAATGCTTAAGACTGAGTCCAAGCAACATCTCTGTTTCAACAGTTATGGCCAGGAATGGTTCGTGGCCAAAGGGACCATGTAGAAGAGAGGGTGCTCCTCAGAGAAGAGGGCACTGACGAGGTGGACATGTTTACCACACTGTCAGAAGATAGGGAACCCAGATGGCTTTGCCATTGGATGAAACAGTCACAGGCACGCAGAAGATGCCTTCTCTGTATTTTTTTTTTTTTTAACAAAAAAGAACTTCCCAAGCTTGGAGTCCAGGTTGTCACAGGAGCCTACAAAACAGCTGATTTGTGAGGCGTTTCTCCCTCATTTACCAAGTCTTCAGAGAGAGCAGTTAGTAAAAAATGTTAATGGCCAATTTTTGCAAATGACCGTTTTGGTGCTCCCAGACCATTGGGGCAGGCCGAAGCTAATTTCTAGAATGTCCCCTCGACGATGCTGGCGATCACTTTAATACTGACCTAGAGACATGCCAGGGATCCTATTCCAAAAGTGCCACTAAGTCTGAATTTGCTTTACTTGTGGGCAGTGGAAAGCCACCCCCGCTACTCTGTGTGGACGCCTTGTCCCTGGACATCCTGTGGTTGGCTAGTCTCAGTGAGGAGAGGCTGGTTGTAGTGTGGGAAGTTGGACACAGCCTTATGTGAGGAGGCCATCTTTGAGATACTTAGTAACATCCCCCTTGAGCCTCCATCCCATGCAGGCTACATGAGCTTCTCAGCTCTCCATTGGGATTGGAAGCTATGTATGTGACACTGAATGTGTCCCCCATCTTTTTTTCTGAGACAGGGTCTCATGTGTCCCACAGCGGCCTCTAACTCACCAGGTAGTCAAGGATGGATGGCCCTGTGGCCATCCCTCACATAGGGCCATGCCCCAGGACCCTAGTATTCTGGCTGGACTCCATCCCCACAGTCACCTGACTACAGGCAGCTTTGCCCCGCCTCACCGTTACCTGGCAACAGCCAGGTAGCCGGCCCACTATAAAACAGGCTGTGTGGCCCCTCCTCACTCTCTTGCTCACCATCTCTTGTCCTCTTCTCTTACTCTCGCCCTCGTCTCTCCTCTCAGCCCCTGCTCCCCTCTCTGCCCACTCTCTTTCCACGTGGCCATGGCCGGCTCCCACTCCTCTCTCTCTTCTTTCTCTCTTTACTTTTCTCTTTTCTTTCCCCCTACTTTTCTATAATGAGGCTTTTAAATAATGGGCTGTCTCCTCTTATCTAAATCCGCCATGTTGGAGCAATGGAACAGGCCTTTCAGCGGCTCCAGCCGCCAGACTGGACCAAGGACTCGACCCTGCCCCTACCTCCACCCCCCCATCCCCGGCTGGGTCTCCCTCAACAGGTACATGGCAGCCGGCCGGCATCAGAACAGTCCCACAAAGGATGACTTTGAACTCCTGATTTTCCTGCCCGCATCTCCGGAGTGCTGGGATTACAGGCGGGCTCCACCATATTGGTTTATGTGGTGCTGAGCAAGAAGTCTGCCAGTTGAGCCACACTTCCGGCTGAAATGCGTCCTTCCTCTACGTCACTCAGGGCACCCCCAAAAGGCTGACCACTGTGGCATTTCCCCTCACCCCCCTTTCTCAGAATGAGGCTCTCAGAATGATCTGGACACCTATCCCTGTACCCATACATGAATACAGGTCACCATCTCCTGAGATGACCATTGAGAATAACTAATGGCGGCATATTTGACATTAGGGTTGCCGAAAGCATTCTTTCCAGAGGAGCAGGTTACTCTTAAATATAAACTCATAGCAGCATCAAAGCAAGTCCACAAAAGCCACAGTGAGGGATTTCTCTAAATTTTCATCAGTAAAACATGGTGTCTGAACGGGCTTGTCCGCGGCCCCTCCCACTAAGCCACAGTGATTGACGTGTAGTAGGCCTTCATCTGTCATGCTTGGCTGATGAGTGGATTCACCGATTCTCTGCTTAGTCACCGGGGGCCCAGGAGTACCAGTCCCCACAGGCCCTTCTCATAGATGCCAACCTCAGGGTTTGGCTAATAGCCCCAGGCTTCTCTACCTTCATTTTTTTACTGGCCCCAAAGGGCAACCTCCCCTAGTAACCTCTCCAGTTGCTGCGACTCCTCTGGAGTGTTGACTGAGCCAGAGAGCATGCTCGCTCTCTCCCCTCTTGTGTTTGTTCAGTGGAGGAGCCAGCCTTAGGTACCTCTGTCTTTACAGGAGCCTCTCACTGGGAGAGGTTGCGGGTTGCAGGGGGGGGTGTTTGGGGAACAAGGGCGGGGGGGGGGTGAAGGGGAGGCACTGCGGCTTCCTGCTCTGCTGTTGGTTATCACAGGCTCTGCTAATGCTGCTCAAACAATATCCAGAAGAACCCAGCTCAATAGCACCAGTGTTAGGCCGCAGAGTCAATATTGGCTGAGCAAACAACAGAGAAGAAGGAGTTGCTATTTGCGTAGCTAGGAGTGCTTGTGTGCTGTGGCTGCCTCGTCAGGGGCCCTTGGAAATGAAGGAAGGAGGCGGGGTTTGGAGGTGGAGGGCCCAGGAGAGAATGGCTGACAGGGACTCCTTCCTAGTGGGTGCCAAGTTGGCTTCAGGATTTGTTGTGGTACAGCCTAGCACATCTAGCAAGCTGCCTTCACCCCTCCGCATTTTCTATCCAAAATGTTAGAGAGGTTGCCAGATGTCCATTGGAGAAGCAGGGAGGGAAAACCTCCCCCTGCTGAGGTCCAACTAGCAGGTTGTTTTGTTAGACTGAGGAGCTCAGGGTCAGAGGTGGGAGAAGGCTTCTCCCCCATGTTTCTTGGGCCTCCAGCGACCCCCTTTCTCCTCTGTGTCCACACTGGCAGCCCCCTTTCAGAAGAAAACATCAGTGTTTCTGCAGCCCAAAGGTCATTCAGCTGCTGACCAGCCAGCTGTGGCCACCATCTGACCTGGCCTCATTGTGGAAGTCACCCCTATCCTCCACCATAAGAGAGGTGGCTGCATCTCAGCTAATATCCCATGTTTGTCTCTAGAGAATTTCTGGCTCTTGTGGCTGAGCGGTGACCATCCCAGTCAGATGTACCTATTTATAGCAGTCTGACCTTGGCTTTGCTTCTTCTGTGCCGCCAAGGATGGGCCTGGGCGAACTTGACCCTTGTAAGCAGACAAGGCTGGGTTTGCGGGAGGGCAGGTGGCAGACTGCTGGGGAACAGACTGCTACATCTTGGTTCTTCATGGAGCATTGTAGAGTCCATCTTTGTACTTGGTGGTGTATGTGGGGCACAGACGATTTGTAGACTGAGGAAGGCACAAGGCTTGGGCTTCCGGTACCACAGTCAACCAGTCGTAGGCACCAGATTTGAGCTGGAACACCAGAGCCTGTAACCAATAACCATAGCCATGTCCTAATGTCCTAACCCTGGAGTCTTTGCCACTCAAGGCTCTTACCATTCCCAGTCAGGGGTGGGTTCAGGAATTGAGAGAATGAGGTACCAGGCATCCCTTCTCTGGAAGCTGAGTGCCCGTTGTCCCTGGAGCACAAGGGAAGCCCACCCTTGGGTAGCTGTGAGGGTATGTGTGCATGTATGTGAATGCCTGACCACTGGATTTGGCTCTAAAACATGGTGTTTTGGCAAGAAGGGAGAGGAAGCTCCTTTGTGCTTACATATGGTGAAGGATGGAGATACGTTTGTGTGTCAGGATTGAAGGCAACGGGATGTTAGGGCAGGGTCAGGCCACACCCCTGTTGAGGCAGCTGAAGACTGTCCCTCCTCTACCCCACTCAGCCTTCCCCTCACCCCTGGTGGGCTGAGACACCCAAGTAGGTAGCTGCCTATCTGGCTGTCAGAGCTGCTGATCTCTTCCCTGTCCCCAAACCATTCCTCAGAGCTGCTACTGATGTCTTCATAGACATCAGTATGGTTGGGGGCTACTTGGTCTGAGTAAGCCCAAAGCCCAAAGACAGAAGTACCCCATTTGTAAGCCATGTGTGGAACTGGGGGCCTGTCCCCTCCAGAGGTTGACTGTATGAGTAGGGATATCTAGGAAGGCTCAGGACACAGCCCAGAGCCTCTCACGGTGGCTCTCTCCTTAGCCCTTCACTCCAGGCACTCTGCAGGTGTCTTTCCTTTCTGTTAGAAGGTGGGTGATGAAGCCCATGGTGTCACAGAGTAGCCATAGGGGCACATTGGTGACAGGGAGGGCAGCCAAGGCTCTGCACACAGGCCTCAGGGACCCAACCTCATTCGTATTCCCTAGGCGTTTCCAACCATGGGCCATGATAATGAAGGAAGGTGTGAAGAAGCTCCGGTTGAGAGCAGTTTGACTTTCAAGCTAGGTACTGAGTTCAAATTCACACCCCACCACTTTGGGCTGCCTTCATGGGTAACAGGGGCTTCAGATATCCCACCTGGGAATGGGAACCCTGGGCTGCCTCGAGGATGGGAACAGACAGCACACACGTGTGGATCATAGGCACACCATAGGCTAGATGCCCAAAGCTTTGTCCTCAGCACCCTATCTTTTCTCTGATCCTTCCAAGCCTCACAGCCAGCGCAGATGCCACATGGATCAGATAGTCTCTGTAGGCCCACACGTCACATGTCCCAGTGGGCTCTTCTTTCAGGGAAGGGTGCCAGGGATGAGCACCTGACGACCAGGCTTTAAATGCCAGTTCAGAAACCAGAAGCCGCTCACCATCAGACCGGCACCGGAGCCCCTGAACTCGCTCTGTCTTTGCAACAGGCCTTATGATGTTTAATTTAGAGGTCACGGAAAGTCTGACTGTGGACACAGTTACCTGGCCCGCGTTAGCATGTTTGAAAAGCACAGACGGCTAGTTCCCAGCTCCTGAAGCTTCTGATATACAGCAGGTTGTTGGAGTGGAGATGGCTGCTGGGAAATGTCCCATGATTCTGCCCCGCAGTACAGGCAGGCGTGTGCCTCCCATCCCTCTGGGTTCCCCAAGGCCACTGTGTGCTACAGTTACTAGCAGTAGCCTCCATTCCTGTCCCCCTGCCTGGTCTCCCCTGGGGCCTGGCACTGTGCTAAGGCTGTTTGCATGCTCCTTGCACCAGTTGGCAAGAGCTACCTCGGAACACGCCGGTCTGGCTAGATCGTGTCCTCTGATATCTCTGAAGAGGCCTGTAACCTGAGTACTCAGTGGAGCAGATCCAACAAAGATGGATCCACAGGGATGAAAAAGTCTGGGACTTGTGATTACCCTTGCCACTAGACACAAGGACCACACGAGTGTCTCTGGCCAAGAGATCCTCAGAGTTATAAAAAGGTGGAGAGATGGCTCAGCAGTTGAGAGTGCATAATGCTTTTTTAAAGGATCCACATTCAGTTCCCAGCACCCACATTGAGGGGACTCAAAACTGCCTGTAACTCCAGTTCCAGAGAATCTGATGCCCTCTTCTGGCCTCTGAAGGTACATGTGTGTGTGTGCGCGCGCGCGCGCGCGCGCGCGCGCGCGCGCGCGCACACACACACACACACACACACACACACAACCATAAAAATAATCACAGTGTAGGAGCAAGATGCCACCCCTCTCTATTCCAAGAACCTGAGTTCCTGGTGGTTTTTTTTTTTTTTTTACCATCAGTCCCTGTAGCATCTTGCAAATGGGTGGGTGGCACATACGCTTTGGGAAGTGCATGGGGGTGGGGGTGGGGTGGGCTAGTGACTCTTTGGGGCACAAACTTTTGCCTCTCTGTTCAGCTCCATAGAGGCTTTCCCCTAGAGGCTGCTTGTCTGGTGACAGCCAGAGAACCTGACTGCTAGGCTGCCTCACCGCTCTTGTGCTAGTGAGCACACATGTGAGGCATCCGCACTCTGGCATCTGAGTCACGGTGTTCCTTTTCTCAAAGAGTTACCAGCATCGCAGGTGACTTTAGTGTCCCTGTGACTGGCCGTTTCACCACTCATGCCGTTTTAGACACAAGAGTGCTACCACTTTGTCACTCGTCCTGGGTTCTGCCCTAAATTCTGTGGCCTTCCAGAGCTGGTTGGTCACCAGCACCATGGAGTGTGTGTGATGGTGGTGGGGCTTTAGATACAGATTCGGGGAGCAACTGCTGACTGCACCCCACAGGTGAATAGTGTGAGTTCAGGTGAGTAGAGGCTGCTGACAGGGTGCAGTCTCTGAGGCCGGTCCCAGAACAGATGTCTGTTGAGAGCTCTCTGGGGACTCTGTGGAGCACCCAGGATGTTCAGGCTGATTCGGCCTGCAGCTGTGTGCAGACCCTAACTGGACAGCAGTTGCAGTCTCAGACCTGTCTGTGGCTCCACTCGACTGGATTTCTCTCTTTGGCTTTCTAAAATGTACAGAAGTGCCCATTGGCAGGGTCTAGCCTGGGACTTTAGGGAGAAGAGGGAATTGGGAACTGAGAAAGGATATCCAGTACCAGAGAGGACGGTAGGGCTTGGACGTCACAGGCTGTCTCAGCTTCTACCGTGTCTTGTAACTATGCCAACTCCTGTGAAACTCTCAGAAAATGCATCTTTCCACCCTAGCCACTCTCAAGAATAGTCTGAGGTGCCTTAGGTACGGGTTGCCACTCAAGGCAAGAGTGACTTGACCCATCTGTTCTTCTCTTCCTTTGAAATCTCAGCTTTTGCTTCAGGAAGAGTCCAACACTGGATGGGTGGGCTGCCAATCTGTGACTTCCGAGTTCTTTGTCCCACTGTCACACTGAACTGCTGTACGTGACAAAAACTAGGTGTGCTGGAACCCATGATGACAGTTGGAGTCTGGGAGTGTCATGTAGAGAGAGAAAGGAATTTCCTTTAGACTCAGAAAATCCTGCTTCCCAGGTCTCCCACCCTGCATGAGGCACTGACTTGTTTGGCAAGAAAAGGAGGCCATAAGGTTCAGTATCAAGGGATGGCGGGACACAGAGATGTGTGTTTCTGTGAGGACAATATCCTGTACCTCTGGGCGGCTCTGCCAGGATCCCTGGGGACTCTTTATTGAGAATTTGTCCCAGGCTGGGGGAACCTTCTTGAAGTTCATACTTTCATTCTATTTTTATCTTCTCATTTTTCGGAGCTGGGCTTGGTGTGTGTGTGTGTATGTGTGTGTGTGTGTGTGCCTGATTGTGTAGCCATCAAAATGACAGAGATTCTTCAGCCTACATTCTCCATAAACTGCAAATATTGTGAGCTGTGTTCATGCTCTGGGCCAAGACAAATGTAATTTTGGATTATCAAGTCCACACGACAAGTGAGTGCCTATTAATTTGTATTTATCTTGAGTGGGTTAACAGGAACTAGCAATGGGGGAAAGGGCGTCTTTCTGTTCCTTGGTAGAGGGAAGTTGATTCAGGGATGGCCCTTGGAAATGGCAGCACACTACCATCAAACGCTGAAGCTGGAAGAAATGTATTTACTTTTGCTCAAGACAAATGCATGCCTTCTAAGTCTGAGGTACTCAACACGTATGTGTGCCATGCCTCCTGGTCCTGGGCATTCAACACGTATGTATGCCTTGCCTCCTGGTCCTGGGCACTCAGAAACAACAAGGATCTTCAGTCACTGTCAGGGAGATCAGAGCCCAGTAGGGGCAATGAAGGGAATCTGATGGAAGAATGCAGGCTATGTAAGGTTAGGGCAAGCTGTCGCAGCTCCCTGAGGAGGAAAAGAGGGCTGTAGCTGGCCTCCTGGAGGAAGTGATATCTGCACTGAGTTTTGTTGTATAAGTAGGAGTTTGTCAGGGAAAAGAGCTGGGGAAAGGTATGATTGTCAGAAACAAGAGTGTGGGTGGGTTCAGCGGCGAGGAGGGCTTATAAACCGTGAAGCTGTTAAGTGGAAGGATCTGAGGGCAGGGAGGCGGGCTCAGGCCAAGCCTGCAGGCTGAGCCGAGCACAGGACAGATTTTTCTCAGTGATGGGGAGCCAGCCTCAGGTGAGAAGCTGGGGGCAGACAACTCAGTTCTTCAGGAGGGTGCACTGGGAAAGGCAACCCTGGGGGCTAGAGATGCTGAGGATGCAGGTGAAAGCCAGGCAGAGGTGACAGGGAAGGAGTAAGACGATGCTTTGCATCCATTTCCTTGAAGCTGCTATGACAAGTCATCGAGAGCTTAGCAGCTTGCAAACAGTGCACATTTAATTTTTCTCCATCTCTGGAGGCTGGGGGTTCAAAACCAGTTCCACAGGACTCAAGGTGGATGTGAGCAAGGTTGTGGAGGTGCCGGGGTGAACCGCATTCCCTAGCTGCAGGGCCCACCTGCATTCCTCAGCTCCCCCACCCCTTCAATCTGCATCCCTTCCACTCTGCATCCCTTATCCCATCACTTTCTGTCCAGGTCGGGTCCTTGTGTCCTTTGCTAACCACAGCTGCAAACTAGCCTTGTTGTACAGCTTCCAGTTGCCAGGCTCCAGGGATTAGGGTGTGAACACATCTGGAAGGCCATTACTTGGTTGACGTCCACAGAGACAGCCTGCTCATTACTCATACTTGCTTAGCTTTTTTTTTTTTTTTGTCATTCCTCGTCTCCCGCTGCCTGGTGCCCTTCAACCCTTAATTCCTGGGATCACTTTTCTCAGTTACCCTCTATGCTCTTATACCTTGTCCCGTGTTTTGCTTCCAGAAAAGCCCAAACCAAGAGCTCAGAGTTGTCAGTTACTATGGAGTCATGGCATGAGATGACGGTCATGCTGAGAGGAGCTAGTGGCCTTGGGAAAAACAGGGACGCAGGGAAAGGTGTCTCTGGTGAACCCCTGGTAGCTCGTGGTGTGCCCCCATTTGCAGCATGTGTTTTCCAGTGCTTTACCCCATATCTCTGACGTCCCCAAATGCCCCACAGAAGTTCTTTTCAAGGCCTCTGAATTCTGTGGTCAGTTCAGTTAGAGTCTATGTTCTTGCTGTGTTAATGAGGACGTGTGCATCCCTTCCTTTCCTTCAGTCCCTTCCCCAGATGACAATGTTCTCGCATCAATATGGGTCTCCAACATCTTTGAGAACAGAGCAGATGAAGACGTCTTAAGCAGTACTGCGTGCGCTTCTGCTGTCTCATTTACTCTCCACGGCACCACAGGGAGTGATTGCTTCCTCGGTAGATGAGGATGCTGGGGCTCAGGGAAGCTGAATGGCCTTCTAGGAGTGGGCTGGCACTCGGATGTTAGTTTGTCTCTAACAGACACAGGGCAGGGATTAGAAGATGGCTCAGTCTACATACTGAGTTCCAGGGCAACTAGGGTTACGACGTAGTGAAAGCCCCATCTCCAAAAAAAGGGGGGGGGGTGATATTGGTTCAGTCGGTAAGGTGATTAATGTGCTGAGGACCCGAGTTCAGGTCATCAGACCCCATGTGAAAAACTGGGCATGGCCAGTACTGGAACGCTGGCACATGAGAATCTTGGACGCTCGCTGGGCAGCCAGTCTGGCTATTTGGTCAGGTTCAGAGACACACACGCACACACACACACACACACACACACACACACACACACGTGAAGATGGTGCCCACACTCACCTTCCATTCCTGAGTCACTGGGCCTCCTAGCTGTCTAAGGAACTCTGTGCTGTGGCCTCACCCCTGCTGACCTGAACATTACACCTCCCTCTCTGACCCACAGTTGTGTTTGCCTTGGTGACAGTCAGGGACTTGTATGACCTCAGATGCAGTTCTGGGCAACCTTCAACCCCAGATGCTTTCCTCGGGGTTGTATCCCAGTTCGGGGTACTTCTGCTAGCAATCCTTTCTACTGCCATGCAGTCTGTCTTCAGATTCTTCTGATCCTCTTGTCTCTACCAGCTTTCCAGGGCTGGGATTATAAGAATGTATTGTGACTATAACCTGTCCTGAGGTGCTAGCAGGGCCTTGTATACACCCGGCAGGTACTCTGTCAACTGAGCTGCATCCCAAGTACAGGCATTAATGTCTCTCTATGACTGTTCACACGCCTCTCCTGCCCAAGCTGGTGGCTTGTCCTCCGAGCAAAGAAGGCATGCTTCTCCTTTGCTTGGTCCATGGGATCTAGCCGAGTGTTTTACCCCCAGCAGATGCTCTGCAAGTACTTTGTTGTCTCAGTGAGGAACAGAACCCTCCCCTGCCACACACATACCAAGCCTTCCAGTGTCATTCCACAGGGCATCTCCTGCATCTGGGGACTCTGGTGCATACATGCCTCCCCCACCCCTCTTAATTAATCCTGCAGACAGATGTCCTTTGGGAGTGATGGGGCAGTATTACTGAGAAAGGAAGGGCGCTCACACTAAGAGATCTGGCCAGGTTCCCGGCACCAGCACATGGCTGCATGCTGTTCCCAGCCCTGTAAAAGGAGAAGAAAAATAGGTCATATGCACGGAACCCACACTATAACATGTGATCCGAGAAGCTATCTACGGTCTCACTTCAGTGAACAAGAGAAAGTCACTCTCGCCATTACTGTGTGGGCACACAGTCAGACAACCTTAAGTGTTGTTCTTCCCTAGGTACTGAGGCTGGGTCTCTTGGACCTGGAGTTTACCAGTTGAGCTAGGCTGGCTGGCTAGTGAGCCCAGTGATCCGCTTGCCTCCACCTCTCCAGCTCTGGGAACACAGCATGTGCCACCGCACCTGGCTTTTTATAAGGGTTCTGGGGATCAAACTCAGGTTCCCATGCTCATGTAGCAAGCGTTTTACAGAGCCATTTCTCCAGCCTCATCGCTCTAGTTTCTTTTCTTTTTTTTTTAAGATGGAAAAATATGAATCAGAATAGTTCATAAAGCCAGGTGTGGTAGCAGAGAATCAAGAGTTCAAAGCCAGCCTGAGCTACATGCCAAGAGTCTATCTCCAAAAGTTCAACCAACCAACCAACCAACCAACCACAAAACAAAATAAAAAACTGTAATATTTTATTTGCTCTGAGTCAGGGAGCAGACAGAGACAGAACTTGAGCTCATGTGGCCTGTTGTGCCCTTAGTCAGCAGATGCCCATTCGCATAGATACCTCATGAGTGGAATACCTCAGGGAAAGTGACTGTCCTGTACCTTGCACATAGTAAGTGCGCACTTACTTCTTCTGCTGTCCCTAATTCCTTAATTTTGCCCCAAATCAGGGCAGTGCAAAGGTCAGAGATTAGAAGAACCTGCAATATTTTTTCAGAATAATAATAATTAAAAAAAAGACTCTGACGATGTAAGTCCCTGAGAAAGACCTCTGCTCTTGGGAAGGTAGATAGCCTGCCAGTCAGATGCTGCTGAGTTCTGGGCAATCTAGTGGGAGGAGGGATGACCTGGGGCCCTGGGCCTTTGAGGGAAACATTCTTTCACCCCAGGGCCATCCTGAATGCCATCTCTTTTGTGTCTCCCATGCAATTAATCAGTGGTTATACCTATACCACCTCAGTCCCTGGCATCCCTTTCCCTGCTTCTCCCCAGCTCAATGCTATGATGCTCCTGGCTAACCCTGCCCTGGCACTGACTGTAGAGCTGGGTGTGAAGCTTCTGCTGACCATACCTCTGCAAGACCTCCTGAGATATGTGTGTATCTGTCACCAACTCAGGACATCACCACAGGGGAACGCTCTCAGGCCATCAGAACTTTGTGCATGACTACTTATGAGCACCTCCCTCTGCCTGGTTAACTCGCCTCCCATGGGTTCTAGTTTGTACATTTCTTTCTCTTGGTGGTCCTCAGGCCACCCTCGTTTCTCCTTCCCCATCCAAGAATGTGGGCTGAATCCGCCTCATCCATGAAATTAGAGACCCTACCTCTTGTCTCATCTTTAGGGCCTTCTACTACAAGCTACTGTTGAGTCTTCCAAAGGCCACCTTGGCATGACCCCAAGGATGCATGAACATGAGCCATGTTCCTAGGCACAAAGCAGTTCTTGGTGAGAATAGACAGCTGATCCAGGCTAGCAGAGAGTGCTGTGGTGAGGAAGGAGGTCTTCCTGTAGGAGGTACAGCTGAGTAAGGAGGGGCTTCCTGGAGGAGATGCAGAAATGGAGTTTATGGCTTCACTGGAAAATAAGTCTAAATGGAAAGAGAGATGCAGGTGTTCAGCTAGAGTCCTGGTAAGCTGCTGGGGACTGCGGGGCTGGGTCAGTGGGACTGTCGCATACTGCTGCTGTGTGCCAGGAGTGCAGGAAGGAGGGCCAGAAAGGTTCCTGTGGACAGACACAGAGGGTCAGGTCTGGGAGACAGTCAGGACACATGGAGTTTGAGTGGGTGCTCACGTGCTTACATACAGGATGGACAAGGCCAAGAGTGAACGGCGTATGGGTAGAAAGGACAGCATAGACACCTGGCTGAGGCTGGGGGAGGGACAGGGAGGACCGGGTGAGCTGCGGGATCCCGGAGGAGGGGACCCAGTCTTGTGCTATTTGCCCTTTTTTTCTTATCATCATCTTCACAACACCTAGCCACCAGCCCATTTTAGAGATGGTGGCATTGAAGCTCAGAGGACTTAAAAGCTCACTGAAGTCCATGTCAGGACCTGGTGGGCAGTCGGTGCTTTTACATGAGTGATAAGTTTGAGAGCATGACTGAGTTGATGGATGGATGGATGGATGGATGGATGGATGGATGGAGGGTGAGGCCAGACATGTCTGGCTTTAACACCAGCTCTGGCCTGCATCACACAGCAGAAGTCCTCTCCAACAACAGAATGATAATCCCAGGGGAAGGGTGGTGAGACGCACAAGCTCCCTGGAGCCAGAGGTGCCCGCTGCTTTGAGTGCCGTTTCCTCTCATGCCTGGCTGACCCTTCTATGCATTTCTACAAAGACCCTTCTCTCATTGCCCTTCCAGATGCCTGGGACAAGCCCAGAGCCCACAGGCCACATGCTTCTGCCTTTCCGGAATCTTTCTGAGCACCCCTGGGACACTCTACACCAGCTGCCCTTTGCAAGGTACTGTGTACTTTCCCTACCTCAGGTTTTTATCGTTTTCTCCAGGACAATATTTGTCTTCCCATTACTTTAAGCGTGCCTCCCGGGTCCAGCAGAGAGAGGCCTTGGAGGGGAATTAGTAGGAGTTATTTTTTTTGTTTGCCGTACTGGGGAGAACAAACAGACTTGTTTGATTTACCTGTGTTTTCCCAGTAGGTAGACCCCTTGGAGCAAACACAAGCAACCCCTCTTCCTGCCCTTCCGACCTGGCGCATTTGAAACCCAGAGGGCTTTGCTTAAGCTCAGCAGGGGGAGGGCAGAATGCCAGTGTTGTTCTCTGTACCAGGTTGTCTGAGCCCAGGCTAAGTTCCCAAGCCTAAGGAAGAACTGTTTTCTCTAAAGTAACAGCCAGCCCCAACCATTACACAGCTTGATCTGAATGAGACCGAAAATAAAGGGCTCTGGGGATGAGTGCAGGATGAGACAGACGTGGAGGCCAGGAAGGAACCTGAATTTG
This sequence comes from Apodemus sylvaticus, assembly GCF_947179515.1. Taxonomy (NCBI): domain Eukaryota; kingdom Metazoa; phylum Chordata; class Mammalia; order Rodentia; family Muridae; genus Apodemus; species Apodemus sylvaticus. The sequence continues at coordinate 67,242,886 of NC_067478.1, forward strand.
TTGCTGAGCAGGGACCCTGGTTGTGGAGACCCACAGAGCTGGCTGGCTCTCTTCAGTTCTGGAGGAGCTGTCTGTGCCCACTGCTCCTTGTTGGGCGGCTTCTACCTCTCATGCTACACTCGGGCACTTCCCATGAGCCATTGCGATGTTTTGGGGAGCAGAAGAAGCAGTGACAGCCGGCTGCCTTCTGGAACAGGGAAGGGAGTGTGCACATCACAGGGCAAGTTAGGAAGGCGTGTGGAGAGTAGACCCACATGAGGGAAGATGCCACGGGTGGGGCTGGGGACGGAGGGGTGGGTCTCAGGAGCACACCTTACACTCAGTCTTCTGAAGGCTGATTGACTGCTTGGAACCTCAGTGACTGTGGAGAGGTTGGAAGGTCGCAAGTCCAGAGTCAAATTATCTCAGGCTAATCTTTACCCTTGCATAATAGCCATTTATTTTGCTTTTCTGCATGTGCCTTTGGAATGCAGCAACAGATCCTGGTTCCCACCAAGTAAACGTCTATAAGACTGGAGGAAAATCCCAGGAATGCCGCTGGAGAGCATCTGACACCCAGAGCTGAGTTTCCTCCTCTTTCTTTTAGCCGCCTACCTGATGTGCCCACCAGTGAATTTTTAAAGTGCCTTGATTTTCTCTGTTCTGTTACTATAACAACTTCATCAAACAGCTGCTGAGCTGGAACGTGGAATTTAGAGGGAATCCGCGTCCCTAGGCCATGGTCGCTCACCTTTGGCTTCAGAATAAGCTATCGCTTGTGCTCTGTGAGGTGAGAGCTGAGCTTTAACATCAGCAGAAGAGAATCTAATTCAGGCCTTTGTGGATCCCAAACCAAGTTCTTAGGGCCATGCCACTTCCTGCCCCGCTGAGGAGCCTGGAAATCTGCTTACAGCTTGGTGCTCTGTGACCGTTAGCTCTTCTCCCATCTATCTCTGAGGACTTCATTAGCCAGGGAGCAGGCAGGAGCTGGGTGGTGGGACCCCAGTATGGTGTCATTGTTACAGCAGGGCATGCATAAGGCGGGGAGGGGGGGAGGTGCAGGGTAGGGAGCAGGCAGGCACCAAGATGGCTGTGATTGGTGTTGAAACTACTGCTGGCTGGGAGTAGAGTTGAACTAGGGAGAGGCAGGCTCAGCGATGACCCTGCACTTCCCAGTGGGCCCTGGAGATCAGTGAAACAACAGACCCGTGGAAGGCTTACAAGCAGCTGGTGTCTTCTGGGAGATTTCCCACCTACATTCTTCTTAGAACTCTCTACTAGGGCAGGTAATCAGCTCTCTGCCTTACTGTGTGGGGAACCAAGACCCTGAGATGGAAAAGCTCATAGATCGCTGACTGGTTGGAAATATATTATAGATTTAGATCTGTCTCTTGTTTTCCCTCCCATAACGTCAAAATCATGATCAGTTTCTCTCAATGAATAATCATTACTATCGCCATCAATACCCCCAGCATCAACACCACCATCCTGGGCACTGCCATCAACAGCATCAGCATCGCCATCAAATCCACATCATGGTGTTGTCATCACCAACATCAGCACCACTACTCGTCCCACATCATGGATACTGCCGTCACCAGCATCACCATCAGCATCCTTGGGATTGTGAGAGAAGGGAGACAGGATAGAATCCTAATCCTACCACTCAGATGACTTTAGGCACATCAGGGCATCTCTCTTGGTTCCAGATTCTTTATCTATGAGTTGGGGCTAGACAGTTGGAGGGCATAAGGGGGGAAAGGTGATAGAATCTAAATTTCGCTGTCTCCACTCTTCCAGTGTTATCAGGGAGCGGCAGTATTTGAAAGGATTAGGAGGTGTGACCTTGTTGGAGGAAGCAGGTCACTGGGGGTGGGCTTTGAAGTGTCAAAGCCCACGCTGGGCCCTGTCTGTCTGTCTGTCTGTCTGTCCCCTAGGATGTAGAATTCTCAGCTACTTCTCCAGCACCATGTCTGCCTGTGTGTTGCCGTGCTTCTTGCCATGATGATAATGGACTAAACCTCTGAAACTGTAAGCAAGCCTACAATTAAATGCTTTCTTTTATAAGAGTTTCTTTTATCAGGTCATGGTATCTCTTCACAGCAATAGAACAGTGACTAAGATTCTGCTCTGGTTAAGTTCATTTATCAGTGACCTCCATGTTGGCATCCTAAGTGGCCTCTGAGAACCTCTGACACATCTGGCCACTTCTTCCTTCTGCCTAGGACACTCACTTTCTACTTTTCCTTCCAACTATTGGACCCTCTGACCCCACTCCTTTGCTGCCATTGTCTTCCAAAGAACCCCTAAGCTTTCCAGTCTCCCAGAACCTGATGCAGCTTCTGTTTCCTTCAGCCAAGGCTGCCATTTGCTTTCCTTTCTCTGATCCCCCTCCCCTCCTTCAACATCAATCTTCAGGGCACATTGTTGTTGTACCACTGACCTCAGAGTAGCTATGGAGAGCCCCTGTCAGAGGAGGAACCTTTCCTTGTCATTCTGAGATGAAAAGAAAGATCTTTAAAGAGTTATAGTCCCAAATTATAGTCAATTTGAGGCCCTGTGCTTTTTGAGTACATATCCCTTTTGCTTTTCTGATGTTTCCTAGGTAGATTCTTTTTAAAAAAAAAGATTTATTTATCTTAATTTTATGTACATGAGCATTTTGCCTGTATGTATGTTTGTTTGTATGTATGTATGTATGTTTGTATGTATGTATGTATGTATGTATGTTTGTATGTATGTATGTATGTATGTATGTATGTATGTATGTATGTGTACCACATGTGGGCCTGGTGCCCGTGGAGATAAGAAGAATCTCTAGAAGGCATCAAATCTCCTGAAATTAAGGATGATTGGTTGTAAGCTATGATAGGAGTGTTGAGAACTGAACCTGGGTCCTCTGCAAGAGTAAGACCTCTGCAAGGACTCTCAACCAATGAGCCATTTCTCTAGTCCCTAAAGTGGTCTATTTTTTGTTTCTGTGGCAAAATACCAGAGATGAATCAACTTCAAAGGGGCACCTTGGGGTCTCTATTGCTGTATAAATAACATGACTAAAACCACCTTGAGAACGAAGAGAGCTATTTTGCTTTACAACTTTCAGGTCCCACTCCAACACTGAGAGAAGTCAGGGCAGGAACTCAAGGCAGGAACCTGGAGGCAGGAACTGACCTAAATCAGGGTTAGGGTTAGGGTTAGGGTTAGGGTTAGGGTTAGGGTTAGGGTTAGGGTTAGGGTTAGGGTTAGGGAGGAGTGCTAAGTTACCTAGGCTTGCTCAGGTTTTTTTTGTTCTATTGTTGTTGTTTGTTTATTTGTTTTCTTGTATACCTTGGGACCATCTGCCCAGGGGTGGCACCACTCACAGTGGCTGGCTGGATGCCTCGTCATTAATCATCCATCTAGAAGATGCTCCATAATGGAGACAATTCCTCAGCTGCTGTCCCCTTTCCCTAGGTGACTAGTTTATGTCAAGTTGATAAAACCAACCAAATAAAAACTAACCGACATTTGGTTTGAGGTTTCAGGGGTGTTTGCCAAGGCTGGGTAGCTCGGTTGCTTTTTATTTCATTCTGGATAGGAAGCAGAGAAGAAGCCAGAGTGGGGCAGGGCCATTACAGATGGTGGTGAGCCACCATGTGGTTGCTGGGAATTGAACTCAGGACCTCAAGAAGAGCAGTCATTGCTCATAACCGCTGAGCCATCTCTCCAACCCCCCAGTAGTTTAACTTTTGATGACATCAATGTCTTTATGATCCATTCACCTCTACCTAGTGACCAAGCCTTCACCCCAAAAGTCTTGTAGGGATGTTTTATATCTAACTCATTAACACTCAGATAGCATTGATCAGATAGATAGAACCCCAAACTCCTCAAATCCCAAACATATCTATTCTGAGATGTCTGTGGTGCAGGACTTCTTAAAGGCTGGTTCCTACATCTGCATTCTACATGGAAGAGCTAAGCAGAGTGCCAGAGAAAAAGCCCAGAGTGACTGGGGACATCTCAGGTTGTGTTCCTGGAACTCTGAAATAGTGTTGCTTTGGGGTATGAGGTATTGACTCTGCCTCCCCCATCAGAGACCTGTTCAGAGACAGATGGCCCCATTGGGCTGTACACACACATGTACACACACACACACACACACACACACACACACGAGCAGAAGAACTCATTTGGGTCCTTTTGGCCTCAGGAGCATTCTGATCCAATGCCAGGAGAAACAGATTGCCAACCCCTTTCTGGGACTGTGGGTGGCTGGGTTTGAGAGAACTCTCTTCCAAGAATGTGTTTTCTCTTCCATGTTCGGGATGCATTGCGCTTCCCGCTGTGCTCTTTTGAGGCTGGCATAGCAGCAAGAGCTGCTGTGAGGGGGTCCTTTACACTCCTTTCTCTGTGGTTAGGAGAAGCGTGTGTGCATGCACATGTGTGAGTGTGCGCGTGAGAGTGTGTGCATGTGCGTGCGTGCACGCATGGTTACCTTTGGCATTGTCCCTCTGTCTATTGTCTAGGACTACCCAATTCAGAATCGATACTATCCACTCCTCACTGCCAGATTAACCTCCCTACCAACAGCTCAATGTGATTGGCTAGTCCCTTGTTCAAGAGCTACCCACGGGCTTCCATGATCTCTAGGATAACTTTGAAGGCTTCATCTTTGCTCGGGGACCCTGACGTCTGCCCTTCTTTGGTCTTTGTAACCACATTTCCTCAGTATCTCCCATCTCCTTCCTGGGCTGACAGGTCTGCCCACTCTTCTCAGAGCACACTGGCTTCATGGCAGCACAAGTCTCTCCCCTTCACACTTGCTGTCTCTCTAAACTACTTCCTGTTCTCCTATGTGGGCTGAATATAGCCCTTGCAAAGGTCCACCTGCTGTCTGTGGGACCCACCCCATTTCTATTGTCTTCTGAACTGTGACTTTATTCATTGCTGAGACCAAATACCTAATGAAAGGAACTTGAAGAAGAGTTTGTTTGGGATTACAGTTTGCCTGTACAGTTTATCCTGATGAGGAAATCATGGTGACAGAGGTGTGACACAGTTGCTCATATTGTGTGCATGTCTTTGTGTGCATGTATGTTTGTGTTTGTGTGTGTGTCTGTATCAAAGTATCTCTGGGTGCCCCTGTATATGCCTCTCTGTGTGTATGTGTGTTTGTATCTGTGTCTCTTTGAGTATTCTCATTTGTGTCTATGTGTGCACATAATGTATATATCTTTCTTTATGTGCATCTTTATGTTTCTGAGTGAGTGTGTGTGTGTGTGTGTGTGTGTGTGGTGTATACTTTGTGTATTTCAAGGATATAGTCCTAGGGTAGATTCTGACAGAGCTGTTTCACTGCAGCCTGGAGCACCAGGACCCCAGGCAGTGCCGGCTGCTCAGTGAAAGCAGAATGGTTTAAGGAACAACTCCCTCCCACACAGATCCTGCTTTGTGTTAGCTCTCTTTACTCAACGTCTTCCCACCTTTTTGGAAAATTAAGGCAGCCCTATAGTGTTGCACAGTTTTCAAAATTTCATCTTGATTCTTTATAGCTCATGGGAAGTCTTCCAAAGAGCGAGGGCAGAGACCACTCTCCGCTACCTCAGAGGTCTGCTACACAATCCCAGGCAGAAGGTGACTGAGCTGGATGGCGGGCCTGTCTCTGAAGACTGTGGTGATCTTTGGATTGTGCTGTTTCTTCCCCCACAGGAGCACATTCTCTGAAGAGCTTCATATTTTTTCTCCCCCTCACCTCTTTCTCTTCTTCCCATCTCCCTATCCTGTCTTCTCTCCCTCTCTTCTTTGTCCTCCTCAAAGGAAGATTCTGTGTCTAGCTACAGAGTCTCCACATCTCTTCTTTTTTTCCTCAAGTGCATTCCAAGAATTACTTTAAAAGAAATTGAGACAGGGTCTTTTTCTAAGTATCCCAGGGTGGCCTTGAACCTATGAACCTCCTGCTTGGATCTCAGGAGCAGTGGGATTCCAGGTGTGCCACCACACCCAGCTTTCTTGTTTGCTTCTTGATGTTAAGAGTGACTGACTGCAAATCAGCAGATTTGTCAGGAAAGCACCGCTTCCCTGTGGGGGGCAGGGGGAGAGCAGCTCTGTGGCTAGCTAGACTAGCTAGACCTTGCAGGTCACAGCAAGTACAAGGACCGCAAACCATTGAGCAATATTTCCTTGAACCAATTAGATTATGACATCTGCTTATTGTTTAATTATCTTCTGACTGAAGAAATGGAAAAGTTGACAAATAGTTGAACCCAACAAGATTCAGGTTCCGCATCTCCCTCTTTGTGGACTGTGTATAGAACACCAACATCTCCAAGTCTGCCAACACCTCCTGGTCTCTCTGGGACACTGACAAAAAACACAGACAAATATTTATATTGCATGGGCTCAAGATGGTTTTCATTTTTTTTTTCATGTTTAACCGATTTCAAATGAACGACAATGGCCCTTAATGTGGTTACAAGAATTTGCCATTAATTGTCACTTGAAATTGGATCCAGCTGGTCTGTATGCCTTTGCTAAGTTCTGGTTCTTACTGACGTGGGCTGCTTCCTACTGGCTGGCTGCATACCAGCTTAGAGAAGGCACTGGTCCCCATTCCATGTGGACAAAAGGGAAGTTCAGAATACTGCTGCTATTTCTGAACTCTTTGCACACGGCCCTTGAAGCTGGGATGTTGTGTGAAAGCCACAAAATGGAGGCTGGCTAGTTACACTGTCCTTTCTCAGCAGCAAAGATCCAGGCTCCAGGCTCAAATAGGTGGTGACGGGGCTGAGTGATCAGGGAACACAGCGATATGGCTTGGTGGTGACAGGGTTGGATGGCCAGGGGACACGGGTGTGCGTCAGGGTTTCAAAGTATTTGTATGTGCATGTGAAAGTCTGAGACTGAACTTGGGTGTCTTCCTCAGTATACCTCAACCTTACATTTTTGAGACAGGGTCTCTCACTGAGCCTGGAGTCCACTGATTGGCTAAACTAGCTGGCCAGAAACCCCTGGGTTCCGCCGGCCACGACTTCCCCAGCATGTGGGTTACAGGCTGTGCCATCATGGTCGGTGTTTTAAACATGTGATGGGAATCTGAACTTGTATCATGCTCACCTGGCAGGTAATTTATGCTCTGCCTTCAGGGCAGGAATCACTTACAATTGGTGGTTTTCAATTTCTGTTTCATTACAGTTATACAGTTTATTAAATACTTTTACAGGAAACAATTAAGGGATGTTAGGAAGACATTTAATTAAAGTAGATATAAGGAACCTGTGAATAAAGACGAGGTTAGAGGTCGGATGGGTAGAAGTGGTCAGAAGGGGCCACAGTCCCATGGCAGGGCTTCCTACATTCCTGAAGATGAAGAAAATGCAGCTTCTGCCCGAGCAGAGAAAGGAAGAGTCACCTGGTTGACTAGTAATGTCTGCCCTGGTCACTGGATGGGATGGTTGTACTTGGGATATGTATTTACCACCCAGGGACTGAATGGTCCTCTGGGGACCTTTAACAGGTGACAAGTGAGTGGAACTGGCCTCCCTCTCAGTCCATCACACTGGAGGCTGAGACCAGGAGGCCGGACGGGGAGGCTTAAAAGCAGGGCCTCTCACCCACAATCCTTAGCAGGAGATTGGGGCAGGGCCTGGCATTCTTCATTATGAGAGGCTTCCGGGGGCTGCTCGTGCTGCTGGTCTCCGAGCAGTCTCAGAAGAGCGAGGACAGCTCTGGAACCTGAACCAATCAATGTTCCTTTGCTTTAGGCACAACTGCTGCATGGGGGGTCTGTACAATCTTACTCTCATCATGTCTGAAGGGTGACTGCTCTACCACTGCAGACAGTCACTGAGGCAGATGCAGAACAACTCCTTGCCTCTGCCTCTCTGCTGGGAATAAAATCATCTCTCCCTCTGTGTGTGTGTGTGTGTGTGTGTGTGTGTGTGTGTGTCTGTATGTGTGTACATGTACACGTGTGTCATCTCTCCCCCCTTTTTACAATTTACTTTTATATTTTTAGTGCCACTCTGCCCACCTGTTTTACTTGGGTTGCGGGGCTCCAACTCAGGCCCTCATGTTTGCAAAGTGACCACTCCACAGACAAATATTTTCTTTCTGACTGAGCCATCTCTTCAACCCTGGATTCAGTGTTTAATGTGATGCTTTCCATTTGCAATGGGTTAGAAAAGTGTGTTAGTTATTAAGTAGCATCTTCTCCTGATACAACAAAAACAGACTAGACAAACTTCAAAACTGTTATTCTTTAGAGCACACCAGTACTGAAGGCCATACAGGGGAACTTGAGAACTAGAAGCAAACTCCAGATGTCTCCATTGTGACTTGACAGTAGTGAAGCCATCAGTAAGTTTCATGACTTCTGCTGCCTGTGTCTTCAGTGGGTGGTGTTAATTCTGTTAAATGCTGTTGTCACAGAGTTCCTTAAATAGTTTTTAATGGGCTTTAATTTGCAGGAAAATGTTCTGTTCAGGATACAGGGGCAAGATTTGTAAAAAAAAAAAAAAAAAAAATTAAAATGAGCAGATAGGATTCCTCAGAAAAACTTTCAGGCAGTCATTTTACTGGTAATGGTTCTAACAGATGATGGGTGTGTGTGTGTGTGTGTGTGTGTGCACATGTGTTTACTAGCAAGCAATTATGAGGGAGAGGAAGAGAAGAGGGAGGAGAGGGAGAGGAGGAGGGGGAGAGGGAGGAGGGAGAAAGAGAGAGAGAGAGAGAGAGAGAGAGAGAGAGAGAGAGAGAGAGAGAGAGAGAGAGAGAGAGAGAGAGAGATTGTAGAAATTGATTTTCTCCTTCTGGGAATTGAACTTGGGCCACAAGTCTTGGCAGAAAGCACCTTTACCCACTGAGCCATCCCATTGGCCTGGACTATGGAAGTAATTCCTCTTTATCTCCTCCCAGCTCTTGGAAGGGACCTTTCAACCACATGAATTAATTAGGATGGTAGGGGAAATGCAAGCAGGTTGGGGATCTCACTGTGCTTTGAAACCTTAGATCTTCAAGTTTCTCTCCATTTAGCTTGATGTTGACTACCGGTTTGCTGTATATTGCAAAACTCGAAGCAATCCCACTAAAATCAGGACTAGACAAGGCTGTCCCCTCTATCCATCTTTTCAATATAGTTCTTGAAGTCCTAGCTAGAGCAATTAGACAACATAAGGAGGTCAAAGAGATACAAATTGGAAAGGAAGAAGTCAAACTATCACTATTTGCAGATGATATGTTAGTATACTTAAGTGACTCAAAAAACTCTACCAGAGAACTCCTACAGCTGATAAACAACTTCAGCAAAGTGACTGGTTACAAAATCAACTCAAGCAAATCAGTAGCCTTCCTATTCTCAAAGGATAAGCAGACTGAGAAAGAAATTAGGGAAATGCACCCTTCACAATAGCCACAAACAACATAAAGTATCTTGCTGTGACTCTAACCAAACAAGGAACTTCAGGTCTCTGAAGAAGGAAATCGAAGAAGACCTCAGAAAATGGAAAAATCTTCCATGCTCGTGGATTGGCAGGATTAATATAGTTAAAATGGCCATCTTGCCAAAAGCAATCTACAGATTCAATGCAATCCCCATCAAAATCCCAACTCAGTTCTTCATAGAGTTAGAAAGAGCAATTCTCAAATTCATCTGGAATAACAAAAAAACCCAGGATAGCTAAAACTATTCTCAACAGTAAAAGAACTTCTGGGGGATTCACTATCCCAGACCTCAAACATTACTACAGAGCCATAGTGATAAAAACTTCATGGTATCGGTACAATGACAGGCAAGTGGATCAATGGAATAGGATTGAAGACCCAGAAATGAACCCACACACCTATGGTCACTTGATCTTCAACAAAGGAGCTGAAAACATCCAGTGGAAAAAAGATAGCCTTTTCAACAAATGATGCTGGTTCAATTGGAGGTCAGGATGCAGAAGAATGTGAATTGATTCATTTGTATCTCCTTGTACTAAGCTCAACTCCAAGGGGGATCAAGGACCTCCACATAAAACATGACACACTGAAACTAATAGAAAAGAAACTGGGGAAGACCCTTGAGGACATGAACACAGGGGAAACGTTCCTGAACAGAACACCAATAGCTTATGCTCTAAGATCAAGAATTGACAAATGGGACCTCATAAAATTACAAAGTTTCTGTAAGGCAAAGGACACTGTCAAAAGGACAAAATGGCAACCAACAGATTGGGAAAGGATCTTCACCAACCCTAAATCCGACAGAGGGCTAATATCCAATATATACAAAGAACTCAAGGAGTTAGACCCCAGAGAACCAAACAACCCTATTAAAATGGGATACAGAGCTAAACAAAGAATTTTCACCTGAAGAACTTTGGATGGCTGAGAAGCACCTTAAGAAATGTTCAACATCATTAATCATTAGGGAAATGCAAATCAAAACAACCCTGAGATTTCACCTCATACCAGTCAGAATGGCCAAGGTTAAAAACTCAGCATACAGCAGTGGTTGGCAAGGATGTGGAGAAAGAGGAACACTCCTCCACTGCTGGTGGGATTGCAAGATGGTACAACCACTTTGGAAATCAGTCTGGCGGTTCCTCAGAAAACAGGGCATGACACATCTGGAGGACCCAGCTATACCTCTCCTAGGCATATACCCAGAGGATTCCCCAGCATGCAATAAGGACACATGCTCCACTATGTTCATAGCAGCCTTATTTATAATAGCCAGAAGGAACCCAGATGTCCCTCAGTGGAGGAATGGATACAGTAAATGTGGTATATTTACATAATGGAATACTACTCAGCAATTAAAAACAATGAATTCATGAATTTTTTAGGCAAATGGTTGGAACTGGAAAATATCATCCTAAGTGACCTAACCCAATCACAAAAGAATACACATGGAATGCAATCACTGATAAGTGGATATTAATTAGCCCAGAAGCTCTGAATTCTCAAGACACAATTAGCATATCAAATGATACCCAAGAAGAGGGAAGGAGAGGGCCCTGGTTCTGAAAAGAGTTAATACAGCATTTTAGGGGAGTACCAGGACAGGGAAATGGGTGATTGGGAAATGGGAGGAGGGAAGAGGGCTTATGGGACCGATGGGGAGGGGGGAACTGGGAAAGGGTAAACCATTCGGAATGTAAACAAAGAATATAGAAAAGAAACCTTAGATCTGCTTAGGTAATTAATATTATTAATTCGCTGTGAGGAAAGAGCCTATAATATGTAGTCCGTCTTAGAAATCTGCTGGACATCAAATTGCCACCATCCCAGCAACCAGGAAATGGTCAGGCGGAAGTGAAAGGTGGAAATTCCCATTGTTGTTGTTACCACGGTGTCCTGGTACCATTATGTCAATTGGACACTAGAGTTGGGATCTCTTCTCTGTGTTTAGAGATGTCAGCATAGTTCTATATGTCAAAAACATGGTACTAATAAGGAATCCCGTGTCCCTTCACAGAAGGCAACCACAGCCCCCCTGGCCACTCCACTTTGCCAGTGCCAGTCAAGGTGGCCACCTACTCCTGGTTTCACAGGTGACAGAGCTCAAAATCTATCCTAGGAGGTACAGGAGAATGACCCGGATCCCTTAGAGGAGAGATTCTCAAGCGTCCTACAGTGTTTAGGCAGCATCTGGTGGGAATTAAGTATTAGAAACATTTTTGTTTTCTGAAATAGAGAAAATGTGACTTCTGCAGGGAGCAAATTGACATGCACAGCTACACTGTGAGATTCCTACACTCGCGTGCTCTGTAATATGTCCTCAAGTTTGCTTAGCCAATAAAGTACAAAGTGGCAGGATTTGAATGTTCTTGTTCAACAGGCAGGCGCAGTTAGCATTCTGTAGGTCACTGTATACAGATGCTCATGGCCACCACCAGGAGTATGACCTTTCAGCTCGTTATGACTGTAATCAAAGCTGGAATAAAACTCTGTTGAAGAACACTCTTGCTTATTTAGACTTATTTTTAAGCAAACTTTATTCCAAACTACCACCCCCACCCCCCAAAAGTACATGAACTGAAGCATTTAACAGATTTTATTTAAATTCATATATTCACATCACAAACCACCAAACCAAAAATATCTCTTCAGTTTGCTCAGCCATTTTCTTTTGTTGTTCTTGGAGACGGTAGTCTTACTTTGTGCCTGAGCTCTTCTGGAACTCACTGTTGTAGCCTAGGCTGGTCTCAGATTTGAAGTTCTCCTGTCTTAGGTTCTCAAGTGCTGGATCTACAGATATGTACCACCATGCTGGCTCAATTAATAACATTTAGTAATGAGACAGCTAGGAAACATGTAGATACCCAATGTACAATCTGAAAGCTGTTTAGCTAAGTAAATATTCAATATTCAGCAAAAATCCTAACATTAAAATTGGAAAGTTCTTGAATTTAGAAAGAATGCCTATTTACCTTTTTTGAGATGGATTTGTGTATGAAAATAGAAATATTTTAATTGAGAAGAAACCAAGTGTGTGAGTCTGTTTCTTCTCCCAGTGGGCTCTCCAGGGCAGCCTTCATTTGACTGCCAACATACAGTTTTGCTCATCCTCTGGTGTGTCATGTGTATTAAAAACCTTTGCCAGCCTGATTATAGAGAGCTTGTCTGGCATACAAGAGAGCCCTGGGCTTGATCCTCAGCACTTTGTAGGCTAGGTGTGGAGGCACATGCCTGCAATTTCATGGGAAGCAGAACTCATGGGGACTGGGAGTTCAAGGCCTGGCTCATGCATAAGATTCTGTCTCAAAAACTGTGAATGAATGAATAAATGACAAATAAACCCTTTGTCTATGTGACAGCCATACATAACACCATAGGAACTTCACCCTTGGAGGTCCAGGGCCCTGTGGATGGTCCAGCCAGTGCATGGCCCTAGGCTGACTGTAGTGTATTTGTTGCTCACATTCTATTTACCTGGTGACCAAGGCCTCATGGCCTGGTCCCAGCTCCTGACATACCAAAACTGCCTCTGCTACTCAGTGGCTCTTGGTCCCCAGAACAGTACCCCTACCTCTCTGTGCCTGCACTGTAGCCTCATGTCCTATACCTCTGATCCTCCAACAGCCTTGGTCTGACTCCTCCTTCAAGCCCTTGTCAGGTGTGGGTCCCCTGGCTCTCTGAGGTTCTGATAGGAAACACAATGAGTTTGTGTCCCCAGAGACCCATCTCTCAGGTTATTCTAGATCACATCTAGCTGACAATCGGGATTGACTGTGGCACGTGGCAAGCACTTTAGCCGCTGAGCCACCCTTCCAAGCTCTTCGCTGGAATCTTGCAACATGCTGAGCACCGGGTCTGAACAGATACTTGGTGTTGACATATAATTTTTGTTAACCTTTAATTAAAAACATTAAAAACTTCTTCAGTACTGACTATTGATTTTAGCATTTGCTCCTCCATGGTGTCTTGAAAACAAATCCTAGTTTTCCATCTCTGGCTTTAATTCAGTGTATCGATTACAGAGGGTTTGATACCTGGGAGACTTGAGAGGCAATGTGGTCCCAGATGGAGAAGGAGGAGAACTCTGCTTGCCTTTGAACAGAGGCAACCCTAAGTCGAGGATTGGTGTGTCCTTGGACACAATATCTATTGTTCTCATTGTTTTTCTGTCAACGTGACACAAGTTGAAGTTATCTGGGTAGAGGAACCTCAACTGAGAAGATGCCCACATATGATTGACCCATAGGCAAACCTGTAGCACATTTTCTTGACTGATGATTGATGTGGGCCCAGCGCACTGTAGGTGGGGCTGCCCCTGGGCAGCTGGTCCTGGGTTATGCAGGAAAGCAGGCTGAGCAAGCCATGGGAGATAAGCCAGCAGGCGGTGTTCCTCCATGATCTGCATCAGCTCCTGCCTCCAGTGCCTGTCCAGACTTTCCTCATGATGGACTACAATTGTAAACTGAAATAAACCCTCTCTCTTCCCATATAGCTTTTGTTCATTGTGTTTTATCCAGCAATAGAAACCTAATTAAGACATCTATGCTCTTGGGATTTCCATTCCGTTGTGGGAAGATTAAAAAGTCCTGCCTTTCCCACGGGGAGGTCTGGAGTGTTGAGGAGCTCCGTCCCGAGACCCTGAGTTGCTGCCAGAACGCCGAGGCCCTCAGAAAGCAGACTTTTCTCTCCATTCCAGGAAGCTCCCAGGTCCTTGTGATCTGTCTGGCTAAAGAGAGGAGCTCTTCTGGTTCTGGTCATAAGTTAAAAGAAACTAGTGTTGGGTCTGCAAAGTTATGCAGTCCTGTTAGTTTTAACCTTGAGTGTGGAATCTCTCATCTCCCAGCTTCTATGTCGATATGAAGTAGAACTGTTGTGGGATGAGGAGATGCCAAATTCAGACATCAACTCTCCCCCCAGCATCCCCAGAGCTGGGGTCTGGGCACTTTACAGCCGTACCTAACATAGGCACCCTGGAGTGTTCATGGGATATGCTTCCTAGATCCTGGATGAAGTTACAAGAAAGCCCTGTGGACCCCAGGGCTAACCTTGAGATAGAGTCCAAGAGAAAGAAAATCATGAAATTGGTTAAGTCCTTGGGGGATTGGGAGAAAAGAGATTGGAAGACACCAGGGCTCCACCCACTTCCACAGCCTGAAGTTCAAGAGATGCTATCAGCCTGAAGAGAAGTCTGGGACTTCACCCTTCCCAGCACCATTCCCTGCTGTCCACATCTTCCTGGACACATTTTTACTGTTTCCCCTGGTAAATTTGAGTCCCACATGGTTTTTCCCAGGGTTGTTACTGGGGGTCAGAGGTGGGGATGGGGATTAGGAGTGCTGAAGTGTCTGAAGATACAATGTAACCAAATTTCAGACTCAGGGAGGCAGGGGAGTATCTGGCAGGTGTGGAAGGTTCTGAAGTTAGTCTCTGGACTCCAGCCTGCAGTCAGTTAGGATCTGAGCATCTGTGGGCCACTGCATCAAGTTGCTGGCACTGTTAGAGCATCATCTTCATACCAGGGTTCCCAAGGAAATGATGCCTTCTTGTCACACACAGGCCAAAAGCAGATTTGGAGAAGTGTGGGCTGGAGAGATGGCTCAGTGGGTAAGGCACCTGCTCTGTAAGCTTGAGGACCTGAGTTGGGAATCCTAGTACCCAAATAAAAGCATATATATTCCTAGCGCTAGAGTTAAGGTGGAGATGGGAAGGCCCTTGGAACTGATTGGCCAGCCACTTTAGCTTGTTAAGTCCAAGAATCAGCAAGAGCATCAAAAATGCAGTGGGTTGTTTCCACACATAGTCTGACCTAGATGGATGCATGTCCCAGCTCTCATCAGAGAAGCTTCTCCTTGCTGAAGGTGGCAATTAACACAGAGACCCTCAGCTGGTCAACAAGCAGAGAATGAGACCATCGCGTGAATCTGTAAATGGGACATGACCATCACTCCCTCCCAGGTGCAGGGATCTGTGTGGAAGGGGAGCTGGAAAGAGTCTAAGAGTCAGAGGAGGCAGATTATTTCAAAGAAATGGTGGTTTATGGACACAGCAGGGCAGCTGCATATACAAACTCCAGTAATTAGGACAGCATGCACAGGACTCGCACAAGCTAACACTGAACAAAACTCCAGCCTGGAGTGGGGAGGTGGGCATGAAATCCCACCACAGTCTGAGAAGCTATTGGCATTTGATGGGTTCTGAAACAGGGAAAGTCACTTTTTTCTTTAATGGTGTGTTCCCTGGCATGTTGACCACATTCCAGGAGAGACTCCAGTGCAACAGTGGTTGGGCAACACAGACTGGACTTGATGGGAAAAGTTGGGCATGTAGAGATATCAGGGTAGATCTGGAGAAGTTGGGGGAGGGGAGGTGACCATGATAGAGATACACACACACACACACCCCATGCATACACACACACTATACACATACACACTACACACACACACACACACAATGCACACACACTCACACACACACAGACACAGAGGAGGGGGAGGGAGAGAGGTTGAAGTAACTCCTTCCTTCCTCTTTTGATTTGACACATGTTATTCTGCAATGGAAAGGCATGGCTTTGGGATCATGCTCCGTGCTGTATATGCACACATGCCCCATGTCTGAAGCTTAGATTCACATGTTTTCGAGGGGGGCTGGTCCTGCTGGCTCTTTCCCCAGCTGCTGTCATTAAGGCTCTAGCTTCCCTGTAATCACTTGGAGACTTTTTTCCTGAGCCCAGGATGATCATTCCAGCCTTAGTCTCCTGTCAGGTGCCGAAGCCCAGCCTTTCCAGCCTCACTTCCTGTCTCATGACTTGAAGAGGAAGTTGCCTGATGTGCCCTGTGCCCTGGACCAGTTGCCTGTTGTGCTGAGAGGCATCATTTTCCACAAGCACTTTCTATATTTATGACGGACATTAGCATTGAGAACAGAGACCCACCTGCCTCTGTCCCCCAATACTGAATTACACGTGTGTGCCACTGTGCCCAGATTTCTTGGGTAATTAGGGAGCTTGTAGTCAGGCCCCAATGTTTGCATGACAAAGTATCTTACCTGCAGGGCCATGCCCCAAGCCCCTATTAAGCTAATTGTAGCTGGAATTGTGTCACTGCCTCATCCCAGTGTCTGCCAGAGTCTCACTAACTTAGAATCTGTGGCATTTGGGCTCTGAATCTTTAATGAGTTCCCGAGATCTTGCTCAGCACCCCAAACATGTATATGTATATGTGTATGTATATGTGTATGTGTATGTGTGTATGTGTATGTATATGTGTATGTGTGTATGTGTATGTGTATATGTGTATGTGTGTGTGTGTGTGTGTGTATGTGTGTATATATATGTTTAATAGGATTAAAAATCCTTACTAAGTTCTAATGGTACATCATTTAGAGTTGTCCCTGTCTTCTGCGATCTGAGTGAGACTGGCTTAGACCGAGTTTCTCTTCTGTGGAAGGCCTAGGAGCCCACATTTTCTGGGTCTCTCTCTCGGGCTCCATATGCTCTGGCTTTCATAGCCTCAGGCTCTTGGTGTTCCGTGCACTGTCTTCATCTCAGATGGACCAGATGGAGAGTTCAGCCTCCTCGTTTCCACGGAGCCATGTGCTGGCCCAGGGGTTGGTGGGTGAGATGGGTTTCCTTTGAAGATGGGGCGGGGTGAGGTGGGTTGGGCAGGGCTTTACATCACTACAGTGCTAAGGAGTTCATGCTGTTGTCGGGCAGTCCCACTCTTGATCACACCATCTCTCTTGCTTTTCTTAGGCAGCTATTATCTCTCTGGTCCCCAAATCCTTCACTCTCTGGCTCTTTCTCTTTTCCATGTCAAACCGTTCCTCCTCCTTTCCACGTGCCCTGCAGAGCAAATTGGCCTTTGCCCCATGGCCTTGGCTGTGGCACACACCATATGCTTTCAGACTCTGCCATCTCCTCCAGAGCCTGTTTCCTCCTTAGAGGGGTCCTTGTACTCACTGCAGTAACGAACGCTCGCCTCCTTTGCCTCTATGAGGAGTGCTGAGGCTGGAGGCAATCCTGAGACCAGAGTCAAGCTGAGAGCAGCCATTGGCCCAAGGTCGCGGGCAGGTAGGAAACAATATAAAATCAGGATGAAGGCCCTGGCTCTGACATTAGTGTCCCTGTTGCTTAGCTGATTTTATTAACAGTGTGCGTTTCCACGGCATTCCTACAAGTGCAGTGATTAGGAGCAAGGCTTCGGGGATTTGACAGCAATGTCCACATGGGCCAACCCATGCTATACACAGGTACTTCTGCACCACAATCTGGACTCAACAATCCTCAAGAGGTTGTTTCCTCTGTATGGGTCTTAGGTCAGGAGGGTCCAGGATGTAGCCTCAACCTCACCATCCTATCCTGATCTTAGATAGGAGCTGTTTCTTTGGAGGCCTCAGCTCACCGCATTCATCAAGACAGGTCTGTTTTTGGATGACCTAAATATTTTGTAGACATGTTTCAGGGCACATTTGACTCTACGCGTGAGAGAGATCCAGGGTTCTTCACACCACAGAACCAGAGTCAGGTCTGCTTACGCCCACTTCATAGAGCTTTGGATCAAAGAAAGATTTCCATTGCATAGGAAATACTCCAACATTTCTGGTCTAGCCAACAGTGTAGGAGCCATGCTTCCGTGAGCCCCGAGCCTTCATGGCTGCAGTGAACTGGGCTTTTACACGGCCTTGCCTTCTGTGGGGACACGTGAGCAGACAGCACGATCCATCTCCAGGCACCTCAGGTAGCTGGGCCAGTGGGTGCGTCCCCATGGTGTTGGGTGTTTTGGGGGACTTTCTGGGTGCTGGTAAGTGTGAATCAGGGTGCAAGGTTTCCATTTCCTCTGCCCAGCACCCTGTTTTGGAACTGCACAGAAGTGTACGCTTCAGCAGATCACAGGTGTGGAAGGTTCCGCAGGTCTGAAAGGGGTGTGGGAGAGTGCAGGGATCTGGGCCCAGGTGGGCACCCACTATTTCCACTGTGGGTGGTATCCTGTGTATGAAGTCCTTGTCTTGTCTCCTGCCAATCTTCAGAGGACTCTTTCCTTAGTCCATATATTCTGTGGCTCCTCAGAGCAACCAGGCAGGGCACAGGAGATACCAGGGTTAGATGCAGGCTCAGAAGCTTTCTTGGGGGTCAGGGACCCTGATCCCTGCAAGCACAAGTCTGACCTTTCATTGACTTCCTTCAGCCTCATACTAAGAATAAAGGGAGCACCAAGGTCTACGTGCAGACCTCAGCATTTGGCCAACACTCAGGTCTCCATGATCTCATCTGACCACCCACAATGTCAAGAGAGGGGCATGGACAGGATCACAGTGATGGCACGTAAGAGGCACGTAGGGATGTAACCAGGTCTGGGGGTTTAATGTAGTGCTCTGTGTTTCCCACTCCAGCTCCTCTGACCTCCATGTGTGCTCAGCCCGCATCAGAATTCTCTGTCGCTACCAAGGAAAACACAAGGGCAGACGTGTGTCCTTACCCAACAATAGCTGTGGAAATAGCAGCATTAGGATGTGGTCCTCCTCCAGTCATTCTGTTATTCTCTGAGCCACTGCTTTGTCCATGCATGCCCGTTTATTCATCCACTCATTTGTTCATGCTTCCACCCACCCACACCTATCCATCTGAGCTTTGCTGAATGCTAACCGTGTGCTCAGACAATGGCGGCATCTTAGGGAGAGCAGAGGGTGGTAAGATGTGATGTTGAGAACTCAGACTCCAGTTAGGAGCGATGGGAAGGGGTGTGGGAACTGGATTTCCCAGCCAGGGCAGGTGCAGTCTCATCCGTTCTTACGGCCAAGGTTGACAGGCACTGGGCACTACATGGGTGGCTCTGTGGATAGCCCTTAAGCTTCAGCTCTCCTGCAGCTCCAGGACTCCTTAGCTCCATAGGAGTATAGAGAAGGGAGGGTTTGAATAACCCGAGTGGTCAGGAAAGGCTTCTCTCGAGTGGAGGGACTTGACCTAGTTTAAGAAGTTGGGGAAAAAGTAAAAACTAGAAAAGAGGAGGAAGAAAGAAAGGAGAATAAAAGGATGAGGAGGAGAGAAGGAAAGGAGAAAGAAGGAGAAAAGAAGTAGAAGAGGAAGAGGAGGAGGGAGAGGAGGAAGAAGAAGAGGAAAGAAGAAGAAGAGGAGGAGGAGGAGGAAGAGGAGGAGGAGGAGGAGGAGGAGGAGGAAGAGGAAGAGGAAGAAGAAGAAGAAGAAGAAGAAGAAGAAGAAGAAGAAGAAGAAGAAGAAGAAGAAGAAGAAAGTAATTGGGGAGACTTCTGAAGAGGGAGTGGGGAGGGGTAGCAGCATGCTAGAGCAGCTTAGACTGTAGAAGGACCTGTCTCCAGCCCTCCGCCCCTCCCTGGATGTGTGTCAGGTGACACTGAAGTGGGTGGTGCAGCAGCGGTTGGCTGCTACCTCCAGTGTTGACAAGACCTGGCCTGCTGGAATGGGACAATCTGTCAGCTCCTGGGGCCGCGAAGGCTCCTTTGGCAGGCAGCACTGGCACATATCTTTCTCTCTCTCTCTCTCTCTCTCTCTCTCTCTCTCTCTCTCTCTCTCTCTCTCTCTCTCTCTCTCTCTCTCTCTCTCTCGTGTCCTTAGAGAAACAGAAGAGAGAACATGAGTCAAGAACAAACACATAGGAGAGAAGGGAAGAGGAAGCAGGGGGAAGGGAAAGAAAAGGAAACAGAGAAAGAAGCGATGAGATTCAAACCAGATGAGAGAAGACAGAGAGGAAGCAGGGGAGAGAGAGAGAGAGAGAGAGAGAGAGAGAGAGAGAGAGAGAGAGAGAGAGAGAGAGAGAGAGAGAGAGAGAGAAAGAGAGAGAGAGAGAGAGGGGGGGGAGGGAGAGGGAGAGGGAAGGAGGGAACAGATAGAGGTCAGGGAAAGGAGGTTTTAAAAAGGAAAACAGTGATCTTGGTCATGATGTTTGTACAGGAATAGAAACCCTGACTAAGACAAATTGGTACCAGCATAGTGGGATTCCTGTGACAACCTGACCATGTTTTGGGGAGGACTGCAGAAAAACTTTGGAACCTTGAACTAGAAGAGCCATTAGGATGTTAAGGAAGAAAGTGTTTTAGTGGAGCCCATAGTTAAGAGACTTTGAATTTTTAAAGACTTGGAATTTTAAAAGATATTGGACATTTTAAAGTGACTTAACTTTTAATTTGTAAAGACTGTGGGACTTTTAAAATTATTTAGATCTTGGGGATGAATAAGAAAGTATGGGTTGAGGCTTAATAGTGATCTGTTTGTGTGTCAAGTTGACAAGTGGTCAATTGTGCTGGCTGGTTTTGTGTGTCAACTTGACACAGGCTGGAGTTATCACAGAGAAAGGAGCTTCAGTTGGGGAAGTGCCTCCATGAGATCCAGATGTAAGGCATTTTCTCAGTTAGTGATCAAGGGGGGAGGGCCCCTTGTGGGTGGCACCATCTCTGGGCTGGTGCTCTTGGGTTCTATAAGAGAGCAGGTTGAGCAAGCCAGGGGAAGCAAGCCAGTAAGAAACACCCCTCCATGGCTTCTGCATCAGCTCCTGACCTACTTGAGTTCCAGTCCTGACTTCCTTTAGTGATGAAAAGCAGTGTGGAAGTGTAAGCTCAATAAACCCTTTCCTCTCCAACTTGCTTCTTGGTCATGATGTTTGTACAGGAATAGAAACCCTAAGACAGACTGTAATAAATGATTAGGCCCTATCACCACCCTGCTGTGGCAGAGCTGCCTTCTTAATCGTCCAATGAACTTTGGATAATTCTTTTAAAAAGTATTTGGGAAGCTGGGCATGATAATGCATGCCCATAGCTCTAGCACTTGGGAGGTGATGTAGAAGTGTCGGGAATCCAAGGTCATCTTGGCTACATAGTGAATTTGAGCCCAGCCTGGCCTACTTATTGAGATCCCGTCTTAGAAACAAGAGCAAGAATCTGGAAAGACTGTTCATCACGTAAGGCTATTCTTCCAGAGGATCTGTGTTTGATTCCCAGCACCCACACCCATAGAGTAGCTCACAGCCCTCTGTAACTCCAGCCTCAGTGGAACCAACACCCTCTTCTGGTGTCCTTGGGTGCTGGATGAACATGGTGCACAGACATACACCTGGCAAACTATCTGTACACATAAAATAAATGACATAAACCTCCTCATCAAAACAAAGCAGCAATAACAACAACAGCAAAACACCGAAACTCTGGGATGCAAAGCTGGGCTGTCAGAATTTGAACCAAAGCATAAGCAGCCTTCTGCTTCCTTAGAAGAGCAATGGCTGTTCTGGCTCTTCCAGGGGTCCACACAGCAGCTTGGGGGAAGGGGCTTCTTAAGCCTTGACCACAAGTCAGATGAGTGTTACCATGAACACTGTTGCCATAGGGTTGGAATCTGTCATGGAATCATGGGTAGTGAGGATAACAATTGTCACAGAAGCCTCTACCTTTCCCTTGAAGTGACCTTGAAGACATGGTTCTTAAAAACCAATCCTTCCTCCCTTTCTCCCATCCCTTACTCCTTTCTTCATTTCCCTCCCTTTCCAATCTTTCAAGACACTTGAGATAAGAAAATTGATTTAAGAAATAACCTTTATCTTGAAATGGGAATAAGACAAGATATCTCTATAAACAATACAGTTTAAAACATTTTTGCAACTTTTGGCCAATTCAAAATTTCATAAAGTAGGAGTAGGGGGAAGGCAGGGCTATTGAAAAGAAAGAGAAGCATCCCTGGCTTTAGATCCTATGTAGGACTCAGTGCTAGAAAGTAAGAATTGGAGTGTGTGACAGAATTGTGTAGCGCCAATGCTTAGGGGCCTGTGAGGTTCAGCTTCACCACAGACAGTGCTGAAGGAGATGTGGGACTCCTGGATCCTGGACAGGCTTCAGATAGCTGGTCATGGATGGAGCGTTCACTCACCCTCCCGCATATGAAGTGGCCCAGAATTTCTGCCTGGACAGTTTCCTCATTACAAAGTCCCAGGTTCACAGGGGCTGCTGCTGCCTGTGTTTTCTCTGTTGCTGTGGTTCTGTGGACTGTCTCGCTCACCTGTGGACTAACTGCTCTGCTCCGGGCATCCTGTAACTCCTGCAGTGAGCGAGGACCAAATTCATGAGAATACAGCCTGACTTTCTCTTGGCTGATTTTCTTAAATAATCTCTTTCTCCTCTTTCTTTTTCTCTTCTTATCTACCTACCTTTTCTTTCCTTCCTTCTCCTCATCTTCCCTCCTTCTTCTTCCCCCTCCCTTTCTCCCTCCACATACAGATGAGGATAACCCTGGCATTCTGTTACTGCTGAGGTTATAGGATGCACCACCATGCCTGTTTTTACACTGGTCCAGGGCTTGGTGCGTGGCCAGCAAATACTCTACTATTCAAACTACATTCCCAGCTCCTTGTGGACAATCATTAGGGACATTAGCAAATATCCTCCCATACGAAATAAGTGTATAAAAAAAGAAAACTTTCCTACATACCTACACTAATCAGACTGGAGACAGAAGCAAGGAAAACCAGGACTCTCACCTAGGTGACTCTCATCTTTTGGGAAGAAGAAAAACAATAAAACATTATTGCTGTGTAAGAAAGATTTGAATGAATGGAGAGAGGTACAACATGCTCTTGGTTGGGGGAAGGGTCCTTGAATTAATAAGTAGATCTAGAAAAGGAATCAAATTAAAATCTCTATGGAAGCTCTTGGCTCTTCAATAAACAACTCTTTATTATGTATCCAGAAGAGTAACAAGCAAAAACTGTCAAAGATTTTTCTGAAAAATCAAGGGGATAGGATTTCTTCTAATAGACATTACAGTATATCTTACAGCTACGACACTCAAGAGTTTGGGCTCAAGAAGCAAGAAGCATTGGGATTCCATGAGAAACAACTGGGTTTAAAAGCTCAGCCTTCCTAAGGCCAGGAAACTAACACAGATACAAAGGAGTGCTCTGAATAAAGAGGAAGGGCTGGATTAAATGGTGTTGAGATTTTGACTGCTTGCGGGATGATCAGTGTGGATTATTGTTTTTTCCTCAAGTAACTCCAGACAAACCTCAGCATCAAGCGTAAGAAATCTATTAGCAATAGATAGAAGTGAGAGGTGTCTAAGTGATCTCAGAGTTAGTATGACCTGCTTAAGCTTGAAAGCAAGACAAGGGATTGCAAAGGAAATTGTCAGCAGAACAATATTGCTGAACACACATTTCTAAGAAAGGAGCCACAAAAAGTTGGCTACAGGTAGAACAAAAGGCCTTATAATATATATATATATATCTTTAATATGTAAAGAGCTCTTACAAACAACTAATATCCCAACAAAAACACCAGCAAGGAACATTAACAAAATAAAACACACACATGTCCAACCTGGGAACCTATTTTATCATTAGCTAAAGACATACAAAGTAAAACAATATAATTCTATTTCAATTTTCAAACGTGCACTTTGTTTTTTTTTTTTTTAATAGTGTCTCATGTAGCCTAGGCATGTGCTATCCCATCTGGTTTATGAAGCACTGGGGCTTGAGCCTAGAGTTGTAAGCATGCTAGGCAAGCACTCTACCAACTGGGCCACATCCCAAGCTCCTTCCCTGCCCAGTTGTTAAGACTGAAGGTGATGATTGTGATGATGATGAGCCCTGAAAGAGTTTTCTGACCTGATTCAGTTTTGACCTCATAGCTAAGATTCTCAGCCATGTGGTAGGCAGTCTCGGTCAGGCTTGGGTTCACAGGGTCCTTCAGCAAGATTCCTGCACATGGGTAGATAGAAGGGTCAAGTACACGCAGCAGGTGAATCTGTCCATCTGCTTCTGATCGTCAGCATCCAAGGCAGGTTCTGGCCTCTAGTGGTTGCTCAGGATCCATTGGGTGAAGGAAGGATGAGTCTTGTGGTAGACAGATGGGCCGACTGCCTATCTGACAGGCTGGGTGGCTGGTATGAGACAGTGTTCTCAGGATCGCCTTCAACCACCTTGGAGCTATCTGGGAGGGAAGGGGAGAAGTGCAGGTCAATATGATGGGAGGAGGCAGGGGTGGGGCCAGAGGCCTCCATGACTTCTGTGGCAGCCAGCGAAGGGAGGCTGAGCTTGCCAGTTCCTTTGTGTACACACCTGAAACATCAAGGTTTGTACACAGATCAAGATCTTTGCAGATCAAGGTGGGGGTCCCAACAGTTCAAGCCTGGCTTATATTGCCTGCCTCACCCACAGCATATGATTTGAGGCTCACTTTATTTGCATGTATGTTTGTATGTATGTGTATGTATGCATTTATGTATTTATGTGTGGTTTTGCATGTGTGAATGTCTGTATGTTTCTGTGTATATAGTACATGTGTGTATCCCTGTATAACTGCATGTGAGTACATGTTTGTGTGTGTATATATTTCTGTGTGCATGCGTGTGTGAGTACATGTGCATTATCTGTGTGTGTATATGTTTCTGTGTGCATGTATGTGTGCATGTATATGTTTCTCTGTGTGTGAGTGCATGTGTATGTCTGTGTTCATGTATTCATGTATCTATGTGTGCATGTATATGTGTTTGTCCATATGTGTGCATGTGTGTATGTATATGTGTCCATGTGTGTGCACAGGTGTACATATGTGTATATGTATGTGTGCATGTGTGCAAATACATGTGTGCAGATGTATGTCCGTGCATGTGTGCACATGTGTTTGTGTGCATGTGTGTATGTACATGTATGTGTTTTATGTGTGTTATTGTTTGTATGTGTGAATGCATATGTGTGGGTATTAATGTGTGTATATGTTTGTATGTTTGTGTGTACATATGTATGTACATGTGTGTGTACGTGTATGTGTGTGTGTATGTATTCATGTTCTTGCATGTGTGTCCATGTGCACAGCTACCACAGGGCACATGCAAAGGTCAGAGGACAACTTTCAGGTGTAAGTCTTCACCCTTCAGCCATGTTTGAGATAGACTTTTCACTGCTGAGGATGCCAGGCTAGCTGGCCCCAGAGCTTCCCACCTTCCAGTGGGTAGCATTGAGATTACAGACATGCACGCTTCTATCTCCAGCTTTTATGTGGCTTCTGCAGATTCAAACTCAGATCCTCAGGCTTGTAGAGCAAGAACTTCTAACCACTGAGCCATCACTCTGGCCTTGGGGCCAGTTTAAGGCTGGGAGGTCAAGTTGTTGTTCCCATTTTATATGTAAAACAATGATGTCAGGTAGAAGGAAAATTTGTCCCACACTCAACTCACAGAGATTACTCAAGTAAATGAGCCAGGCCTGGCCGGATCTGTCTGTTTCCCAAGTCTCAACCTTTCAGCTCTGTTCGCCAACTATAGGCTGACTTCTCTCCATAGCAGCAGGGAAAGAATCCACTTTTGCTGCATGTGCATCTTGGGAGGAACCCGAGCTCCACCTCTAAATCAAAGCCTGGATGTGAGGGTTGTTCTGGGAATGGGCCATCAGCTTGGTGGCAGATCTCTGCCGTCAATCACGCCCCGTGGCACCCTGACACATGGTGCCGGCGTGTAATCAGAGCGATGGTGTTCTGATCTATGAGCGATGTTTATCATCCCAGAGCTGGTACCTTGACATATTACCTTAGCTGGCTGTCAGCAGGACAGCCCCTTAATGTATTTCTGTAATCCATCACCCACCACCGGCGGCCAAGGAGACCTGCTGACGCCAGTCTATCAGAGCACTTTCTGTGAGTCTGAGTTCTCAGTTCTTAAAAATTCATGTTTGGGAGTGTGAGTGTCTGTAGCGTTAGTGAGGGAAGGGAGCAGAAGCAAAGGGAAAGGAACATGGAGGAAGAAAAAGAAGAGAGGAGGAGGTGACACAAGAAGACAGAAGAGAAAATAATGGGAATTTTAAAAAAAAAGCAAGGAACTGAGGGAGGAAGAGGAAGATGGCAGAAAAGGCAAAAGGTTGAGAAGGACAAGGGAGAAGAGGGAGGAGGGCAGTACAGGGCTGAGGCCGCCAGAGGGAGGCAGTGGGGACAGCGACCTGGACTCCCATCCTACCCCTGCTCTATAAGACATGGCTGAGGAGCCTTTGTCATCCCCAGTGGCTAAGTGACATTGCTGTAAGGGTGTGAAGCCAGGAACGGGTAATTCTCTCCCCTCTAGAGAGAACACCAAAGGCCTCATGGGAAACCAGAGCCCACTCACTCCATCCCTGTGGTGGCCCCAGACCCTTGTATCCATCTGTCAGTGGGCCCCACCTTTACTCAGGACCACTCTGGCAGAGATCTCCAAACTGTGGTCACCACTCCACCCTGGCCTCCCCCACCACACCCAGCTTTCTTGTAGAGTTGAAAGAGCTGCAAAGGCAAGGTCATCTTGTTGTCTTGCAAAGGGGCCACTTGCAGGGCTCTCAGCCTTGTGGTCTAGCCTATTCCCTTGGATCTATCTTTGTTCTTGCAGCACCCCCTAAATGCATAAGAGCTCTGGAAACTGATCAGTCGGCAGGGACCATGCACTTCTAGGAGTCGGAGCTGAAGTATGTGCAAATCATTCCAGTTGCTAATATGTATTAGTGGCAAGCATTGTAGATGAAGATTTTAAAAAAATATTATTTTCATTTATGTATTTCTCTTTTTCTCTGTGTGTGTGCATTGTGTTGGTGCATGTGAGTGTGCATGTTTGTGCATGTGTGTGTGCACATGTGTGTGTGTGTGTGTGTGCTAATGTTGGCAGAGGTTTGAAGATGCTATTAGATTCCCTGGATCTGGAATTCCGGGTGGTTGTAAGCTACTTGATGGAAGTGCTAGGAACTAAGCTCAAGGCCTCTGGAAAAGCAAGAAAGTTCTCTTAACCACTGAGTCATCTCTCTAACCCTAGAACTTGGGATTAAAGTAATGGTAAAGCAAGAAAATTGGCATTAAACCAATTTCAGAAGAAAACCTGGGATTGGGCCAGTGGCTCAGAAATGAACCTGTGAGTGAAGGTGTGGTCTGGATGCCACAACTATGTGGGGTCTGGCACGTGCCACTCAGGCATCACCTATATGTCCCTTTCTATCTCTGTATAATATTCCATATACCATTATACCATATATATAGCTTGCTCAAGTATTCACCACGGAAGGTTTGTGTTCATTCTAATGGGGGGCATTTCACAGATCAGTGTTTTTGTTTAACATTAAGTCCAACTCATTATGCTTATTATCTCAAGCTTAAAACCTTAAATGCCAAAGATTTTCTCCTTTTTATTTTTTAAAATGACTGATCACTTGTCACTTCTAAGTTGAATTGATTTTTATGTAAGCAATGAAACTGGAGGCAGCTCATTTTGAGTAGGGGGCAGTCCCTGCATGGGGAGAGCTGGGCGCTGTCACGCCCTGGGAACTACGTGGTTGAAGGAGAGAATCTACTCCTTCCTCCAGTGTGTCCTCGGACACACGTGTGCTGTGCCACAAGTGCATCAGGACACACAAAGAAGTGTTTAGAAAAGCTATATAGCTCATGTACCTGGGTCCTTCCTGGTCCTCCCAACTGTCTATCACAGCGCTATTACCACACACTTGTGACTCAGTGTCTATGGATGTCCTAAAACCCTCTAGGCTGAACTTTTCCCCTTCTGCTTTTGAAATTATTTTAGCTTTTAAAGTTACCCACTTTTCCACGCACACTTCAGAATCATCTTTTAATGTACCTATAGACAATTCTTGATGGAATTTAGGTGGGAACACCTTTAACTGCATGCCAGTTTGGCAGGCCTGGCAGTTTAAATGTCAGCCCTTCTTGTCTACAAACATGGTATACCTCTCTGCCACTCCGGCTCTGGCTGCCCTCTGTCAGCACTGGGAAGTGTTTAGTGCACCGTATTTTACGTGCACTATTATATTCCGTTCTAGTTGGGCTCTTGGACTTCCCCACAGACTCACGGATTGAAGTTTTAGTTCTTAGATGAGAGAATGCTATGGGAGGTGTTGGAGCCTTTGTGAGCTGGGACCTAGCGAATGGTCAGGCATGGAGGGAGGACTGCACTATGGAGGGAGGATGTGCACCGTGGAGGGAGGATGTGCACTATGGAGGGAGGATGTGCACTATGGAGGGAGGATGTGCACTATGGAGGGAGGATGTACACCATGGAGGGAGGATGTATACCATGGAGGGAGGATGTGCACCATAGAGGGAAGACTGCACTATAGAGGGAGGATGTGCACAATGGAAGATGAGCACCATGGTGGGAGGAAGAGCATCATGGAGGGAGGACATATACCATGGAGGGAGGACAAACACCATGGAGGAAGGATGTACACCATGGAGGGAAGATGTACACCATGGAGGGAGGATGTGCACCATGGAGGGAGGATGTGCACTATGGAGGGAGGATGTGCACTATGGAGGGAGGATGTACACCATGGGGGAAGGATATGCACTATGGAGGGAGGATGTGCACCATGGAGGAGGATGTACACCAAGGAGGGAGGATGTGCACCATGGAGGGAGGATGTGCACCATGGAGGGAGGATGTGCACCATGGAGGGAGGATGTGCACCATGGAGGGAGGATGTGTACCATGGAGGGAGGATGTGCACCATGGAGGGAGGATGTGCACCATGGAGGGAGGATGTGCACCATGGAGGGAGGATGTGCACCATGGAGGGAGGATGTGCACCATGGGGGGAGGATGTACACCATTGAGGAGGATGTGCACCATGGAGGGAGGATATGCACTATGGAGGGAGGATGTGCACCATGGAGGAGGATGTACACCATGGAGGGAGGATGTGCACCATGGAGGGAGGATGTGCACCATGGAGGGAGGATGTGCACCATGGAGGGAGGATGTGCACCATGGAGGGAGGATGTGCACCATGGAGGGAGGATGTACACCAGTGAGGAGGATGTGCACCATGGAGGGAGGATGTGCACCATGGGGGGAGGATGTGCACCATGGAGGGAGGATGTACACCATGGAGGGAGGATGTGCACCATGGAGGGAGGATGTGCACCATGGAGGGAGGATGTGCACCATGGAGGGAGGATGTACACCAGTGAGGAGGATGTGCACCATGGAGGGAGGATGTGCACCATGGGGGGAGGATGTACACCATGGAGGGAGGATGTGCACCATGGAGGGAGGATGTGCACCATGGAGGGAGGATGTGCACCATGGAGGGAGGATGTGCACCATGGAGGGAGGATGTACACCAGTGAGGAGGATGTGCACCATGGAGGGAGGATGTGCACCATGGGGGGAGGATGTACACCATGGAGGGAGGATGTGCACCATGGAGGGAGGATGTGCACCATGGGGGGAGGATGTGCACCATGGGGGGAGGATGTACACCATGGAGGGAGGATGTGCACCATGGAGGGAGGATGTGCACCATGGAGGGAGGATGTGCACCATGGAGGGAGGATGTGCACCATGGAGGGAGGATGTGCACCATGGAGGGAGGATGTGCACCATGGAGGGAGGATGTGCACCATGGAGGGAGGATGTGCACCATGGAGGGAGGATGTACACCAGTGAGGAGGATGTGCACCATGGAGGGAGGATGTGCACCATGGAGGGAGGATGTGCACCATGGAGGGAGGATGTGCACCATGGAGGGAGGATGTGCACCATGGGGGGAGGATGTGCACCATGGAGGGAGGATGTGCACTATGGAGGGAGGATGTGCACCATGGAGGGAGGATGTGCACCATGAGGAGAGGATGTGCACCATGGAGGGAGGATGTGCACCATGGAGGGAGGATGTGCACCATGAGGAGAGGATGTGCACCATGGAGGGAGGATGTGCACCATGGAGGGAGGATGTGCACCATGAGGAGAGGATGTGCACCATGGAGGGAGGATGTGCACCATGGAGGGAGGATGTGCACTATGGAGGGAGGATGTGCACCATGGGGGGAGGATGTGAACCATGGAGGGAGGATGTGCACTATGGAGGGAGGATGTGCACCATGGAGGAGGATGTGCACCATGGAGGGAGGATGTGCACTATGGAGGGAGGATGTGCACCATGGGGGGAGGATGTGAACCATGGAGGGAGGATGTGCACTATGGAGGGAGGATGTGCACCATGGAGGAGGATGTGCACCATGGGGGGAGGTCGCGCACCATGGTGGGAGTATGTGCATCATAGAGCACATGCATCATGGTGGATGAGCACTATGGAGGAGGATGTTCACCATGGAGGAGGATGTGCACTATGGCGGGAGGATGTGCACTATGGAGGGAGGACTGCACAATAGAGGGAGAATGTGCTCCTGAGCTGGTATTTGAATCCATTGCTATCTCTCTTTTACTTCTTTTCTGGGGTTGGTTCTTTCTGGGGACTGAACTTGGGTTGCCGGGATTATGCATCAACTTCCTTTATCCATTGGGCCATATCACTGACTCTTTTAAAAAATTGTTTGTCTTGAATATTTTGGGGAGCTGTGTCTCTGCTTACAATACTAGGATTATACATATGCCTGGCTTTTTATGTGGGTGTGGGGGATTCAAACTCGTGTTCTCATGCTTGCACAACACTCTCCTGAGCCATCTCCTGCCCCGGTCTCTAGAGCTCTGAGTGCATCTCCTTGTGCATCTCTGTGTTTGTCCCAGACATCTTGTTCTGTGCACACAACTCTCCTGAACTAATTGCTGTCATCTTAGCAACCCATGTGAGGCATACAATCTCTCACTTCTCTTATGTCTCCCCCATTTTTGACTTAATGATTTCTTCCACATCCTTTAGGCATTAGAAAGTGTTACAACTGTTGCCTCAACCATCAAATATAAATGATAAAAACTCAACACTGGAGAGAAATATCATTTTTATCCATGTTTATGATTAATACATTCTCTTTTTCCCCTCTTTGGGCCTCAAAGTTTCTTTCTTTTTAGAGAATTTCTGTAGTTATTCTTTTAAGATAGGCATATTGCAAACAAATTCTCTTAAGTTTTCCTTCATCTGTGAATATGTTGATATCCAGTGGCCACAGAGCCCGAAGTCGACTCTTTTTTCGTCCACCTTTGAAAAATACCACACCACTTCTAGCCTCTATGGCATGTTGTAAAGAAATCTACTATCATTGGAATTATTTTCCCTCTATAGGTAAAGTGTCACTTTTTCTTTTCTGTAGATGTCAAGATTTTCCCCTTTGTCTTTAGTTTCTTGAAGTCTCAGCATGTGCCATTAGTTGTTTTCCCTATTGTGCTAAAATACCCTAACAGAAGCAATTTGAGGGAAAATTCCAGGTTATAGTCCATCGATGTGGGGATGTTTAGGCAGCAGGAACTTGAAGTAGATAGTCACGTCACACAATAGTTGAGAGAAGACAGAGAATTAGTGTGTACTGCTTACTTCACTCATACTGCCTAGGGAATGGTGCTGCCCATGGTGGACAGACCGTCCCACCTCAATGAACATAATTAAGATACCCTCCCCCTAGGCTCTGCTAGTGCATGACAAATACAGAGGGGGTCACTCTCAGCCAGCCATTGAACTAAGCACAGGCACCCCAATGGAGGAGCTAGAGAAAGGACCCAAGGAGCTGAAGGGGTTTGCAGCGCCATAAAAGGGACAACAATATGAGCCACCCAGTACTCCCAGAGCTCCCAGGGACAAAACCACCAACCAAAGAGTACACATGGAGTTACCCATAGCTCCAGATGCATAGTCAGCAGAGGATGGCCTTGTTGGACATCAAAGGGAGGAGAGGCCCTTGGTCCTAGGAAGACTCAATGCAGCAGTGTAGAGAAATATCAGGACAGGGAAGCAGGAGGGAGTTGATTGGGGAATGGGGTAGGGAAGATGGGCTATGAGACTTTGGGGGGGGGGGGACCAGGAAAGGGGACAACATTTGAAATGCAAAGAAAAGAATATATCTAAAAAAAAAAAGATGCCCTCTCCCTACCCAGACATGCCACAGGTCAGTGTGATATAGACCATCCACCATGGAGACCCTTCTTGAGTCATTCTAGATTTTGTGACGTGGATAATTACTAACCATCGAATCATGGGTTGTAATGATGAACCCTGTTTTATTTATGTGCTCATGCGTGTCTTTGTAAGTGTACCATGTGTTTGTAGTGCCACCAGGAGCCAGAAGAGGGCATCAGATTCCTTGGGACTGGAGTGACAGGTTGTTGTGAGCTACCTGACATGGGTGCTGGGAACTAAACTTGGGTCCTCTGGAAAAGCAGCAAGTACTTTTAACTTCATTCCCTCTTTCTGTGGAATCATTGAATTTTGGAAAACGTTCAGCCATTATTTCTTATAGAATCTTTTCAGTGCCTGTTTGTCTTTGGGGATCCCAATGGCATGAAATCAGCTTTTTGGCTTTGCCCCCGCAGTTCTCTGCCACAGTACTCTTTGTGTTTTTCTTTTACTCTGTTTTCCCTTCGCCTTTCAGATGGTGTGCCTGCTATGCTTCTCGCCTGCCTTCTGCTCACGGGTCCACTCACTGGCCTTTTCAGTTTGGTTATCGCATTTTTCAGTCCTAAACTTTCTGTCTGCTTCCTGTTTGTATCTTCTAACCTTCGCTAGTGCTTTCTGGGTTCCTGTTTGTTCCAAACATGTCCACACAGCCGCTGAGGCATTTGTCTCCTGTCTGCTTTGTGCTCTTTGTAAGATAATTTTCTCAACTCTGTCATCCAGTGTTGGCATCTAATAACGATCTGCCTTCATTCAGTGTGAGTTTTCTCTTCTTGATGATGAGTTATTGCGTGTGTGTGTGTGTGTGTGTGTGTGTGTGTGTGTTAGCCTGTGCTAGCAGAGGTCAGAAACTGATAGCAGTGTCTTCCTTAATGGGTCACCAGTTTGTTCTAGTCTCACGGAACCAGGAGCTCACCCATTCACTGAGGCTGGCTAATGAGTTCTAGGGATCCACCTGTCTCTCCCTCTGCAGCACTGGGATTACAGAAATGCGCTTGGTTTTTATGTAGGTGGGTGTATGGGTGTTAGGGATCTGAACATCAACTCTAGTGCTTAGTACAAGCCTTTTGCTGACAGAACCATCTCTCCAATCCCAAGGAAAGATGCCTTTAACCTTCCTTATATTGCAATATCCCAAACCGCAGGTAAAATTCAACATTGTCCATTCTGCCCCTGCATTTGACTTGAGCCTGCCGTACATGCAGACTGGATCCGGCATCTTTCTGGATCATTGTCCCTATGTGAGAGGAGCTTCCTGGGAGGTCTGGGGCCTGTGGGTTGGGTGGGCACTGCATATAGCTTGTTCGATGCTCAGCCTCCTCCTGCCTCTTCTCCTGCATCTCCCTCCTCCCCTTCTATCCCCCCCCCCACTCCGTCTGATGCACAGCTGTTTTGGCAACATAGCAGCCTGATTATCTTTCAAGTAGCTTCTTGGAACAGATGTTCCTGGCTCCTTCCTGTGCAGAAAACAAACAGGCAGGGTGTTGTCATTTGCTCCCCAGAGGAAAATCCCTCTGCTGCCGCTGTCTTCTCAAGAGGTTGGAGTGTGTGCAGAGTGTCTGTGTACTTCTCCTTGGCAGAAATTTAGCTCCAGATTGGTGAGAGGAGTTCCTTGGGTTTTGTGGAGTGTGCGGCCTCACAAGGATGCTGGGATGGGAAGGCACACTCTCATTAGAATCATAGTTGAACCTTAGAGGCTTGAGGAGTGCCTCATAGTGCTTGCTGTGCAAGCATGAGGACCTGAGTTCAAGTCCCAAGCGCCCATGTAAATAAAAAAGGGTGGAGTTGGCTATGGATTTGCTTGTGACTCCAGTGCTGTGGGAAAGGAAGACAGGAGGATCACAGGCTTGCTAGCTGCCAGACTAGTTCAGTTTCAGCAAGACATCCTGTCTCAAGAAAATAAGGCAGAGAGTAGAAGGACACCTGGAATTTTTCTCTGGCTTCTGTGCATATACACAGGTGCACATATATCACATACAGATGCATACACACATAGACAGACAGACAGACAGACACACAGACACACAGAGACATACAAACACTCATAGACATATACACACACAGGGACATATGGACACACACAGATGCTCACACACAGATATTCTCATGCAGACACACAGGGACACACAAACATACATAGATGCACACACATAGATATACACATAAACACTGACACACAGACAAACACAAATTCACACAGGGACACATAGATACATGCACAGATATGTACAGACACACAGATGCACCTATGCATACACACAGATACTTCAGACTTCTATTTAGCCTCTAACATCACGTAACTTTTGAAAAGCTCCCAGGGGTTTGTCCCAGGTTGAAAACTCCCATTTGTGGACTGGAGAGATGGCTCAGTGGTTAGGTACTTTGAATTTGGTTCACAGAAGTCACCTCAGGGGTTTGTTCTAAAGCTGTCTTCTGCCTCCATGGGTACCTGTCATTGTGATGAAGGATGTGGACTTTCCTTTCTGGTGGATGGGAATGATCCCCATCCCCCGTGTCTTTTAAAATGTGACTCTGGGGCCATCTGGATGGCTCAGAAGGTGAAAGGCATTTGTGCCGGACAGCAAGCCTAACACCCAAGTTTACCCCAGGCCTGACATGGTAAAAGAAGGGAACCGATTCTAACCAGTGGAGTCTTCTGCCCTCCACACGTGCCCGGCACAGGGGTAACTCTCCCAAATAAAGTAATAAATGTTAAAAAATATTTTAAAATAAAATAAAATGTGACTCTATTAATGGAGTCGTTGAGGTAAGAGCCGAATACCGACAGCTGTAATAAGCGGAGGTGGAGCCACCCATCCCCCACGGGCTAATTAACAACACCGTCCTGACACGCAGAGAAAGGAGATCTCATCAGTGTGGCCACAGGGGAGAGACGAACAAAGGTCTAGTTGCCCCCTCCCCCTCACTCTATCTTCAGAGTCCTGACACAAGGGTTGTGATTGCATACAGGGCAAGAGGTATCCATAGCTAAGGAGTCCTGATCAAGGAGTTCTGTCCCTCACGGAGTTATCAGAATTATCTCAGGTCCAGTCTGTCCTGAAGGTGGTCTGACAAGTTGTCAGAGCCCTGCGAAATCTCATCCTGGAGACAAGTTCCCCTCTGGCTGGCACCAAGGTTTAGGGTTTTCTTCTTCCTGCATAATACTCCTGGGAAAATTCCAATTTCCTGGAGTGCATAGTCTCAATAGTCCAAACACCAAGGGGAGAGGCGCAGCATCTCTTTGGAACATTTTCATCCCTGCTGGGGCAGGTTATGCCCCCTTTATCTCCTGACGTCTGGGAACCTGGGCTCCTGGTGGCTCAGGTAGCTGAGTGCACTTTGGGAGGCTCTCTTGTCAGAGAAGCCAACTTTTACCATGTGAACCTTTGGTGATCTGGGTGTCCCCAGCACCGTCCATCTCCTCAGCTCTCCTGTAGAAGCAGTTGGCCTTCATGCCTGCAGGCTGCTTCTATAGCATCACATCAGTGACGGGGGCGGCCCACTCTTGGTTTTTACCAACATTTACCCATGTCCAGTCACTGACCAACGTCTACAGTTTCCTGAGGTTGACAGTTGTGCAGAAGCTCTTGGTCTTTTCTGAATGGTAATGCCAGGCACGGAGCAACTTTCCCTCAGGCACCTGACGATACATACATGCTGAAGTTGGTCCGGTGGTGGTGCATGCCGTCAGTGCTACCATGGCCTCCTGGGTGCTTCTGACGCTCACTAGTGCAGCTATTGCGATGGATTTTGTGAGTCTGGAGTTTCCAGGTTTCCTTCAGTCTGGGTGTCATGGCGGCAACTGAGAGGACACGAGGGGAGTGACTCTTAGTTTATGTAGTCTATGGCTGCTAGCTGTGGGCCCGTGTTCCACAGCCCTCTGGTTTGTCCAGACTGGTTGGGGTTGGTCGGCTCCACCTAGTTCCTCTGTGGAATCCCAGTCTCTTCTGTTGTCCTGCTCTGTATCAGCCTATACTTCTGTTCAGGTGTACAGGTCCACCTTGACTGGTTCTTCTGTTCATCCCAGCCTGCTCTGGTGTATTTGAACCAGGTCAGTGAGCGAGTCACTCTTCTTTCTTCTCACCTACTCAGTTATGAATGTTTCTGCTATTCATACTATACTGTTCTTATTGACCCCTCCCCCAATGTGATCTTGTCCCAATCAACTCTGCCTCCTTGATTCTGAGAGACTGAATCTCCTCTGGCCTCATGGTACCCCCGTGGTTCACCCAGGACTTAGGAGGAACCCGCTGCTGGGGCCCGGTCCTTGCTGTGGTGGTATTGTGGTGATGGTCCTTTTAAGGAGGGGAATAGAGAGGTAATTGGGCAACCAGGACCCTGACTTTGAAAGCAACTGATAAGGTCTCATGGGATGAGTTAGTTCTCACCAAAGCGGGCTGTTATAAAGCAAGGCAAACCCCTGTGCCTGGTACCTTCTGTACACAGGTGGCTTCATTTCTGTCCCCTTTCCCTACTGAGGTTGCAGCCAAAGGGAACATTTGTCAGAGGTCAGATGGGTATGGACATCCCATTCTGAACTGTCACCCTCCAAAACCACAAGCTAAGTAAACATCTTTTCTTGATAAAGTATCCAGCCACCAACAGTTTGTTACAGAAACGTGAACGGGCTAATAATACCACATTGTGACTTGTAGTTTGTTGGGGATCCATGAGACTATAAGAAAAAAAACCCATCCTGGGCAAGAGAAAACACCTCTGAAGAGGAAGTGAACGACAGGGAGGAGAGAGATAAGGACTTCTGAGCTGTGATGGAAGGTGTGGTTGGGAAGTGAGCTTGCCTGAGCACTAGTGGCACCCTAGTTTAGAGCCTGGGAAAACCTGGAGCGTTCAGCGAGTTGGGGGGCTCTAAGTCCTGGGGAGAAGAAGTGAGCAGGTAGGTCTTCCTCTGCAGGAGCATTGAAGGCTCCAAACGAAGTTACTGTGTGACTTGGGACTGGCTGGGTTGGCTGTAGAGCAAGTTATTTAGCTTCTGAGCCTCACTTCTGACAGCCCTAAAGATAAGGAGCTCAGGGGCCTGGACAAGCACTCAGTCTAGTATCTGACTCATTAGTTCTCAAAAACTGTCCTCCTTGGGCCAGCAAGAAGGCCCAGCAGACAAAGGGGCTTGCTACCAGCCCTGATGATTGGGTTCAGTTCCCCAGGACCCACATAGTAGAAGGAGAAAACTGATCGCAGTAAGAGGGCCCCTGACTTCTGTGGTTTGTGTGCGTTCTCTTGCCTGCAGTGAATGAATATGTAAATAAGATAGTAAGAGAGAATATTCTCCCTGTCTCACATTGCTCTGTGTGTACTTAGTCCGGCTTGACTTTACTAAGTAGTGAGCCTCAGTTTCCAGCTATGTAATGTGGGTAGCGTGGAACAAACACGAGGCAGGAGGACAGCTCTGTAGAGTTGTTGTCTTGAAACTGAGGGGACTCCATGCATGATCAATATTTGTTGACTGAATGATTGATTGCCGCTCTCCCCCTTGGACCCACCATAATAACACTTTGTGCAGAGCTGAGCACACAGATGGTGCCTAATAAATATCCACGGGCTTGAAACAAATGTTAAACGAATATGAGAGAGCGGGAGGCAGGAGATCCCATTTCCAAAGCAGAGCAGACAGGTGGCTGCTGGGCCGAGCTGAAGAGCCAGCCTCACAGCACACCTCCGGGTATGTTCTGAATTGGGGAATTAGAAGACAATGGGAGAGACTGCCAAAAAGAATTTATCTCGGAAGTGGAGTTTGGGGAATAGCACTAATATTTTCGGAAATTGAAACTCCAACCATGAAATTGCCTATCATTTATCATACGCGGGCTCTCAAAGGGGAAACGGAAAAACATTTAGTCTTATTGCTTTTTAAACACACAGTTGTTGAGCACAGCCATCTAGGCTGTGGTTTGAGGAGATGGTGTGTCTGAGAGGGTTTGGCCAGCAGCTCAATCCCACATAATGTAAGGCTGTTCTCTGCAGACTCCGGTCTGCCTGTACCTGGGCCATGCATGGGGCAGATCTCCACTGAGGCCAGTCCTGGGAGGCAACAGGGAGAAGAAGTGATTCCAGCCTTCATGGAAAGCACCCCCAGTCCTTGGAATCCCCCTGGCTTCTGTTAATGTCTATTAACTCTTTCGCTTTCAGAGTCCCCCATGCTTCCAGTGCCCTGCTGGCTTTTCTTTTTGGTGTGGTATGTGTGTGCACAAGATGGTGTGTTGGCATATGCATCCATGTGCGTGTGCTTGGAGACCAGAGGCCGGTGTCTTTCGCACCTTGTGTTTTGAGCATGGTCTCTCACTGAATCTGGAGCCCACTAATGAGGGTGGACACACCGGCTGGCGAGCCCTGGAGTGCTTCCTGTCTCCATGTCTTTAGTGCTGGCATTAAAGGCTTGCTGCCTTGCCCAACCTTTACATGGGCACTGGGGACTTGAACTCTGGTCCATGCTTGTGCCATAGTGCTTTACTCTCCCAAACCCCCTTTCCCTTCCATTTGGTCTCTATCTTCATTGTCTTCAGAAGCCATGGCCAAGCTTAGTTATAGCCAACTTCTCTGGTCAGGGGTTTTTACCCACATACCGCGATGTCGCCAGAGAGAGAGCGCACTGACTTGCCCCTGTTCTCAGCGCCTTGAGCCTCAGTGCTGCTGTCTGTCTCTCCACAGTGCTGCTGCAGTGGTCCTACGGCCGGCTTGAACTTCTCTGTTCTCCAAGAAACGGCTGTGTCCTTCCTCCTGTCCACACACGCACTGCTGCCCACCTTGTCTGCTCGTGCTTGACTCAGAAACAGCATCTATACAGAGGCTGTCTTCCAATGTGAGCCCCACATTCCCGCGCCTTCCTCCCCTTCCTATGATGACGGCCACTGCTCTGCCTGAGGATGCGTCCTCCATGTGGACCGTGGATCCACTTCTATCACCTGAACTGTGCGTGGCATCTTCACCTTCCCCTCCCCACTAATGTCATAACAGGTGCTCGGGAACTCGGTCCTTACAATTCACACGATTCTACACCTCTCTCCGGTTTCCACCCCATTCTTTGGCTCCCTTCCTGGATTCTGATTTAAGAACCAATCAGCTCCCGCCTACCCTCTCAGTGGCATCCAAAAGATTCCCTCTGGACACTCAGTTCCAGGCCACATCCCGGTCACGTGATCCATTTTCTTTCTCGTTCCTTGGTCTTCGGCAGTGGTGGGTCCTTTCCATGTTTCCTGCAACACTTGCCAGGCTGGCCTTCCACTTCTGGCATGTTCCTTCTCAGGGTGCTTGCCACCCCTGCCACCATTGCCCAGCCTCTCTGTGTGGGATTCCTTCAGGGTCTGGCCTGAGGTCCTTCCCCTTTTAATCTCCCAGTTGTCCTGACATAACCTCATCCTACCCAACTATAGCACATCCTAGCCTTCTGCATTTGATACCCCCACCCACACCCCACCCACACCCCTACCTTCTGCCCTGGCCTCAGTCCCATTCAGGGATACAACCACTTGCTTGACATTGACAGGAAATGCCTAGGAACCACCTCACAAGCAAACAGCCAAGGCTGGGGAGATTTTTCCATCAGTGCAGTGCCTGCCTCTCAAGCATGAAGACCTGAGCTTGATCCCCAAAACCCAAATAGACTGTTGGGTGTGATGGAAGCCATGGACATAGGACAGCAGGTAGGTAGGATCAGAGGTAGTGGGAGACCTGTGGTCAGACGCCGGGATGGGCAGGGAGAGTGCTGGTTGAGATGGCAGTAGATGTGTAAAGTGGAGTATGTGTGTGTGTGTGTATACATATATACACATACAGACATATATATGTGTGTATGTATATATGTATGCATATATATACACATACAAGCATATATATATATACATGGTATCCATATATACATACATATATATGTACATCATATACATACACATATACATATATGAAAATGGTCTGCTTCCTGAGATGGTGAGGTCAAGGATGTGACCACCATGGGAGTAGACAGACAAGCAATGGCTGGCACCCATCAAGTAGAGGAACATGAGGCCCCAAAGTTGGATGTGTCCTTAAAGGAGATGTTAACAAAATGGCACAAGGAGATGGAGAGGCAGCCAGAGGCCAAGGATGCACTAAGTCTACAGCACATAGAGAGCTACAGGGAGAGTGGGTCTCTTGACAAGGGGTTCAGTTTTGCATTGAAAGTTTTTATTAGCATATATTAATTATACATACCCTTGCTTTCGCTTTGACACCATATATATGGTATATTTTGATTATGTCTTTGGTCCCCGCCACCTCTGCTGACCTTGTCTTTTCCAACTAGTCCCCTCTACTTTCATTTTTACTTTGTAGTGATCCAGTGGGTCCAGGAAGGTCAACTTACAGGATGGTAGGCATCTTGCCAGAAGCTACACCACTGGAGGGAAGGGCATGTCTTTCCTGGGGAGGCAGCATCTAGTGTGGGGAGAGCAGCAATGAGAGGAAATGACACCCACTTCAACTCTTTGTCTGTGGTACATGGGCTGTGGGGGCAAAGCTGGCTCCTCTTGGGAAGGGCAGGGAATCCAGATACTGGTTAGGATAGAGTTCAGATACACATTACATGGCTGATGACCACGCCCCTCCTCTCCTCTCCTCTCTCCTCCCCTCCCCTCCCCTCCCCTCCCCTCCTCTCCTCCCTTCCCCTCCCCTCCCCCTTCTCTTCCCCTCCCCTCCTCTCCTCTCCTCCCTTCCCCTCCCCTCCCCTCTCCCTTCCCCTCCTCTTTCCCCTCCCCTCCCCTCCCCTCTTCTCCTCTCCTCTCCTCCTCTCCCCTTCCCTCCCCTCTCCTCCCCCTCCCCTCCCCTCCCTTCTTTTTTCCTCCTTTCCCCTTCCCTTTCTGTGTATGTGTGTGTGTGTGTGTGTGTGTGTGTGTGTGTGTGTACGTGGATGTGTGTGAGTGGAGGCCAGAAGTCAACCTTAACTGTCATCCCTTGGGATGACTTCTACTTCTTTGAGACAGGGTCTCTCAGGACTCAGCAAGACTAGTGAGTCCCGAAGGTTCATTCACAAGCCTGTGCTACCACACCTGGATGTTTTACAAGGGTTCTGGGAATCGAACTCAGGTCCTCATGCTTGCAAGATAAGTCCTTCCCTGAAGGAGTCATATGCCACTTACACTTCTCTCTGCTTCCCGTCTATGCAAGAGTGACAGTTGGCGTCCTCATTTGCCTCTCTGACCCTCCCCCTACCACGCCCCAGGTTCTACTTTGGACTTCTCCAGTGTAGACATTCCGAGAGCAGAGACATTAACCTAGGTCATGCCAGCGAGGTGTGGTTCAAGATGGTTCACTGGTGACCTCATCTCCACCCTTAATTCCTCATTGAAAAGAGATATTGGCTCAATATCAAACGTGCCCGACCACAGGGCTCCAAGGCTAGCCGTTGCCCCTGACCAGGCACTTGCTCCTTGCAGGCTGAGAGCTGTATTTATGTCATTTCACACCCTTGCCCTTTCCCTGACAGGATTTTTCATTTTAATTTTAGAGATTAAAAACAGAAACTCAGAGATGTTGAGTGACTCAACGAAATTCTCACAGCTTGGGAGTAGCAGAGCTGGGATTAGAACCCAGAAGGCTTTGACTTCAAAGTCTGGCTCTTGCCAGGAGTCTTATCTCTGAGATGTCCATCCCTGATTGGGTACCAGATTGCAGACCAGGACAAATAGACTCCTTGGGTGGTCTCGCTGGCAGAGGTGGCTGGGTGGGTGGCTCCCCCCTCTTTAGCTTCTCTGGCTGGGGCAGGCGTGCATGCACAGCAACGGTCTCCAGGCAGCAATAGGATGAATAACTGATGGTGATTAGCTAAATCATAACATCGCTCATGCCACGCATAACTGATGAGACAACCGGTGCCAGGCCTCAACGAGCGGCAGCAGGCACCCCCGCGTCGCAGCCGTCCTGTCCCCCTTCCCGCCCCCCAGCCTGGAGAAGCCACCGCAGCGCCCGCTGACGCCCTGTGTTATCAGGCACATGAAGTGCCGCTTCAATGAATATAGATTGACCTTATTATAGCAGCCGGCTGCTGGTGCCAGGCGCAGCCAGGCATACTTTGCACAAATTAAAGGTGTCAGCATGTAATTTACGGTTCATGGAGGAGGAGGAGGGCTGGTGGGGGTGGGGGAGGCGCCAAGGTGGGTAGGAAGGAAGGTGGGCTGCGGTGGGGCTGGCACAGGGGCTCTCACACTCTAATGACAGGAGGTGCAGCGGAGGTGTCATTTCCATCTCTGGCTTTGCTCATTTTCCCTATTCATCGCTCGAAGGTGGGGCAGCCCCCTCCTCGCAGCGCCCCCCACCTCCGCACCGTGTGCATGTGTGTGTATTTTGCAGCTAAATTACTGGTTTTACCTGAAGAGCGTAAAGTAGGTGTGCTAATTTACGGCTTGGCAGATAAAACCTCAGTGTGGGGAGCTGTCTGGGAGGCCTGTAATACGACATCATTTGACTAACACACCCCAGAGCAGCTTGACATCTCGAGTTGGGCCTGTGATTAAAGTTGTGGCTTTCTTCGCCTCCCTCTCCCTTCTCCGACACGGAGAACAGATTAAACTCTAAGTAATAGATCTCGGGTTTCTTGCCATCCCACTGATATACACAGTACACAGTTTGACACAAAGAGTAAGTTATATATCACAAACAACAGCCTCTGCCCTTCACCGCCCGGAATTAATTTCCCATTTGCTGAGCTTCCCTGGTCTGTAGGCCCATTCCCTGGCGAGCAGGGCCGGCTCCCCTCCGACAAATGGATAAGGACACTTAGCTCCGGACAGGTAGAGTAACCCTAGAGGCTTTCAGACAGGATAGCTGAAGCTGAAGGAAAGGCATGACTTCCTACTGTCACTTCCTGTGTTTGGGCTGGGGTGAGTGCGCTCAGCTGGGGCTTCTGATTGACAGCTCTGGATCTTGGATGTAGGATGGGGCCTGTGCTAAGGGCGGGGAAGGTGGAGTGGCTACACAATGCCCTGAATCCCCCCAAGTTGCCATGTAAAACTCTGTCTCCTCTGACCCTCATGTCTGGGCCATGCCCAGAGGCCACTGATGCCTTTATTGGTCCCCAGGATTGGCTGGTGTGGGCACCAGCAGGAGATGGGAGGGCAGAGCTCTCTCAGATCTTTTCTGCTTCTCCTGAGTGTTGTCCCAGCCTGGGAAGAACTGCTCCCCACACAGGGGAGGGGACAGTCCTGGAACTAGCTCCTGTCCCCCTAGGATAACAACCTTCCCTCTAGTGACCTCACCGTCCTTTGTGGCTCCCTGAACCCTGATGACCTCTGTAAACGGCCTCTCTACGCCTCCCTCTGCAGCTGGACCATTTAGGGGAATTGCAGCTCCCATGGGGACCTGACTGGTACCTGGGGTACCTATTTTTCCCCTACTCCCCGAAGACTCTAATGCCCAGGTCCTCTGCCTGAAGGTATGCAGCAAGTAGGAGGTATCCAGATCTCCATGGCAACATGTTTCTGTTAGGCCACTCTAAGACTTACTCAGCCAAGGATGTCACACGTGGAAGCCCCCTCATGGGCCCTTCATGGCACTACCTGGCTAGGCCCAGTAAGTGGCAAAAGAGTAAGGCCTGGAGATGCAGAGCCCAGATCTGAACCTAAGCCTGGCTATAGGCACAATATCCTCTTCATGGTGTATGGTTTTATCATTCCTGGTTCTCATGTGTGCACACAAATATATATCTAAACACATAGGCATGCATATATATATATACATATATACACATATATATGCACACATATATACACATATCTACAATACATACACATATATACATATATACACACATACACATATACACATACACACATACATATATACACAATACACATATACACATACACACACATACATATACACATATATATATACACACATACACACATACACACATATACAGATACAGATACATATCTAAACACACAGGCATGTATATATATATATATACACATATATATACACATACAACTGCACACATCTATGCATACTCACCTATTATAGATACCATGTGCACATATGACTTGAATATCTTGGGGACAGAAGTTGCGGATGGTCAGGGAGGAAGGTCCAGAAGCGGCAAGGGCTAAAGATGGCAGAT
Source organism: Apodemus sylvaticus (assembly GCF_947179515.1). NCBI lineage: Eukaryota > Metazoa > Chordata > Mammalia > Rodentia > Muridae > Apodemus > Apodemus sylvaticus. Next base: position 67,287,214 of record NC_067478.1, read on the forward strand.
TGGGCCAGGAAATCAAGAAGGATCTTTCTGGAAGAGGCAAACCAGTCCTAAGATGATTAGACTGCCATTAAAACATACTACATGGGACCACCAGGTTACATGGGGTAGGGAAGTGTGTTACACATACGAACTCCAGGGGCTGGAGAGGTCTTTCAGTCAGTCAGGTGCTGGTTATGCCAACATAAGGAGTTCTGATCTCCAGCACCCACATAAAAACCAGGCATGGTGACACATGCCCATAACCCCAGTGCTGGGGCGAGTAGGGACAAGGGTAGATCCTGGAGCTTGCTGGTCAGCCTGTCACACCCAATCAACTCGACAATCTCCAAGTTCAGTAAGAGACCCTGTCTCCAAAAACAAAGTAGATGGTGGACGAGGAAGACACCTGATGGTCCCATATGCCTGCCTATATGCATAGACATGTCTACAAAAGCAAGCTCACACACCTGTCTATACGCCACACACACACACACACACACACACACACACACACACACACACACACACACTATGGATCAAAGCCTTCTCGATCTTCCTGAATCAGGCCTGAATTGGGCACAGCACGAGAACCACGTTGTTTTTCTTCCAAGGGCATCTAGATATGTGACCCGTTTGGGGAGCAGCAAACCCTCCCCTAAGCCCCACTGCATGCTGGGAAGGAGGGAAATGAAAAGCAGAGAGGCTGAGGGACTTGCTCAGTGTCTCACAGCAATCCTTCTAAAGCCGGGAGAGAACCCTGTCTCTCTGCTCCCAGTACAGTGCTCACCGGGGACAACTTCCCACTCACGCCCGTGTGCCGCCACCCCTCCCTTCCCCTCCCCCCCAGCTTTCCAGAGGACGGAGTAGAAACGGATGGATCTTCCCTAGAGACCCGGGCTCAGCCTCCTCCCCCACCCTGCAGCCGGTTCTCAAGATGGCAAGTGGGGGGTGGATGAAGGTGGAGGCAAAGTGAGAACACGCCTGGAATAACATGACATTTAGAAGCATGAGTCATTGGCACTTGCTTCCCTCTCTGCACCGCACACCCCCAGGCGCTCTGAGCTGTAGGAACACAGTCTGGACAGGGCTTTGGGGAAGCTGCCTGGGGCTCCTGCAGGAAAGAGTAGCCGAGAGCAGAGAGGCTGGGAGCAGAGATGGGCTCTGAGCCTGGTGCTCCACCTTTGCCCTGTAACTGTCGGGATACACTGTACTTCTCTGAGCTCAGCCGAGGACCCCCGCCGAGGCCTCAGGCTTTCTGTTTCTTGGTGTCGCCATCATCTGCTGGTTCTTCACAGGCTCTCTCTTCCCTACTGCTCTGGTGGCTGCTGCTCTGACATGGAGTCACAGAGTCTCTCTAGTGCCTTTGATGGCCGGAGAAGGGAGGAACTGCGTGGGTTGGGGGCCGGGCAGATGCTATGAGACACAGACCCCTCCTTGTTCCCAGACTCAGCTCAGGATCTGTCAGCCTGCTCCATGACTAACGGGAGATGCAGATGCCGGACAAGGCCAGCCAGTGGCCCCTCGTGCCTCCTCTGCTTGTGCCCTTTGTCTTCGGTGGAGAGGTGGCTGGATCTTTTTTAGGGTGGCCTGGACAACAGTACCTGGGTCTTCTGCCTACACTAACTTGAAGTCCCTACATTGATCATGGAGGAGGTGTGTGTGTGTGTGTGTGTGTACAGACCCAGCCAGATCAAACGGGATTACTGGATCACTGGATCCCAGGTCCCTGCAGTCCAACAGTCCTGGAGACATAGCAGGTACCCCAGGACAGATGCTGGATGGAGCCTGAGACCCCCTCCTAAGGTCTTCTCAGTAAGCAGAAGGCTAAATCCCCAAAATGGTACCTTTGGGCAAGGATCCTCTGTGAGTCAGGGCAAGGCATAGGCTAAGGAGCCCTGTGTGCTTTCTGGGGCCTCACTGCAGAGGGAAAAACCCAAAAAAGCAAAAACAAACAAAAACAAAAAACAAAACAAAAATACCCAGACACCTGCACTGTATGTGACTCTTAACATTGTATGCATCAAGGCTTAGATGTGGGTGGCACCCAGTAGGTGTGCAGTTCACCTGGGTGGTGGAGAGAACTGAATGAGAAAGAAAGACAGTTGTTGGGGCAAGGTGGGCACATACAGGGCTCCTGCCCAGCTGCCTCAGCTTCCTTCCTGAAGCTTTCTGTCCCCCCCCACCTCTGCGCCCCCACCCCCACCCCAGGCACAGAGGTTTTCTTGAAATGGAATCTGGAGCTGAGGAACAGGGCACACCGGAGAAAAGTCTCTAGAAGATGAATGCTCTTCATGTGAGAGACTGAGGGTGTTTGGCCACATTTCTGCCAGGCCCCTCTTCGAGCTGTCCAAGGAGAACTCCAAGTCAAGGACCTTGATCCTGAACCTGGGACAACCAGCAACCCAAGTGCCACAGGAGCCCCTAGCTATGGAGCCGTGTGTGTGTGCGTGCGTGTGTGTGTGCGTGCGTGCGTGCGCGTGTGTGTGTGTGTGTGTGTGCGTGTGTGTGTGTGTGTGTGACAGGATGAGGCTGCAGGCAGCAATGTGTTCAAGGGAATGGGAGAGGAGGGATGAGGGAAGAATTTCCATCCCTCGAATCCCTGAACCACGTGTGGTCCCTCACCACATAGAGTCACCTGCCCCAGCTTCTGGCCATGGGTCTGAAGCTCTCTCTCTGTGGCCCCTGTGTGTTGTGGCATATGGCTAGACACCCTGTCCTGGCTGGGGCTGGTCTCCACCACCATCCTGGCAGCTCTGCACGCTCAGGCAGGAAGTGCTTGGAGGTGCCCCTGCGGACAACAGGAGGGTCTAGCTCGTCAGCTTCACCGTGTCCCATCCCTGCCTCCCTCAGAATCTTTCTCCTCTCGTTTCATTTCACTCAGGGCATGGGAAGAGGATGTGGCCCCGAGGGTGTTTCCTGTCCCTCTTGGGGCACAGATGCTCTCCCAGGGGACTTAGGGTCTTGCCTGACTTGGTAAATAAGGAAGACATGGGGACAGAGTTGGAGTTCCCTGGGCCACACGTTGAGTGGGCTTTAAAATGAAGCAGAAATCTGGGCAGTTATGGACAAGGTTGTTTTCTTAGAGGCAGGAACTCTTGGAGGCCATTATATGACTCAGCCAGTCACTCAGCATCCCTGTTTTATAGATGAGGGTACAAAGTTTTAGGGACAATGTGACTTTCCCAAAATACGTCCTTTTGGGACTCGCTGTTGGTACCTGCCTGTGTATAGTCTGCATACTGGGTAGACAGTTTGCTTGACCACAGCAATCCTTACTGCTCCAAAGGTTCCCCCTCCTTTTCTTCCTCCTCTCTCTCCTCTTCTACCTCCTCCCCTCCTCTTTTTCATCCTCCCCCTCATCCTCCTAGTCTTGATTTCATTATGATGTTTTCAGAAGTGCATACAGGATATTTTGCTCATAATATTCCTACTTCACCCACTCTTGTCTTCCACCCCAATCTGGTGGATCCCCACTCTCACGCAGTTCTCCATCTACTTTCATATACTTTGCTATTGTCATTACTATTTATTATTAGTTTTGCATATGCCTGGATATGCAAAGATGTCAGAGGACAGCTCTGTGAAGTCCAATCTCTCCTTTCATATTTACATCAGTTACAAGGGTCAACTCATATTGGCAGGCTTGGCACACCTTGCCAGCTATATATGTATGTATGTATGTATGTATGTATGTGATATATATGATATATATTATATATAACATATATATGCATTCTGGTTTTCACATATGAAAGAAAATATATGATATTGGACTTTCTGGATATGATAGTCTTCAGTTTCGTTTACAAAACATTGTAAATGTAAAAAACATTTTTTTTTACAAATGACATAATTCCATTCTCCTTTATAGTCAAATAATACTCTACTATATAGAAAAATTTATCAATATTGTATATACAATTTCCTTAGATATCCATTTACTTATGGGCATCTAAGCTAGTTCCATACCTTGGATATTGTAACTTTTAGGCAATAAATATGGAAGTGCAGGTATCTCTGATAAGTTAATGTTTATTCCTTCAGGTGCAATCCAGGAAAGGAACAAATGGGTCTTGCTGTTCTTTTTAGGAACTTCCATGTTGATATCTATAGTGGCTATACTACTTTAAATCCCATGCCCAAGAAAGACTTTTCCAGGAGAGATAGAACACACATGTCTACTCACCCTGTAAGTGTTACAGCTCTGAGAGGAAAGGGATCCTGGCAGCTGGGAGCAAAGGAATAACCTAAAGTCACACTACTTAACAAAGCTCACACAGATTTATTGAGAAAAACACAAGAGGGTGGCTGCCTCTGTTCAGGAGAGAAGCAGCAAAGAACTGAACAGGAGGCAGGTTTACACAGGATTTCTTAAAGCAAGGAGTTTCCCAGAGTGGCCTGGTCTTGGGGCAAATTCAGGGGTTGGTGGGAATTTGTGGCCTAATCTTGGGCTTAGGTAGAGCTTGGCTGCCTCCATCTTGAGGGTCTAGAACCTGCCCTTATGGCTGTTAGAGTAATTTGGGGGTGGTGCCTGGCTACTCGGGTTTCAAGGGGCTTACACACTCCAGAAAGGGAACACACGATGGACCAAACGGATACCACCAAAGTACCAACTTAGTGAACTAATGAGTTTTATTGGTATTACTTGCAGGAATATTGGTGAGGTGTTGCTTACATGAACAGAAATAACCCTGAGACAGATACATCACCATAGTCACCCAGCATCAGTACAAAAACTCGAAACCCAGAGCCCACTGCACAACCTGAAGGCTGAAGACTATCCCCTTCAGGTGCCTCAGGTCTTAGGCTCTTCTAGGCGGCTAAGCTCTAGGCATTTTGGTCTCAGCTTCCTGACTCTCCTTTACAGTATGGCTCCTCTGAGAATTACTGTTAGCTATCTTTAGTATTTACTCTATGGGAGGTAGGGAGGTGCCTAGTTAAACTAATCAGTTTCAGGGACTTCCTGAAGCTATCTTGAGTTGTTTACTTCCTAGTTTAAGGAGTTTCAGTCTCAGAGGAAACTGCTACATAACACACACCAGCAACACATAAACATTCATCTAACCCCCTACAGACACCAGCATTTGTTGATGCTTTTCCTTTTTTCTTTTCTTTTCTTCTTTTTTAAATAACAGCCATTCTGACTGCTGTGACATGGAATCTCATCAGATCTTTGACTTGTATTTCCTTTATGGCTAAAGCCATTAAACACCTTTTCATCTCTGTTGGTCACTTTCACTTCTTTTGAGGACTGTTCAACTCATTTTCCCTTTTAATTGCTGCCATGTTTGTTCTTCTGGTGGTTCAGTTTCTGAGTTCTTTATATATTCTGTATACTAATCCCTTATTGGATGAATAGCTGGCAATGATTTTTTCCAATCCCGGGCTGGCTCTTTACTCTGTTGCTTTTCCTTTGTTATGCAGAGCCTTTTAGTTTGATGCAAGCCATGGATGCGCTTATTTTGAGGAAGAGGAAAGGTAGAAGGAGACATGGAGACACTGGTGAGCTCCATGGCCCCAAGTGGTGTGCAAATGCAACAGTGCTAAGAACCACCAAGTGAGGGACCTGAGGAGATGCTACGAAAGGATCAGAGTTGGCACAGGACACACCAAAGACCAAGATCTTAGCACAAAGGAGATTTATTTGCCCAAGTGGGACAAAGAGCAGGGAATAAGAGTCAAAGACAGGAGACAGAGGACTAGGGAAAAGAGGAAAGGATCAAGGGAGGGAGGAAGGGATATTTGCCTTGTGGGGACAAAGAACTGCCACTGGATAAAGAGAAGACAGATGTGCTCTGTAGGCAAATGGCAATTTATAAAGGGAAAAAGGGAAACCATGTGTTAACGATGAGCTGTTTAACTTTGGTTGGCATATCAATTAGGGCGGCCGAATGGAGGCTTTTGATTATTGAACTTCAAAACTTTGATAGCTGGACACTGGTAGTCCGTCTAAGAGGAAGGAAGTGGCCAAATAAGGGAATAGACCTTGGTGCCTAGCTTTAGGAGTGTAACCTAACAGTTTAGCAAAGTAGAGGGAATCAGGGAAGGGCAAGGCCTTCCAGGGCCATGTTTGCCATGCTCAGGCTGGCTAGAGCCCTTCACTGCCTGTATAGATCTGAAGGCTCAGAGGCCTTCAGATCCTGGCCCAAGTCTGTCAGACTCAACTCAAGCCCAGCATGCTTTGTTCCCTCAGTCAATTCCATGCAGTTACCACCCCCATCTCAGAGCCACTTCCTGGGTGCTGCCTGACTTCTAACTCAGCATCAGTCTGTTGATTTGAACCTGGATGTGCTTTGTGTGAGAGTTAGAAAAACCCTAGGCTTTGAGAAGGAAGCAGAGAGGCTCTAGGTGGCTGGAAGGGGTTCAACCCTTCAACCACTTCCGCTGCTCTCCACCTGCTACCTCTTAACAATGACCTCCGGCAACGAAGTCATTTCTCAGACCCCCTGCTTCTGCTTCCTTCACTTTAAAGTGCGATGATATTAACTACAGAACCACAGGCTTGCTGGGTAAAAGCAACATGAGGCTACAGGTTATAACTGACAAGGGAGCCTGGCACATAACAGGTACACAACAAGAAGTAGTGACTGTTGCTATCAGCCATCTTCATTGGGCAGCTCCTGGATGGTCTCTGCCCCAGAATCCATCTTAGAAGAAGCCTGCCTCTCTTTGGTCATGAAGACAGCTGTAGGTATGTGCCTGGGTCATTTGCTGTTGGTGCCAGCCTGGTGTCCTGCATTCTGTGTATTCTCATTCTGTGCCTGGACTGTCCTAGGACCGAGAGGTGAGACTGAGTTTCTTGGGCTTCCAGATAACAAAGAGATATGGCAGCCTTGGTCCTAACGCTGACTTCCCTGGCCTGCTAGAGCTAGGGAAGACACCATTGAGCTGAGAGCAGGGGTGGCCAGTGGTTGACTAGGGGCAGGCAGAGCATAACCCTACAGACGGATGCTGCCAGCTTCCTGCCAGCCACCTGTCACTCAGCTGTCGTCCATGCTGGAGAAGGTCTCTGAAGAAGGTAGCCAAAGCCAGCCTATGACACTCTAGTCACATGACAGACTTGGATGTCAGAGCTTCTAGAATTTCCCCTCAGTTTGTGGGCTTAAGCAATTTTGAGTGCTCAAATCCAGCAGACCTCTCAGGGGAACTGGGCCCATCTGAGGCAGGACAGCTGTGGATGCAGGTGTGTGTGTGTGCGTGTGCGCGCGCGCGTGTGTGTGTGTGTGTGTGTGTGTGTGTGTGTGTGTTAGATGAACATGTGCATGTACATACACAGCTGGGCATCTGCAGAGGACACAGGACGATGTATGAAACCCTTGAGACAGGGTTTCTCATTGAACCTGGAGGTAGCCTTACGGCCAATAAGCGCCATTGGTCCTGTCTCTGCATGCCACTGGCCTGGAGTTCCGAGTGCATGTTAATGTACCATGCTGAGCTTTTTATGTGGGTTCTGAGGATTTGAACTCAAGCCCTGAGCCTTGTGCAATAGTTCTCTTACCACCTGCTGAGCCATTTCCTCTTCCCTCCAATCCAGCAGTTTTGATTTTTACACTGAATTTTTATTTGAAGTGAGGAGGGGAGGGAGAGAAATGGACTCCTCTGCAATGATAAACACAGCCTGCACCATCCACCCGGTCTCATCCCTGTCCTAGCTCCCCAGATACCATGCAGCCTTTGTCTCCCCCTACCTCTTTTCCATTGGCAAAGTCAACCCAGCCCTCCTCTGTGCCTTCGCCTTGGCTCTTCCCCCTGCTTGGCATACTTACCCCTCTTCCTTACTCAAGTGACGCCTTCTTCATTCCTGGGAGTTTCCATGCTACAGGGTAGGTGCCCTTTTAGGCCCACATCTCTAGTGGGAATTTACTTGTTAGAATGTTCCTTGCTTCTCTGTGTGAATGCATGCATGTGCGCAACATGTGTGTAGGACAGAGGACAACCTTGAGAGCTATTCATCAGGCATAGACCGCCAGCTCCAGGAACTGAGCCTTGTTCCTCGTGCTCATGTGGCAAGCACCCCCACACTAAACCATCTCCACGGCCCCATTGCCTCTCTTTTTATTCCCCTACAAACATGAGAACTCTCTAGAGCTGAGTTAGGCTTTGGAAGTTTAATCTCTACCTAAGGTGCAGTGCCCAATTCTCCAGGTGCTTCTCAAAGGTCTTCTGGATCCATGCTGACAGACAAGGAACCCTGAGGCTCATCTAGAAAGTTCTTCTGACTTTCCAAGGAGGGTCGTGGCATGTAGTGTGAGACTCGTTGACCACCAAAGAACCCACCACCCTCAGCACAGGTAAGGATACAGAGAGGGACATGCTATAGCTGAAAGACAGGACTTAAGGGAGACAGCAGCAGGATTGGTCCCCTAGCCTTCATTAGTAGCCTACTTATAAAAATATGCATAAGGAGGGAACCCTGGAACTACGGAGCCTCAGCCCCCTAGCTACTGAAGAGGTGAGATGCAAGTGGGGGGAGGGGCTGTGAAGAGGACACAGAAGTTCAGATGAGTACAAGCTGAAGCAGTCTTGGAGTGAGTGCTAGGCACACCAAGCTTTCTCTGCCAGTAGGTGGTTGGTTGCAGAGTGCTGAGGTCCAGAGCTTAGACCCTGGCAGCCCTAACTAGCTAGCTCAACAGGCCAATCAAACAGCCAAGTCAGTGAAAACAGAAGAGGAGATTTATTCGTTGTGGCTACACTGGGAAGAGAACAAAGAGGCCCGGGGACACCTTCACCCCCACATACATACAAGTCCATGTTGGGGTCCTGACACAGGGTTTAAATAGAGGCTATGCATAGCTAAACAGTCCCCAGTAAGTCTGGTCCTGCCCATCCCTGGCCCATCTTTGGTCTCAGCTCCAGCCTCTCTGGCAAGGTGGTCTGACAAGCTGTCAAAACCGTATGAAATCTCTTGCTGGGAGACACGTTCCCCCTCTGCTGGAACCGGGCTTCAGGATTTTCCTTCTCCCAGTGCGAAATTCCTGGGGAAATTCCAGTTTCTTGGAGTCCACTGTCTCAATAGCCTGACAGCAGAAGGGAGGAACTCTTTAGAGATCTTCATCGCCGCCAGGATGGTGACAGGGTCAAGCTTGTCTCTGCCTGGATGAAGCTACGGGTCCCAACTGGGATATCAGAGAGATTCCGAAGACAGATGGCTGTCCATAGCGTCTTTGAGGAAGCCCCTGGACAGCGGGCATGGGGTCAGTACATGAAGAGAGTTAAGAGCAGACACTTCTAAACATTTCAATTTCAACTCACGATGAAAAAAAAAAATAAGTTGGGTCCCAGAGGCTTAATCACTGTCTACATTTGAAGGTCATGTACCAACATAGACATTCTGAAATGAAAATTTCAAGAATATAAAAAGCACTTCTTTTTTATGTGTCCCCTGTGGAGAGACCTCAGCATGACCAGGTTAGAAAGCTACAGTTCTGCTGTGAGACCCGGCTTTTGTTTACTGCTTGGTAGCTTAAACTTTAGAACCATGCTCTTTTTCTGTAAAATGGGACAATAATTCCTCCTTGCTGTAATTTAAATGAGGCGATACATGCACAGTATGTGTGGGATATGGCTCTGCAGGCTGGTAGATCTCCTGTGTGGTCGCCAGGGCGATTGTCATCATGGGGGAAGGCTCTCCTTTTCACACTAATGTAAATGAAACTCACCTCTGCACACTGGGTGTGTGTGTGTGTGTGTGTGTGTGCAGCAGGCTGGTTTTCAGTCTTGTCCCACTGTCACCAGAGATGCTAGGTCATGGCCAAGCACAGCCCTGTGACTAAGATGACAATTTCCCTTTACAAGATCCAGTGTTCTGTTGCTCTCTCATTGCCAGCAGGAAAGGTTAGACCTGGAACCAGGCTAAGAGAAGGGAGCCTGGTGTTTCCTAGCATGAGGCCAGGGAGCCGGTCCAATTTCAGATCCCTCTGTTCCTTTTGAAATAATTGAAGTGTCAGCTTGGGTTCACAGGCTGGTCACAGCTTCGATCCCTCCCTAACTTCCTAAGGCAAGTCCATGAATTATACAGTGTGGGAGCAGACGGTACTAAGGAAGGCTGCATCACAAGCCGGCTTAATAAGGACACTCCAGCTATTCTTGGAAGGCATTTGCAAGTCAAAAATATGGCGCACACGGAGCTCTGATGTCGCCTTTAGAGTCTGAGCATTTCAGCTGGGTCAGCACTATTTTATGTCACATGTCATCAGCAAGAAGTGGGGGGCGGGGGACAGGGAACTTTGTTTGGCTTTGTTTTCCTTCTAACTTTTTGGTGATAGCACAAATGGTCAAATGGGCCTGCCTCCCCCACCTCGACTCCCAGGCATGCCAGTGCCTCACCCCTGGGCTGGGCTGGGTCCCTAGCTGGGGAAGGAAGAGTTGCCCTCGGGCTAAGTGGCAAGGAGATGAAAGTGTGTCTGTTTTCTTTTATATATTTCCGCAAGATTCTTCATGGCCTTACCTACCAGTCCCTAGAACATGCTGAAAACATGTTAGAGACTTGGTTGACAAGAGGGAGAGAGGGTAGAATGAATATTTCACCACTGATCCAAAAATAGCAAGCACATGTGTGTGTGTGTGTATACACATGCGTGTGCAAGTGTATGCTTGTATTTGAGTGTACTTGTGTGAGAATGTGTGTGTGCAAGTGTATGTTTGTATTTGAGTGTACCTCTGTGTGTGTATGTATGTATGTATGTATGTATGTACATGTGTGTACATACAGGTCAGAGGCCAGCCTTAGTCCTTGTTCCTTTAATTGTCCCACATTGATTTGTGTGTGTGTGTGTGTGTGTGTGTGTGTGTGTGTACATGCACACACAGGTCAGAGGCCAGTCTTGATTCTTGTTCCTTTAATTGCCCCACACTGTTTTTTTTAGATAGGGTCTCCTGTAGGTCTGGTACTTGCTAAGTAGGCTAGGCTGCCTGGACAGGGAGTGTCAGGCGCTCACTTGTCTGCTTCCCCTGCACTGGCATTATAAGCTTGGGCCATTATGCCTACTCGTCTGCTTTGAAGATTTCTTTTTATTTTTAACTATGTGCGCACGTCTGTTTTGAGGATATGTGCACACAAATGAAGTTTCCCTTGGAGGCAAGAAGAGGGATTCAGATCCCTTGGAGCTGGAGTTACAGGGGATTGTGAGCTGCCTGATGAGGACGCTGGGAACTGAATCCAGGCCCTCTGCAAGAGCAGCAAGTGCTCTTAACCTGCGAGCCATCACATTCCTCCTTAAAACATGGACCTGGGGGGTGAAACCCGGGTTTTTCTGTTTACAAAATAAGTATTTTAGCCGGGCGATGGTGGCGCATGCCTGTAATCCTAGCACTTTGGAAGGCAGAGGCAGGTGAATTTCTGAGTTCCAGGACAGCTGGGGCTATACAGAGAAACCCTGTCTCAAAAAAAAAAAACCAAATCCAAAATAAGTATTTTACTGACTAAGATATCTCCCTGCCTCCTGCACTCTGATCTATCTTTAAACATTAAATAGCCCAGAGGAGATTGACAGGATCATCAAGGCTGAGGGTCATGTGGGACAGCCCCAAGTAGGAGGCCTGATTAATCCAAAATGGTTCTCTTGAAGCTTCTGGGAGAACAGTAGCTTCCCTTCATGATGCTGGGAGAATGGAAGCTTCCTGAAGCAATGCTGTATGCTGAGCTGGTTGGAAATCTGAGTACATGTCCAACATGGGGAGGTGATCTGTCTGCAAACTCAGGATGTAATGGGAAACAAGCAGGTCATATGCACCGGAAGCTTGAATCAAGACCATCTAAGAGGGCTCCATGCATCCATATCCTGCTCAGTGGTCACATGGTGCTCATGGCTTCCCTAGCTCATTTCCTAGGACACTGGAGAGCCGGTAGCATCTTTGTGTTTGAATAGATGTATTTTGGAAGTACAAATCCAAGTACAAATCCAACCTGGTACTGATGAATGGTTTTAGGATGGCAAGCAAACACCAGCTGGCCTGTGGGCTGCAGCCACCCAGGCCATCGGTCCTCATGCTCTGCAGACCATGTCTGCTCAAACTTGCAGAGGGATCCTGGGTAGATACCCAGGAAGCCTCTAAGGACCATGTCAGGGGAGAAAAGGCCCTGATTTCAAGGGTGGGTGACACAGCTTAGCAGGTAAAGGTGCCTGCAGAGCAAGTCAATAGTCCTGAGTTTAATACCCAGAACCCACAGAAAAGTGTCAGGAGAGAATCAGCTCCTCAATTCCACAAAGATTGTTCTGTGACTTCTATATATGCATGATGATCTATGCATTCAATCATGCCCCCCCCCCCCCGGCTCTCTGGCTCTATCTCTTTTTATGTCTGATTGTGTCTCTGTCTCTCTCTCACACACATGTACACATGTGTGTGCTCATACACACACACACACACACACACACACACACACACACACACACACACACCTTCCTGGAACCCTTTAGGGCAGTGTTGCTACTGCTGGTCCTCACCTTAGGCAGAAAGAGGATGGATTAGGTCATTCTAAGACGGGTTCAGACGCTGGGGGTGAGCTCTGGGCTCAGGTGCTGTAATGGATACATGTGGCTTCACGTCTACTTCAAGAATGTGCCCCAGGGAATTCTGGGTTAAGGGATGCTGGGCAAGCATGGTGACAGGATCAATCCTGGACCACAAACAAGGAGACAGGGTTCCTCCTCTTCAGCAGCATCACGCAGCAGCCTGCCAGGGCTTCTTTACCTCATCTGTGGCACACGTATGTGGAGGCCCCAAGTCAGTCCCATATGTCCTTCTGCACGATGCAGTCCACTTCTCCAGTGCTGGGATTCCGAGCACACACCATCACATCTGGCCTTTTAAAATAAGAGGTGGAGCTTACGTCTTCATCCTTGCAGAGTGGCAAGCACTTTACCGACTGAACCACCTCACCAGGATGCTCCCTCTTTACCACCCCACCCCCATGTTGCAGCAGAAATGGAATTAGGTCCCTAGTCCCCTCCCATAGGATAACCTGGTCCTGGGAGGCGGTGGGTGTGGACGCTCGCTAAGCTGCCATCACACCTCGCTCCCTCGGAGACTCAGATGCTGTCTTCTGTAGTTACCCAGGATGCACTCCCCCCCCCCACCGCAGCAACTGTCCTGCTTGTGTTCATAGCTCTGCCCTTTCCTGCCGCACTCCACAAAGCCTGAGGCATCTTCTTACCTCCTGGTATGGGTCCTATGCCTGAACCTCTAAAGTAAGAACATGGACTCTCCAGCCTTGCCAACTGTTTCAGTGGCCTTGGGCCTACGACTGGGCTGATCTAATCAGAATGATCTAATTAGCATGTTCTTTGCTGGACATGCGTTCTCCATGTCTTTGGTCATTATCCATCATTGTTACCTTGTTCCAGGGAGACTCTTTCATCAGCATTTGTGCCCACGGGTGTCTGCTGAGACTGGCCACCTAACCCCGTCTTTGGATAGATGTTCCCTGTCCTTGCTGACATCAGCTGAGACATGACAATGTTGTTCCTCTTCTGAGACCAGATGACAGTTTTTCCAGCTGTTGTGAGTCCCCCGGGAAGCTCTGCCTTCTCTCCACAGGTCTGGGGGAGCCTATTTATCTGATGTCTCTACAGCAGACTGGGGAGTGGGGTTCTGTCCTGGACAATTTTATATCAACTTGAGACAAGTTAAAGGCATCTGAGAAGGAAACCTCAGTTGAAAAAAATGGCTACATAAGATTGGGCGGTAGGCAGGAAAGCCTGTAAGGTTCTTTCTCAATTGGTGGGGAGGACCCAGTCATTGTGGGTTGCTAGTCCTGGATTCCATAAAACAGCAGGCTGAGCAAGCCATGGGGAGCAAGCCAGTGAGCAGCACCCCTCCATGGCCTCCGCATCAGCTCCTGCCTCCAGGTTCCTGCCCTGTTTGAGTTCCTATCTTGACTTGATCTTCAATGGTTCAGGATATGAAAGCCAAACAAACCGTTTCCTCCTCAAGTTGCCTTTGACCGTGGTGTGTCATCACAGCAATGGGAAGCCTGACTAAGGCAGGCTCCAACTGTCTCGTTCCCCCCTGGATTGTCGTCCTCCTTCAGGGCATGGCCCATCCCAAATCCTCCTTTTTCATTTTTAAAAACATGGCAGAACATTCTGGTTCTGTAGCTTCCTTTGAGCCACAAGAGGCAGAAGGCCTGTGGTTCCTTATCCCCCACATTGATGGTCATCCTCCCCAGCAGCCTCTCTATCACATCTCTACAGCTGCTGCCCTTCGACACTCACACGGTTCCTTCCGTGCTTTGCTTCCGACGACACTCGGAATGGACAGGAGTCTTACAAATCAGAGCTCAACATCCCAGAGTTTGTCTCTGCCATGATGCCTTAAATCTCTGAGCTGAGAAGTGTTGACTGACTGATCCTTGGCACGACCCTAACGCTTGCCTGCTTATTCCGTTTGTCTTTCCTCCCTCATGTCCTCCTCTCCCTCTTTTCCCTTTCCCTTCTTTTGTGTAGTCCAGGTCATCTTCAAACTTGCTGTGTGACCAACGATGACCTTGAATTTCTGATCCTCTTGCCCCTACTGTCTTGTGGTTAGTGGTGTGTCCACCTAGCAGGCACAAAGCCCTGGATTCACTCTCCATAAACCAGGCATGGTGACATGCACCGGTAATCCCTGCACTTGGAAAAGTAGAGGCAGGAGGACCAGAAGTTCAGCATCATTTTTGGCTGTGTAGAGGTTCAAGACTAGCTTGGGGGTATAGAAAACCATGTGTTCAAAAATGGGGTTGTATAGGTAAGGTTTAAAAATACTTGAAGACTGGTTTTTAAATTAAAATTAAAATTAATTTAAATTTAAATTAATTAAAAATTTAATTTTAATTTTTTAATTTTAATAAAAAATTGCATTATTTTATTGCTCTCTGTGTGTATACTCATGTGTGCTCATCTGTGCACACACACATCAGAGCACAAGTGTGGAAGTCAGAGGACAACAGGTGGGAATTGATTCTCTCCTACTGTGTGGGTCCTAGGGATTGAACTCGGGTTATCAGTCTTGGCAGCAAGAACCTTTACCCACTGAGCCCTATTGTCAGCCTAACAAATATTTCTTATTTATTTTTAATGAAAGGGAAAGGGCTGGGAAGGTGGAGGGTCATAGATAGTGGAGAGTCTGGTGATTGTTTCTGTCTGGAGGAGGATGAAGAGAGATTTTGGAAACTCCTATAAACAGCAGCAGAAGACAGGGGCGTGACAGGAAGCAGGGTAGAGATGGTGCAGGATAGGAACTGCTCTAAGGGAAACATTGGCCTATGTGCTGTGTGCTCTGTGGCTGCCCATCAACTTCCCACCCTCCTGCGCGAAGGAAGCACCTCCTTCCCTGCCGGTTGGCTTCAGACTTGGGGGTGTGATTTAGTTTGTCCAGTGGCCCACTTTGGGGCAGATACTTCCAGTGTAGGCCTGGATGCCACTTGGCTCCCCACGGGGACTGCTTAGTTACCCCCAGGTTCCAGAAAGAGACAGCAACAGCAGTGAGCATGACTTATAGGTTACCTAGCTGTGGTACCTGAGTCCGCTGACACTTGGGCAGAATTATTTGTTATTGACCCATAGCCTTGCCTAGCCTGACTGATACACTGTAGTTGGGTGGGGTTAGAATGGAGTTTATGTGACTAGGCATCTGATTCTTTCCCTTTTAACTGGTTCACATGAGGGTCTCTGGGTGGCTGTGACTAGAAAGGAGCCAGTGTAAAGGGCCCTGGACATCTCATCTGTCCAATACATCCTTGAAGACTAAGAAATCAGGAACCAGAATGGGAAAAATCTGGGAAACAAAGGGAGATTCAAAGCCTTTTTTTTTGCTGGTTAAGATAAACTTAACAGAAAAAAAATTAAATGGCTTTTTTTTTTTTTTTGGTTACCACAAATGTCACTATTATCACAGATGACATTAATTTCTAAGAGAAAAAGAAGAAAATATGTCACAATTCTGTTTTGTACATATGCTGATTAAATGAAAAGTTTATAGCAGATGCCAGCCTCAAATAAGGACATATAAATATTTAATTGTTTGTCTGCATGTATATATTTCTGTATACACAATACATGTCTGCAAGCACACAGGACACTGCTTCTCAAGTGGGATGGTTTCATTTCTAGGGAATGTTTGGCAATATCTGGAAACGTTTTTGTTTGTCCTATCTGAGGTCTGGGGTGCTCCTGGAATCCAGGGAAAGGGGCTTGGAACATTGCTTATCTTCCAAAGGCCAGGACAGCCTCTGTTTTCTGCCTTGAATGTCAGTGCTGCTGAGGAAGAAGCCAGATGTTCTACTGTACACTTGTAATCCCAGCACTTGGGAAATGGAGTCAGGAGGATTAGGAATTTAGGGTCATCC
Source organism: Apodemus sylvaticus (assembly GCF_947179515.1). NCBI lineage: Eukaryota > Metazoa > Chordata > Mammalia > Rodentia > Muridae > Apodemus > Apodemus sylvaticus. The sequence goes on from NC_067478.1 coordinate 67,303,520, forward strand.
TCTGTTATGTGGCCAACCTAGGCTAAATGAAACCCTGTCTCAAAAAAAAAATCACTTAAAAAATAAACAGCACTTGAGGAATGTTGGCCTAGGCCAGCCTCCATCTGTGATGGCTGTTCTTGGATGTCAACTTGACTACATCTGGAAGTAACTAAAACCCATGTGTCTGGGCACACCTGCAAGGGATTTTTTTCTAATTAAATCATTTAAAGTGGGAAAACCTACTTCTAATCTAAATCTTTGGGGTGAGAAGATCCTCCTTTAATCTGGACCACACCTTCTGCTGGAAGCCTCAAAAGAAGACATGGAAGGAAGATGCTGTTCTCCTTTCCTGCTGGCCCTCACTCTCATTAGCAAGTCCAGTTCTTCACTGGAATTAGAGCCTACTTCTTCAGGATTCCAGCATATACTGAAAACCAGCTCAGACATCCAGTCTTGTGGTCTGAACAACTGTTGGATTCTTGGACCTTTCGTTGGTAGACAGCCATTGTTGGGCTAGCTGGACCACAGCCTGTAAGTCATTATAATACATCTAATACATATGTATGTACATATATATGCATAACACACACACACACCTCTACAGAACCCTGACTAATATAACACCTGAAACAGAAACTCTGAGGGTAGAATGTGTGATAACCTGGTGTTCCAGCACTTTCTTCAAGCATGGCCATCCCTGACAGATTCTTTTAACAGTTCTATCTTGCCTTACTCACACAGAGGTCACAGGCTGGTAGAAGGCCACCAACCTTCCCGGCCTCCGAGGCACAGACTCCGCAGCAGCCTTGGTGATGCTCTGGCTCTGGGGGAAAATGCACAGGGTCAGTCCAGAGCCAGGTTCAGCTTTCTTATGAGAACCGCTGGTTTACCTGTGTGCTGTGCGTTATGCGTGGGAGCTCAACTGTGAAAAGGTGAAAGTGTGGGGTTGGATTGGGGAGAGGCATTGGGAAGAGAAGAGCAAGGTATTTCATACTCTTATGAACATATAGCTGTTACTTTTATTATTTCATTCTCTGTCTCTATGTGTGTATGAATGCTGTTGTGTGTGTAGGCACATTATGCATGGGTTGCGGAGGCCAGAGGTCAATCTACCCTGTTGTTCTTTAGAGAATGTTCACCTTGGTTTTTGAGACAAGGTCTCTCATTGGGACCTAGGGCTCACCAGTTAAGGCAGTCTAGGATCCAAGGATCCTCCTGTCTCTCCCCCCCCCCCCCCCAGTTCTGGGATTAAAAGAGCATGCCCAGCCTTTTTTAAAGAGTGGGAAGGCTCTTAAGTTTGCTTGGCAAACGCTTTATCAACTGAGCCGTCTCCTCAACCTCAAGATATGAATTTTAATGTGTTGTGTCAAATATTGCCTCCTAGAGAATGTTTGGGTGTAGCTTGTTCCTATGCAGATAGAGATGTAGGATTTTGTAGTTATATGCTCTGTCTGTCTGTCTGTCTTCTCTGTCTGTCTTCTCTGTCTGTCTGTCTGAGGCTCTGTCTCTCTTTTTCTCTCTGTACACTTATTCTCATACATATATATGAAGGGGACTTGGTACATGCATTAGAAATGGTGGGGGACTTTTACTATTGTCCAGATAGTCACTGCTACAGTCCCACACAGATCACCAACTCTCACTGAGACATCACTGGGCTACAATGATGTTATAGGAGCAGTGAGTCACCTAACCCTGGAATAACAACAGCTGGGCTGCTGGGAAGGCAGGAAAGTTTAAATTTTTGCTTCTCAGTTGAGGGAGTCAGAAAAAAATGCTGAATAGCCAGCAAGATGAGGTCAGGCACGGTGGTCTAGTAGGTAAAGGCCTTGCCCCCAAGACTGATCTTGACTGAGACTGACCAAACCTTAATTTGATCCCTGGAAAACGGCCGATGGAAGGAGAGGACTAATTAATGAAAGCTGGCCTCTGACTTCTACATAGTTGCCATGATATGATCTTGCACATACACGTGGACAAGAAGAAATAAATGTGATTTTTAAAGTGGTGGGCGAGTGGGACGTTCAATGTCGGATGGATCCCACTAGAGGTTTGGGTGAGTGTGGGATGGGGAGAGGGGAAAGTAGGAAGCTACTGTAGAATCAGAATGTTGTTCTGCATTATGCTGCTACTTTTTAAAGTTTAAATAAACAAACGACATGGTTGTCAGAGTGCTGAAGGACAGTTTCCTACCCCATCTGTTACCCTGTGAGCTCATATTTTCAGCTGGCAGAACAGAGTCCGGGATTCAGGTCTTATTCATGTGGTCTGAGAGGTCCTAGGCTAAGCCATGCTGTAGTCTTTTTAAATTAATTAATTAATTAATTATACATATGGGTGTTTGTCTGCATGTAAGTATGTGCACCAGAAGAGGGCATTAGATCTCATGGTATTAGTTACAGATTATTGTAAACCACCATGTGGTTGCTAGGAATTGAACCCAGGACTTCTGGAAGAGCAGCTAGTGCTCTTAACCTCTGATCCATCTCTCCAGCCCCATGCTGGAGTCTAACATCTCAGTTCAAGAGCCCTGTTGTTCTGGTTTGGATGTGAAATGTCCCCATAAGCTCTTGTGTTTGAACACTCGGTGGCCAGCTGGTGGTTCTGTTTCAGGAGGGTGTGGAAGCTGAAGGAAGTGGGATAATGGGGGAGCAAACTTAAGGGTTCATCTTTCTGCCAGATGGCTTAATTACCCTGCAGGTACAAAGTCAGAAGTGAGTCCTGCTGGACTGTGAGCCCCTCAATGAGGCAGAATGCTGTGAAGAGGGGGCTGTCAGGATTGCTTGTGTTGGGTCAGGTAACCCCAGCCTCTCTTCACTAATCTGAAGGACACTTTAGACTTGAGTTGGTACCATGATAGTTCTTACCTTCCATTCCTTTCTACTTCTGACATGCCTTCCTAGACTGCAATAAGAAGAGACATAAATGACATTTTTGCCAGCTCTGGTGACACAGGTCTATAATCTCAAGAGACTGAGGAAGGAGGATTGAAAAATTCGAGGCCAATTTGGACTGTAGATCTAGTTCAAAGCCAATCTAAGTAACTTAGTGATACACTGAATCAAAATGAAAAGCAAAGAAAAGAAACTTGGGATCTAGCTAAATGATAGTGTGCTTGCTTGGCAAGTGAAAGGCCTTATGTTCCCTGAGTAGAAATAAACAACTAAACAAACAAAAAAATATACAAGGCAGGAATGGTGACATGTGTCTATAATCCCAGGACTTGGGAGGCTGGCATTTATTTTCCAGACTCCCTTGCAGCTAGATCTTCTGTGAAAATAGAAGTGAGGTGGCTATGGAGTTTATTAGACGAGTTGATTCTACAGACAGACAGAGAGACAACAACATGGTGGGAGTTCTGTGAAGAGGTTAGGCCTGAGCACCAGAGATAGACAGTGTCATGGGGTCTCAGAAGAGAAAAAAACAGGGCCCACATTGCAGAAGTAGGAGATGTTTCATAGCAAGAGTATACAGCCTGGTTCTTTCATTCCCAGGCAGGAGCCAGGGAAGTGGGTGGGGAGCAGGTGGCTTTGGTATAACTCACTTCCCAGTTAAGAGATCCTGGCATCAAGAAGTCTGTTAGCTAGGGTCTCACCCTGTCACAGTAGGGGGCTTGTAAAACAGGGATTGGAGACTGCTGTGGCCTGAGCAGAGTCTAGATTCTATAGTGAGGTCATCTTAGCATTGCTTTTTGTTGCCTTCTGTGGACAAATATGGGAGCCATATTCTCCAATGTGTTATATCTGGGCCTCATTCTTGCTGGAGCTGAGAAAAGCAATAAGTGATAGATTTGTGACTGTTGGCCTTAGCATCCTGATTCTCCACCTTCCCAGCTGTGGCAGAGTGACAACTCCCTGGTGGGTCAGCTCCCATGTGGTGATATCTCAAATGATGTTCTTAGAAACACCCAAAACACCATGAAACGTTCTCTCCTTTTTGTTTTTATGTATGTGTACAAGTGTCTCTGTGTGTGTACATGTATATATGAATATATATGGTGACCAGAGATAAATGTTGATCTCCTCAATTGATCTCAATCTTTTTTTAGGTTAATTATTGCTATGTGTGTATGTATGAGTATATGGTGTGTGTGTGTGTGTAGTGTGATGTGTATGTGTGGTGTGGTGTGTGTGTAGTAGTGTGGTGCGTGTAAATGTAGTGTGATGTGTGTGTGTGGTGTGTGTGCATGTGTGTGGTGTAGTGTGTATATGCATGTACTTGCTGTGGTACATGTGTGGAGGTCAGAGGACTCTCTTGTACAGTCAGCTCTCCTATTTCACTTTTACAGGGGTTCTGGGGACTGAACTCAGGTCCCTGTCTTGTGCAGCACTTTACCTGCTGAGCCACCTTGCTGGCCCCTCTACATTATCTTTTGATGCAGGGTCTCTCACTGAACCTAGAGCTCAGCTGCTAGCCAGAGAAGCCCAGGGACCACCTGTCTCTGCCTCCTCAGTCTGGGGTTCTGTGGGTCCTGGGGATTCAACTTGGGTCCCAATATTTACATGGCAAAACTATTATTGATTTCATGATCTCTCCAGCCCTTGATCACATTAAAATTCCTACATTAAATCTTTTCCTGTTGAAAATGGTTACCCTATTCCTGTTTCCTGCTGACTGATACAGGATCTTCTAGACAGCCTGACAGTTAGAACCGCTGAGCTGACAAAATGGACTTTGAACTGCAAAGTCACTAGGGAGGTGCCACAAAGGAAGCAGAAGAATTGCAGTTAGTCACCAGGGTGACCCTGTGTCCAGGGTCAGGAGGACTGTCCCTACTGCTCTGGCTCTCCCCAGTTCTTGTTTCTTAAGCTGTCTTGGATTAGGGTGAGGCAAAGTACCTAAAAACAGCATTTAAAGAGGTACTCAGCCTCTGGGTCACGTGAGGTCAGGGTCAGCCAATGAGGAGTGCAGTGTGTAGACCTCTCTGTTCTCTCTGGAGGGCTAGCAAGCCTGCCCCGCCCTGTCCTGGTCTGCGCTTGCCTCTCTGCATCCCACGTCTATGCCAAAGTCTTAGCCTTGGAATGGAGGATCACTAGCCCCACATTTAAAAAGAGACCCCACCCATCATGTCAACATAGCATCCATGCAGCATCACTAGGAAGGGAGCTGGGACATCAGTTGGTAAGCACTTCATGCCAGGCCCCAATCACAAGCCTGAATTAATGAGGGAGGAGGGAACTGAGCACCACACCCGCTAGCCTGATGTGTCGAGAACAGCGGTCTTCAACCTTCCTAACGCTGCCACCCTTTAATACAGTTGTGTTGTGGTGACCCCCAACCATAAAATTATTTTCATTGAAACTTTATAACTGTAATTTTGCTACTATTATAAATTCAATGTAATCATCCTTATTTTCCAATGGTCATAGGTGATCCCTTTGAAAGAGTCCTTTGACCCCTCCCCCAGCATGGAGGTTATGACGCACAGACTGAGAACCACAATGGTCTGAAGGGATTACACATCTGAAGGAGACCTGGGATGTTGAAGGTTTTGACAGGAGAACCACTGGCAAATGGCCAGTCAGCAGACAGACCGGGAAGAGCCTCAAGTTTAATAGAAATGACAGAAGGACAATGAGTGGCGAGGGACTTTCTTCATCTGTCAGACTGCCGGAAATTAGAGCCCGTGATCCTGGCTGTGGCAAGCAGAGCTAAAGCCCTCTCTGATGGGGCGGGGGGGGGGGGGGGGGGGGAGGGAAGGAGGGAGACCTGAGCAGAGACCAGGGGAACTCTTCACTACAAGGAACAGAGTGCCTCTCTGGGAGGTTTCTCTTGCGTCTGTGACACCAATAACCTGTGCACAGAGAGAAAGGGTACAGTGTGGCTCTATAGTGACAAGTCTTACCTTAGTCTCAGACCTGCAATGTGACCAGAGTACCTGGATGTGGTCAGGTCTCCTGAGGGATGTGAAGGGTGAAGAGACACTACAGCGTGCTAGCTTAAGAACATTTCCTCATCGCCCACAGCATTTTCTAGTCTGTCCTTTTCCCAAATGCTTCCCTCTCCCGCTTCTCCCTCTCCAGCCCCTTCCCTCAGCTCCTCCTCCCCATTCCATCCCCAGCCTCACTGGCTTTCCTGTGAGTTCCAGAATGACTTAATGCTATTTCTGGCCCCAGAGCCGTTGTGCATGCTGTTCCCTCTCCTGTGGCGTCTCTCCCCCACTCTGGTTAGAAGAGCCAGACCCCTGAGCTCAACCTAGCTGCTGTCGTCCCAGGGTGGTCCTCCTCAGCCCTTCCTTCATGGTTGCCTCTGTGAGCAAGATCACGCCTTTCCCCTTGTCCAGCTCTCGATTTACTCAGAGACACAACTGCCTGTCTCACTGGAGGTTTGTCACAGGACTGTCACCCTACTCAGAGGCTCCACAATCACGGGTTCAACTCCATGCCCAGGTACAAGGCACATCCATATGAGTGAGTCACTTTAGAAAAGGGTCTTCCAGAGCAGTGTTGTTTTCAGGGGACTGCAACTCAGACTGGCCCACGTCCGCAACCTCATGAGATCTGCCACCAGGTTTAGCCAGCTAAACCACTCCAGTTCTACCCTTTGGTGGGGTATATGACTATTGTAGGTCCGTGTCACTATGGTAGGAACAAGTGTTACATCAGACTGTAACCGTAGAGGAGGTAGGCACCAGATGTGTGCTGACACTCGTGTGGGCACAGTTTTGGAACCAGACATGGCAGGAACTGGAGCAAGAGGGGGAGTGACCGCTTAAGGGGATTTGGTGACACACAGAAGTCCATTGGCCTGGATAAAGAAGCAGTAAGATCTTAGGAAAAAGAGAGGACACACTATTTGAAACTGGAGGAGCATGCCGTGTGGTAAAGGCTAAGAGAGGCTGTCACTTGAGATGACCTGAAAAATAGAGATGCTCTCAACAAATAGGTGATGCAGCAAAGGATGGATCAGGCTGCAGGAAGACACACGTGGCCTTGCTCCTGTGCAACGGAAGGGCTGACTTAGGGCCAGGAGATGCTTCAGAACTGCTATGGGTCTGTGGAAACACTGTTCAGCCTGTGCAAGGCCTCTGGGCCTGTAGTCTCCACCAGTGAGAATCTGAAGGGACAGTAAAGTTGATGTTCTTTCTTGAAGCCATTCATTTTGGAGGAAGCTTGCCGAGCAGCGGAGGGTAACTCGGACAGCCTCGCGGATCCTGCCTTCTGCACCCCTTCTGCTTCCCTTACACTTACCCATAGCTGACTGACACCTAGGGCTGCCTTTGACCTAGTGCTGTCTCACCCTTGATCCAGCTCTTATTTGTTTATGGACTGTGTCCTGATGACCTTGTCTTTGACCTACACAGGCTGACCCTGCCTTTAAGCCCTTATACCCTAGACTTAGCTTTCTGTGGAGAGGTCTGCCCAGAGTTGAATAGAAAGTCCCTGTGGTCCCTCTTGTAACCAGTAGGAGTCAGGCATGCCAGCTCATGCTATAATCCCAGCTCTTGGGATTTTGAAGCAGGAGAATTATTATAAAACAGAGGCCAGTCTTGGCTACATAGAAAGTTCCAGCAAGCCTGGATATAGGATGAGACCAAACCAGATAGCAGATACAGAAAGGGAGACTGGGTTGGCCATCATATGAGGGCATTTCCAGTGGAACTCTGGGCATCAGTGGGTCTTGTGCTACTCTGAAGTAGATGGAGATATTTTAGAAAATTAGTTTACAGACAGATCCAGGGGCAGATCCAGAGGAGGTCACAGGAGAATGCCCTTTCTCTGGGCAGAGAAGAAATCCCTTCAGAACTTCATGAAGAAGCAGAGGAAACAAAAACTCACTAGCAACTGGGTATGGCAGTGCATGTCTGTAACCTCTGCACCTAGGAGGCAGAGGCTGGGGTGGGAGTGGAGGCAGGAGAATCTCTGTGAGTTTGAGGCCAGTGTGGTTGACATATTGAGTTCCAGGCCAGCCACACTCAAGGGTAGTGAGAGCTGTTTTAGAAAGCGGGGTGGGTGGCTTGAGAGATGACTCAGGAGTACTTGCTGCTCTTATAGAGGACCTAGCTTCAGTTTCCAGCACCCACATTGCACCTCACAACCATCCTTAACTCTAATTCTAGGGAATCTGACTCTCTCATGACCTCCACAAGCACTGTGTGTACACAGTGCACGTACCATGCAGGCAAAACACTTATCCACATAAAACAATCTAAAATTTAAAAAAATCACACTAGCGAAACTCAGGAGGGGTGTGCCTATATCATTCGATACATCCTGTAACCTCATGAGGCTCGAGCTGTTTCAGATAAGCCAAGTCCCTCACCTCCATCCCAAAGCATCTAAGAAGCTATGGCAACCGAAGGATTTGTCTGATTCAATTGGAGGCAAGTGAGGCCTGAGCTGATGTGGATGATTTATTGTCTTAATTACCTGCTGACTGTAAATATCTGTATTTCCCCGAAGAGAGACTGGTGCAGACCAGAATTTACTGGGTGTTACATAATATCACGATGCAGCCTGAAGCTCCCTAAAATCAAACTCTCTCTCTCTCTCTCTCTCTCTCTCTCTCTCTCTCTCTCTCTCTCTCTCTCTCTCTCTCTGTGTGTGTGTGTGTGTGTGTGTGTGTGCAACCTCAGGTCATTGTGCCCCCTCTCTTGTTGCTTGAGACAGGGTCTCTCACTGGCATGAAACCCACCAATTCGTCTGGGCTGGACAGTGAGTCCCAGGGTTCTACCAGTCTCTTATTCTACGGCACTGGGATTACAAGTGTATTCTACCATACCTGGCTTTTTTTACGGTCCTGAGGATTGAACTCAGGTCCTTGTGCTTGCATGACAAGATTTTACTGTGGAGCTATGGCCCCAGGTCCTTACCCTGGGGCTCCAGAAAATGAAACATTGTGAAAATCTTGAAACATTTGATTCACAAATATGGTATAGTAGACCAGTGCTCTCTTTTATAACGCAGGTCAGGGGAAACAAGGTTCTCTGAAGCCCTTGCCTAGCAAAGCTAACAACAGAGGTTGTTCAAGTAGAGACTTGAACTGGGAGCCGTCTCAGCCCCAGGAAGCAGAGCTGCCTCTTCCGTACATGTGGATTCAAAAGTCAGAACCACCACATGCACTCCTTGCACTGCCACGACCTTCTGTCCTGGGGTTTGTTTGTCTTTTAAACATCAATATATTTGGGATGGGGTGGCAAATGTGTGCTCTGGTGCTCGTGTTGAGGTCAAAGGACAACTCACAGGAATGCCCTGTGGGACATGGGGACCAAACTTAGGTCACCAGCTCTGCAGCAAGCACCTTCGCCCTCTGAGCCACCTCACAAACCTCCTCCCTTTGGTCCTTGGTGGAATTATGGCCCCAACTTCTGCCAGCTCTGAGCTTTGTAGAGCCATTTCTGTTATTTCTATAATAAACTTCAGAAAGCTTTCTGTGTTTTTGGATGTTTATCATTTCTGGACCCAGTGGCAAGCAGACATTTATCCACAGAAAGCCTGGAGTTTAATGAAGCTTTTGTACTGCAAATATGTTCACAGGCTGGAAATAGAATAAGCCCTTGGGCGTGTCTTCTCATCATCCCCCTTCACACCATCCCCCTCTCCTTCCCTCCAAGCCCCCACTTATCCAGAGTCTCTGCCAGCGCTCCCTCTGGTCCCCTTCTCACCCAGTAACTGATGCGCTCAACAAACACTGAGCCCCATTTCAGCTGACAATGTGGCAGGCGAGCTTTTGTGGCTTACTAGGCAAGCTGATGGAAGACTGAGGTGTTGTTTGCTATGAGTCGTGAGACAACCAGCTCTCTGTATTTGGAACCTCAGCTTAACTGTGTGTGAAGTTAGGGATACAACTGACAGAGCTTAACAAGTAACAGTCACAAGGTGCTAAAGCTCACATTCACAGCATCCCATGATAAAAGAGGGTGTGGGTTTTGGCATGGTCTGACCCAATCAGTTTCCTTGATTATAGTCCTCAGGTGCCTTGCTTCTCGATGACAAAAGAACTGCATGTACCACCTGTGACCCTAGAAGAGAGGCGTCTATTTCTAGGGCTAAGCACAGTTATCAGAATGGCTACTTATAGCCACATCTGTTCCAACTGAATCTTCATTGATTCCATCAAATACAAGCGCAGGTTTCAAGGTGATTGCTTTAAGCCAGGGTCACCCGAGCTGGGCAGAAGACTTAAGATTTCCCAAATTGTCTTGGAGCAACTAGGCCAACCCCAGGAACTGGAATGATAGTTAGGTCTACGCCAGCTACACATTGAGTTGGAGCCCAAATCTGTCTCAGGAGCCGTGAGGTTCTGTCCTGCTCCCTGTTTGTGTCTACAATTCTATCTGAGGACGCAGCTTTGTGGAAGCTTCCTGCTGCCATTTCTCTCTGTGGTCTGGGCTTCATTCCACCATCAACTTCAGATTTTCTGGAACCTTCCCTGAACCTGTGGGCAAGGGGATGTGGCAACCCAGGAGCAGGGCACTGCTGGCTTGTGATGTCTTCCTGAATGCAGTCTCTCTAACCACAGGGCTGCCCCTTGGCCTGGTAATCGAAGGTGTAGAATACCAACATGCATGCAGCTTTTCAGAGTGAAGGAGTGTGTGGCTGGCTGTGAAGACCTCAGCCATCTGTGTGGAATACGCTCTCATCCATTAATACTACCGACCCTCAATTCCCAGAGTGAGCTCCAGCCCCCCCCCCCCAGCCGTGTTCTAAGCATATCCCATTGTGTGCAAACATTATGTGTATATACCAAATCCTCCTTCATACATAATAATTATAACACAAGCGTGCTTGCTGGGGAGGAATAAACAGATGCCTGAAACCAGGGAGGGCTCTGATTGAGCCGGCCTAACGGGATGAAGCTTGCCTCGCTATGCAATCCTAGACTGACGGTCTGAGAAACAGTCTATGCCAGTGACTTTGCTTTTATCTTTGTGTGTATGCATGCATTTATATGTATGATATGTGTGGATTTGCATGTGGAAGTGCAGGTGCCTGTGCCACAGCGTATGTGTAGCACTCGGAGCACAGTGTGGGTGCCAGCCCTGGCCTTTTACCTTGTTTGAGACAGGTCTTTCTCTTGTTCTGTTGCTTGTCCTTATGCCAGGCTAGCTGGCCCGAGACAGTCCAGGGATACTTGAGCCTGCACATCTTGCCTCACCATATGGGATCACAGGGTTATGGACACACAGTGCCATGCCTACCTTTTATGTGTGTGTGGGGGGGGGTCTGGGGATTCAAACTCTCAGGTCATTTATCCACTGCACCATCTCCCCAGCTCACAGATGATTTAATGGAGAGATTTTATTTTATTTTTATTAAGCTTTGACCAAATAGAAAATGTGCTTGAGAAAGCCAAGAAGTAAGTTGTGAAATAAAATAATAATTCATAAGGCTGAACATCAGTACTCTGAGCAGCATGACCATGAACAGGAATGCAATCCAGATAACTCATAAATTTGAATTTAAATGACACAGTCTGAAGTAAATCAACAACAGTCAGAAAATAACCTTACATAAGGGCAAGCACATAGCACCCGGCCTAGTATCATGGCAGTATATGGCAGTATATATATATATATATATATATATATATATATATATATATATATATATATATATATATATATATATATGCTTTGCCCGTACATTCCAGCTCCAGCCACAGGTTGGTAGAGAATTTTACATCAGATGGAGACACTTTAATGTAGAAAATCAAAGGTCAGAAAGACAACTTCTGGCTATTGCATACATGGGGGAGAAAGAGCTTCTCTCCCTATAAGGAAGAAACAAGGGAAGTGAGCTGGTGTGTCTAGAACTTGAGAACTCACAGAAGAACCTCAGAGCGGGGGAGCTGCTGGTTCAGCTATTGCTGCTGTGGAAGTGCTTGCCAGGAGAGAAAGAGGATCTGACTCTGATGGCGCTCCCAGGCTGTGCGTACTGGGGTGGCTGGGAGCAGGGGGTGCAGGGGAGGCTGGGCAGGTCCCTGCAGGTTGCTGGCCAGCCAGGCTAGCCTAGTAGGAGAGCTCCAGGCTGGGGAGAGGCTGTCTCCAAAAGGTGGCTGGCACTCCTGAGGGAATAGTGACACCTGAGGCCTTTACACACACAAGCACACATATGCCCATGCACCACATACACATACACACACACACACATACACACACACACACACACACACACACACACACACACACACACACATATACACATGCATACGCGCGCGCCACAGAAGAAAGTACAGAGCAGAGAGCTAGATCTTAGAGTAAGCTGACATGTTGAGGGTGTGTGCTGGGCTTGGTTCAGGAAGTGGGATCGGCTGGGGCTGCTGGGCTGAGGTGACCCTGTGAGGAACAGAAAGCAAATGGGTCAGATGTGGCCCTTCTCCTGTGTCCTATCATCTTCCTCCTCAGATGCTCTGGAGACAGAGACTCATAGGGAGCATCTGGCCCCTTTTCAAGAAATTCCTCCCTAGAAAACAAAGTATAGATGCTAAAGGCAGACCCAGAGTTCCCACTTAAGGGTTAGTAAGTAGAGCCTTGTGCTAGCTAGAGAAAAAGGCACCTCTGGTAGAATGGGCCACGTCGGAAAGCATGCGTGCGAAGTAGAGTAAGGGGCTCAACCACGCCAGGGTGTTGGGCTCAGCAGAAGGATGATGGATGGTCGCCCACCCCTAATGGCTCCTAGAGTAGCTACACTAGTGTATAGGACACCCCTGTATCATCAAGGGTTGTGGTCCTTAATCCATCAGGCTACTTATATATATGCACATGGAAACAGTATGTACAAATCTGCCATATGTGTGACTACAGATACATACACATGGACAGTTACCCCTGAACACAGAAGGGAACTAGCCACACTGTTGTTCTATTTCCTGCCCTCTGGCTTTGGATAGTGTGTCAAGAGACATCTCCGCTCCTGGTGTGTTTGTAACACTTCTCAGCAAGGACCAGGGGCTCCAATGTCTGCACACAAGGGTAAACGAACCTAGGCCAGGAGTCATTTCTGAGGGTCTTGTGCTGAGGGACAGGGTGGGAAGAACAAGGAAATTTCAAATAGATCTTAGGGAAGCCGGGAGGTAGCACTTTCAGAATTCTTCAGAATAGGCTTTAAGGTGATAGCCAGGAGGCTGGCAACAGCCTTAGATAAGCCTTCCTGGAACTAGATTCAGAGAGCGGGTGAATGTAGGGGGGATTCTACCAGTAGAGCCAAGGAACTCAGGGCTGGAGAGATGGCTCAATGGTCAAGATGGCTTGCTGTTCTTCCACAGGTCTTGAGTCTGGTTCTCGGCTCACAATTGCCTGTAACTACAGCTCCCAAAGCTCTACTACCCTCTTCTGGCCTTGTGTGTATGTGTGTGTGTGTGTGTGTGTGTGTATGTGTGTGTGTGTGAGAGAGGGAGAGAGAGAGAGAGAGAGAGAGAGAGAGAGAGGGAGAGAGATCTTTCTTTTTTTAGGGTTCACTTTGTTTAATGTTAAACAGTGAAGGAAAGAATCTGTCTATGGTATCACACGCGCACACACACACACACACACCCTTTAAGAAATAGAAATAGCCCAGCAGAGGTAGCACACTCCTTTAATCCCAGCACTTGGAAGGCAGAGGTAGGCAGATTTCTGAGTTCGAGGCCAACCTGGTCTACAGAGTGAGTTCCATGACAGCCAGGGCCATACAGAGAAACCCTGTCTCAAAAAACACCCAAACAACAAAACAAAAAAACCAAACCAAATCAAAACAAACCCAAACAAAACAAAACAACAACAACAAAAAGAAATAGAAATAAATCTTAAAACAATAAATAAAAAAAGAATCCAGGAACTCCCTCCTGGGAGACACTCATGAGTGGACATTGGAGGGCAGGTCCCAGAGGAGAAGGTTTCTGGTGTGAAGAAGGCTTTGGCAGGAGCCCACACAATGGCCATCCTTGGCCAGGGGCGCCATGAAACAGTTGTAGCCTTGGGGCAGGCAGTTCGATGAAACTGGAGGCACTTTCTTGTGAGGGCCGAGCGTGAGCCTCCACTGAACTAGTTGGAGGATTGTAAGCCAGCTGTGGAGAGTTCTGAGCAGCTTACAGCAGCATACTTATTTAGCCATGGTGCTGATGAGGAAGAGGGTTAGCCACCCACCCCAAGATAAATGCTTTGTTTATAACTCTGGTCCTCCCTAAGTCTTCCCATCCCACAGTACTGACATCTAACCGCAGAGCTCCAGACTGAATCCCCCAGAGCCCTTGGCCCTTCCCTTTCCTCTTCCTCAAACTGCAATCCATCAGCAGGACATATAGGATCTACCTCCAAAACATCTCTCGAGCCTGTCCATTTCTCTCTGCTCCCTACGTCTACCCTCCTGACCCCCACCTGCTCTCCGTGCTCCCTGCTCCCTACACCTCTCTGCTCCACCCCATCACTAGGCCACTCATCAGGTTTCCTTGGTCAACTGTCACTGTTCCCAGACTCTTTCAACTCTGTTTTTCCTGCCAAGTCTGTTCTGTACAGCAGCCAGAATGGCCTCAAAATACAAATCTTCTAAACAAAAGTTTTTAACTGCTTCCCTTTCCTTTCCTTTATCTGCAGAAGAAGGAGGATTCGTTTGGCTCATAGCTGTAGAGGTTTAGGTCTATAATTTCTGGGCTTCCTCATGTGCTTGGGAAGAACACGGTGCCAGAAGAATGGAGAGGAAGAGGCTGGTCACCTCATGGCAGATGGAAGCAGAGAGAGAAGCTCCCATCGTGACAGAGAGAAACCCAGTGGAGCCCTGAATGAATCTTGTTGTCTAACTCCTTACCCTGGAAGCAGGCTCCCACGATTGCAATCCTTGTCTTAAATCTCCATTTACCCCCCCCCCCCCCGGCCCACCATGTTCTAATGGTACGAGTTCACTCCTGAGTCTTTCAACAGGTCAGGCTCACTCTTGACATTGCCTTGGCAGTATCTGTTGGCCCTGTCCAGATGGCCTTCCCCACAAAATGGTCATGACTGATCTTTCTTGTCAGCCAAGGCCAGCTCACAGTCACTTTGTTAATCGAGGTCGTCCCTGGCCAGGTAGGTCTATACACTCTCTCTGTCTCCATCTCTCTGTCCCTATCTCTTCATCTCTTCATCTCTGTCTGTCTGTCTGTCTGTCTGTCTGTCTGTCTGTCTGTCTCTGTCTGTCTCTGTCTATCTCTCTGTCTCCCTGTCTCTCTGTCTCTCTGTCTCTCTCTGTCTCTTTCTGTCTGAATGTGTTCAGGGTTGGCTGGTAGACAGTTCCCAGGGGTAGAGGTAGGGTGCCTATATCTGCCTTCCCAGCACTGGGATTATAAACCTGTACCATCATGCCTGGGTTTGTTTGTTTGTTTGTTTGTTTGTTTGTTTGTTCGAAATGTGTTCTAGAGACCAAAGTCAGGTCCTGGTACTTGCAAGACATGGACTTTTCCAACTGAGCTTTTTCCCCAGACCCTGTCTGCTTTATTTCACAAAGATATTAGTTCAACCTGGAGTCAAAACTCAGACCCCCTCTTGCAGGCTGGAAGACTGTCTGCAAACTGATCAAATCCCGTGTGGCCCAGTATAACGTGATGGCAGTGGGTACCATTGCAGGAGGCTCACTGCAGACCTAGCTGGCCAGCCTACAGCACATCTCCAGTGAGTCCTGAGTAAAAGGACCTCAGCCTGCTCCAGGCAGTGTATCTGTTGTCACATGGACAGCGCCGGCTACCCACCACCTAATGTGTGATTACACCGGAAACTGCCCAGTCCTCAGCAGAACAATGAAGAAAAATTTGGTTCCTCGGCCTACCTGCCGGAGTAAGTAGAAACAAACATGAGGTTGGAAATATTTTTAATGTGTGTATTTTCTTGGGTCATTAAAGGAGAAAAAACAGGCTTTGAGTGGTCTGAAGCAAACCACCATCCAATTTACAAGTAGTTATTGGGTTCTGGCTGTGGCCCAGTCATCGGAGGCCCTGGGCTAGTTTGGGGCAACTGGGGTCTGATGAGGTCTGTCTGATCATGGAACTGATTTCTGGAAAGAGAAACAGGATAGAAAACGGTGGGGGGGGGGATCAGAATGGGGCTGACACAGAGATCCAGGGATGCCTCTGGCTACGTATTGGGGTGCTCATATACAACCGCTCCTAACAGAGAGCAGTCTGGGGTGTTCAAACCAAGGTGCTGGATGGGCAATGAGTTTCAAGGAAGCAAAACAGAAGCCAAAGCTTTCTGCTGGCAACAGACATGGAAGGGCTCCAGTCCTTTGATGGAGCCGAGGTGCCGTAATGACCATTAGCACCTCCCTCCAGCCAGATCTACTTTTCTCTCCTCTGCCTTTCCCACTACTTCCTTCTCCCACCGGAGAGAGCTTAGCCATGCCTCCCCAGCCCCACCAGCACCCTACCTGGAGGATGTGTGATTATCTCCAGCAAACACACACCAGAGGCAGTCTCTTGGCTGCCAAGCACACTGGCACCTTAAAGCTACAGCTTGGAAAAAGCCCATGGTTGGTGTTTGAGTCTCCTGCCTCATTGATGCCTTTGGAGGAGGCAGCACATGCTGCCTAGAGAGATGGAGGGGTGAAGATGCGAAACCACAGGCTGGCTTGGGAGCGGAGCTGGGGAGGCTGAGCAGCTCTGTTCTATGCCTAAGGAACACACACACACACACACACACACACACACACACACACGAGAGTGAGCGAGGTGGGTAGGGAGTCAGCGCCTGCTAATTCGAAGTTAATTTTGAATTGCCTTGAAAATCACCACACAGCATCCAGTTCTGCCTTCCATGGTCAAAGAAAGCAGCTGCTTTTTATTCTTCTTCAGGACTTGTTTCCCGCACCCCAGCAGTGAGGCCAATTAGGCAGAACAGCAGTGGAAGCTGAAGTTGGTCTAATTTCTCAGCAAAAGGTCAGGAGTATCGTCTGTTGGGAGCCAACAGGCGCAGGGCACACTATGGGAGGCACCGTTCTTCTGCCTGCTCCTGCCTGCTCTCAATAATATCTCTTTGACAACTTTAAAGATGGTCTCCTAGGTGGGATTTTTGCAAACTGAGACCCCTTTGTCCTAACCAGCAGTGTTCCTGTGCCTTAGGAACAACACAAGGCAGGGACAATATGGTCCCTTTGCTCAAGGACGGTCATGGGCACAGGGAGTCTTCATGCATTCATCCATCCAGAGGCCCTGAAACACATCTTCTTATCTGCAGCTTCAGCAGCCCAGAACTGGCTGGGGAGCATAGCTTCAGTGATGTCTGCTCCTTCTTGTTTGTCTTGTAAGAAGCCACATCAGGGCGGTTTCCTCCAAGGCTTCCTACAGTGTCTCTGAGGCTCACAGGCAACTCAGTGGTTTGGGAAGGGGGTTTCTGTTGTTTGGGGCCTGTTTTGAATGGGCAGTAGGCTGGCAGGAGGCCAACTGCCCGAGAGAGGACTGGGGACTTCCTTGATCCCATGATGGGCAAAAACGTGGCAAAACTGTCATTTCAAAACTGTCAGCAGTTCTTGTTGGCAGAGGTGCAGACTTTCATCTCCAGGGCAGCTGTGCCCTTAGCATTGTGGAAACTACTTTTAGGTCGAGAAGTGAGTTCACTCCCACTGTTCTGGGAGGAACTGTGGATGTTTTAGGCTGTGGATGTTTTTGATGGGCAGGCGAGAGACCAAGCTGTGTGTGTATTGATGCCAGCATGAGCTCATGCCTGTCTGTTTCCACCTCTCTTCCTTTGTTGCTTTCAATTGCGTTCTGCTTACCATCCCCATCTCTTCTGCAAAACAAGGTTTTTTCCCCTGACCCTCCTGGTCACAAATGTCTTTTTACTCCCCTCTAAAGAGCTGCTCTAGGCTTGCCAAATAAAGGACAGAGGGAGGCAATTCATTCTGGCTCAATCTCTTGGATTATTAGGCAAGATTAATATTGTCTTAGGTCCTTGTATAGTGGCTGTCTGGATGATGATACAGCTGCCACTCCCAGAGCCCTACAGGAGGCCATAAGAGGAAGTTTGTTGTCTTGGTTAGCTTTAACTGTCAACCTGACACAGCCTAGAGTTACCTGAGAAAGAAGTCTCAGTTGAGGAACTGCCCAGATCAAATTGACCTCTGGACATATCTGTGTCAGTTGTTTTGACTGTTCATTGATGGAGAAGGGTCCCATCTACCAGGGGCAGCACAGTTCCCTAGGGAAGCAGTCCTAGACTGTATGAGAGTGGGATAGGCACAAGTTTGTAAGCAAGCCAGCAAATAGTGTTCGTCCATGGCATCTGCTTCAAGTTCCTACTTGAGTTCCTGACCTGACTTCTCCCTTAAGTTGCTTTCCGTCAGCGTTTTCATCACACACATCAACAGAAAGAAAAGTGGAACAGGGACTTCTGTGAATAAAAATGTTCTTAGGTGGCTGTGGTGGCTCATACCTACAATCCCAGCATTTAAAAGGCTGAGACAAAGAATTATTGCCTTTTGAAGCCAGCCTAGACTAGATAGTATATTTCAGGCCACCTTGGGCTACAGAGTAAGACCCTGTTTCTTAGGCAAACAAAAAACAAGATAAAAACACAAATAATAGTAACACCAGCAACAACAGCTTGTCTTGCTCCTGATCTGCCTGCACTGAAAGTCTGAGTATTGGCAGGACACGACTGGAAAAGGGTGACATCGTGCCTCCAGAAAGGACAGCAACCCCAGCAACTTGAAGCAGCAGCATCTTCTCCCTGAACTTGTGACCTTGAAGGGACAAGGAAAGGACATCTATATACTCTTAGCTCTGACTGTGATTTATCCCCATTCCTCTTGATCCTAGCTCCTGCCTCTTCCATGCAAAACAGGTATCCACAACCCTTTTGTCTTAATCTTCGCCCGGTTATTCCTTGAGGCTTAAAGGTGTTGCCTGATTAGGGGTGTAGCAAGTAGAACTAGCTGGGCGGTCTTAGACCCGAAAATACCCAAACACCTGAAACTCCTAAAACATTGGACTCAGTTGCTCCAGCTGATCACCTTACCTCTTGGCTCACCAGCCACTGAAAGAACATTGGAAGGCTACCAACCTATGCTAAAGATTGAGGAAGATTACTCTTGGGTGTGTTCAACAAGTTTTAATGATACCGTATTTCTAGGGACCATATGCAACCCGGGAACTGGGAAATTCTTATGTGAAAGTCAAATGAGAATTTGAAAACATAGTGACCTGATCCTTGGTCACAAGAGATTTTCAAGTGTTTAAGTCAAATCCCCTAGTAAGAACTCTCAGATGACCTTAGTCATTGGAGGAGTTTCTGACTCATTGTCTATGACTACCCTGTTGTGCTGGTTAGTTCGATGTCAACTTGACACACACTAAAGTCATTTGAGAGGAGGGAGCCTCAATTAAGAAAATGTCTCTATATGATCAGGCTGTGTGGCATTTTTTAATTAGTGATTGATGGGGGAGAGCCAAGACCATCCCTGGATTGGTGGTCCTGAGTTCTATCCAAAAGCAAGCTGAGCAAAGCCAGTGGGAGCACGTCGGTAAGGAGCACTCACCCATAAGATCTGCACACGCTTTTAGGCTCCTGTTCTTCCCTGTCTCAGTGATGGACCACTCTCTGGAACTGTAAGGTGAAATAAACCCTTTCCTCCCCAAGTTGCTTTAGTCATTATGTTTTGTCATGGTAATCCTAACTAGGACATCCGTGGACAGTTTGCTCAACAATAGGAGTTTCCAGTAAAAAAATAAGCGTCATGAAAGGTGCTCCTGAGTCTAGTTGACCCCTCTCTGCCTTAGGCTCTAAGCAGCTCATACAGTTCTCCTGTGTCTTTCCCATTGCAGGTCACGGGCGCAGGGGGCCTATATAAGTCCATAATTGTTCATCTTCTGCCCACACGGTTTTGAACAATGAACTAGGTGAGTAGAGGAAGAGAAGGGGGCTTCTCCTGACTTCCTAGGGGAAACCTTAATATCTACGGCTAGCCCAGGGCTCTGGGAAGGCATGGCAGGGGTCTTACCTAGCTCGATAGCCTGTTAGAGTGGCCTTGATTAAGTGTTACAGGAGACTCATTCTACAGACTTGGTCCCACCTGTGTTGGTCAAATTAAAGTGGTTGATCAAGTGAAATACTCATGGGAAAAGATTGCCCAAAGCCAAGGCTATAAGAGGAAGAGGCAGGTGTCAGCTGACAATTCTCTATAGGCCCTTTGAACGCCTGCATGTCCCGTGAATGTAGGCACTGGCTGCCTGTGCTCCATACCTTCTTTTCAAAGATGGATTGCAAACCACCTTAGCAGACAGTGTCTCCCATCAAAGTCAAGGAAGGGAAGGCACAGTGGTTACTAGGAAAAACCCTCCTTTCCTAAGTGAAAGGTCTTTCTCTTCCTGTGTGGCAGTCTACCATATGTGCAGGTCATCTGGTCATTCTCCTGTTGCCTTGCGGGATTTGAAGCTTTGAGGACTAATGTTATTGTCTCTTCCCATGAGCAATGAACTTTGGTGATCTAGCAGTCATATGCATATGTGTGTGTCTATATCTATGTATGCATATATATATATATATATACATATATATATCTTTTAAAAATCTTTATTACTTATTGTTTGTGTTTTTTGCTATTTTACCATTCTCTATATAAAAAGAATATTGTCTTCACTCCAGAGATGGCTCAGAAGGTAAAAAGCACTTGTACAAGCCAAATGACCCAAATATGGATCCCTAGGACTCATGTGAAAGCAGGACACCTCAGCATGTGTCTGTGTGTAATCCTGGAGTCATGTACAGGCCTATGGAAGGCAGAACCAGGAGAATCAACAGAAACTTGCAGGCCTATAGTATAGATTGAACAAAGGCAAAGAGACCTTGTTTCAAAGTGGAAAACTGAGGTTCCAACACCAAAAGATTGTCCTCTTGTCTCTAAAAAAGCACTGTGGAATGTGCAAGCCCAATGGTACCCAAGAACATGTGCTCATACATACATGTGCGTGCACACGCATGCACACACGCACACACACACGTGCACACACACAGACAGAGAGAGAGGGAGAGAGGGAGGGGGGAAGAAGGGAGAGAGAAGAAGGAAGGGAGGGAGGAAGGGAGTGAGAGACAGAGACAGAGAGACAGAGAGAAAGTCTTGTCTGACTTCCGGAATTCCTAACTTGTAGGTAGTGAGGGACTTGAGCCAGACTTCAGACTTCAGAGGGAGATCTTTCCCTTTTTGTCTTTCTAGCCTGCCTCTGTTCATCACAGCTATGTCTCTGGCCTGGGTCAGCCCCAAACAGGGTATGTCTATGAGCCTTCTCCACCACATGCTACAGAGGACGGAGTCTTGGCCTTCACCATTAGATAGTTTGGGGTCCCATCCAGAATGCTGGTGTACCCCCTGTGTGCACCAAAGCTATCTGTTCATCTACGAGAATGACTGATTGTTACTGCCCTCCTCTCATTTTCCCCTCCTGCCAGTCAGGGCAGCAGTAGCTTTGCCTTCTGAGAGGTTCTTGGGAAGTAACAGGCTCAGTACAAGCCTGCACCAGCCAAGTCACTCTTGTCATTGTCACCCTGTTACTCCTCTCAATGTCCTTCCTTTCTGTGCCCACCTTGACTGCCCTTTATAAGGCCTGCCTTCCCCCTTAACAGCCTGTCTATAAACTAAGTCTCTCTCTTCTGCACTGAAATTGGCCAATTTACATGACACCCCTCACCACAGTCTCTGGATGTGCCTCTAATCTAATCAGACTAATTTCAATTTCCTGGATTTAATTACTTTTAATTCAATTAATTTAGAATGCAGTACACAAGGTGATTAATTAGGAGATGTTACTGGGGGACTCGGAAGGTGAATTGTTGTACTTAAGTGTTTAAATATTATTGTGGCTGCATCCTGTAGTTGTCCCCTCACCCCGGAGGCCTTGAAAGAGGCAGAGTTCAAAGGAGCCACAGAGACTCAAACTGAAGCTCCCTGGTAAGATAATGTGGAACTCTGCCACCACAGTGCATCCAGCAAGTCTCGGGGGACACAACAAAGAACTAGGTGACTTCAGTGGCCAGTAGGTTGGAACTTTGCTGTATAAGTGAGGATAAAACAGCATTGTCTTTCACTGAGGTATTTCACTGTGGAATTTATTGTACCTGGTAAATAAACCACAGGGCTCCCAATGAGCTGTCACATACTTTCATTACTACATTACATATTTATGGATTACCTGTAATAATGTGATCTCTCTCTCTCTCTCTCTGTCTCTCTCTGTGTGTGTGTGTGTGAGTGTGTATGCATACACATGATGAGTGCATATATGCACATGTACTTGTGTTCATATGTATGGAGACCAGAAGGGGGAATCATAGCCCTCAGAGCCAGAGTTAGAGATGGTTGACAGACACCTCGCTGGATCCTAGAAGGATGCTAGGATCTGAACTCTGACTTCATGATTGCACAGAAAGTGCGCTTGGCCAGAGGAGCCATTTCTCCAGCCCTCCTCCTTATATTTTCAGACAGGATCTCTCATCAATTCTTATGCTTATCATTTTGGTTAGTCAGGCTGGCCAAAAGGCCCTGGGATCCGCTCATCTTCACCCTCTCACCCTGAACTGCTAGGAGTACAGACATGCACCGCCACACCCAGTTTTTTGTTTCTTGGGAGTTTTGTTGTTGTTTGTTTATGGGGGAAGCAAGAATCTGAACCCAGGTCTTCATGTGTTTGCGGCAAGCACTTTACTCAATGGAACCATTTCCCAATATATACACGCATGCATATACGATCTACATATACCAAAGTGTCCTTTAATGACAGGAGCATGTTCTGAGAAACATGCCATTAGGCAGTTTGGTTACTATATGAACATCTGAGGATATGCTTACACAAGCTAAGATGGTTGCTGTGCCACTGGCTGATAAAAAGTACAGGGACCTTTATTATAAATGCAGTCTGTCAGGACCTAAAGATCATTCTTCAGAGCATGGTGCTCCTATTCTACTGTTCAGAGGAAGGATGCTGGGCTCAGAGCTGCCTCTGCCAGGGTATCTGTTATCTATTATTCAGAGAGAGTAGTCAGTGAGGTCAGCATGGAACAGGTTGTTGGAGGGACAATTAGATCAGAGCATAAAGCGTCCTTTTGTTCATGTGTTTTGCTTCTTCTATTTCTGAGAGGTGGTAACATTCAGTATTATTGTAGAGCCCAAACTTTGGGCCAAGTGTGGCCAAAGAAATGACCTAAGCATCACCATGTCCTGTAGTGACTTAGAACATGACTTCCTTTTTCCTTGTTCACTGAGAGGAATCAGCCTGGTGCTTCTCCATAGTTCACCTGGAGAGCCTCACCCTGAAGTTTCTCTGCAACTGTCTCAAGGAGACACGTTTTCTGGTCACCATCCAGGATTTCAGACTGTAGTCCAGTTGGTTCCAACAAGCAGCACTAGACTGACCGTCTGCTTTGATCTTGAGTCCGACCCCCTAAACTGAGCAAGACCCTGCACCCTGAAAAAACTATCTCCCTAAAATGTAGCTCCAATTCCAAGGTCATTCACTAAGCCAATGAGCTCTGTGGTTTGTAGGGACTCTTGCCACCTTTGTCCTAGAATGCTGGGCCATGGTCCGAGTAAGGAAAGAAGACAACATAGTAAGGGCCACGACCTTTGGCTGCACAAGCCGTGTCTGAGAAGCCTAACCCCTCTGCCTGGAGAAAGAACCTATGTTCTTTGAGTGGTGAAGGATGACAGGTGAAATTCACACAGAGACTCCATAAAAAACCAACATGGAGGTGACCACTGCTGGGAGTGCCCACTATAAAGATGACTGGTAAACTTTACTCACTTGGTTTTCCTCTCTTGAGGAATTTCATTTCCTTGTCTGTCTATTCAATCTTTAAGATGTAACTAAAAGAATTATTTCCTTCAGGAAGGCTTCCCTATAAACCCCACCTCTCAGCCACTATACTGGTCCAGGTCCTCTGATCCTATAATGTTCCAGGCATGCTTGTCCCTGTGGTCCCTACAGTGACCTGCTTACGAGCTGGTATTCTTCACATGCTGCCTGTGTCCCTGACCCTTCATCACCCTACAAGATCCACAGGCTTACTCCTGGTCAAGGCATGGTAAACCTGTAGGCCTTCATGGCTGAGGGTCCTAAGCATGCAGCGAAGAAGAAACTAAAATGGCTGACCTGGTGCCAAAAGCCCACAAACCTACAGACTGTCTACGTAGGATCTTACAAGGCCCCCACGCTCTGTCATTTAAGAGGACATGGACCTCTGTGAGATTTACAAGTGACAGTGTGAGGCATAGTGGATTAGATCTGGGTGTGGTGTATCACAAGACAACACCTGAAGCAGTGATGTTGTAAGTGATGATCTAAGGCTTACTTAGATCAAGGCTTTGGAGGTTTATTTATTTACCTCTTTATTGACAGGGTCTCATGAATCTCAGGCTGATCTTGAATGCACCATCATGCCTGCTTTACATGGTCCTGAAGATGGAACTCAGGGTTTCATACGACTGAGCTAAATCCCAGTCCAATTGTGGAAATTTGAAGTACGGAATTCTTGAAGGAGGATAGGTAGAGATTTAGCTCCGTTAGTAAATACCTGTTGTACAGGCTTGAAGACCTGTGTTTGACTCTCCTGCACCCATGTGAAAAATCAGGTATAGCTATCTATACCTATAATTTTGTAGAGACAAGCAGATTCCTGGACACCACTGGCCAGCCAGTCCAGCTGAATCTAAGAGTTCTAGGTTTGAGAGAGACGCTGGATGTCTAACTTTTCATCTCCATATGTACATGCACGCACAAGTACAGGCACCTATACACACGTGTACACATTCCTACAAATGTGTCTCTATACCACCCATGTGCCCATACAAACATGTGTGCGTGCACACAAAGTTACAAAACAAAATGTCCAAGTTGAGTTGGACTCTATTGGTTATCTAATGAGAATAGCAGACAGTAGCATATCAGTGTGTGTGTGTGTGTGTGTGTGGTGTGTGTGTGGTGTGTGTGTGTGTGTGTGTGTGTGTGTGTGAGAGAGAGAGAGAGAGAGAGAGAGAGCGCTTTCATCATCATTGAACATAAAATCAGGAAGGAAACTGGTGCCCCACAGTCCCTTCAGAGAGCATACTCTCAACAACCAAAGGTCATCTCATTATACCCCATCCGCCACCTCCCCAAGGTCTTCCATCACCACACACCACCACTATTGAGCTCAAGACTTCAATCATAATGGGTACTTTGTGGGCTTGCTTAGATGGTACTCAAACCACAGTACCAACTGATGTGTCTGGGACAATAATACTGGGGAGTGTCACCAAGGCTGCCTTTGGAAGTGGGGGAAGTGGGGGCAATCTGTCAATCTGTGGCATACCATGTAAATAACCAAAAAACCCACCAAGTCTGCCCCACCAGCATGTCGGCACACTAACCAATGCAATTTCCCGGGGAGGACATGAAACTACGAAAAACCTGAGCCTTCAAAGGCCCTGCTGCTCCCCATCCTCAGGGCCCCTTTGAGTCCAGGCCAAAGTCCCACTTAACAGCCGTTTTCCTTCATTTTACAAAGGTGAGGAGAGCCCAGGCCTGAGGTTTTAAGGCTGGATCTCATTTCTATTAAGATGGCTGTTGGCCTCAAAAGATTAACTTGCAGTCACCCTCCCCCTTGAAAGCTGATCCGAGTGGAAAAAATGGAGTTAGAAAATTCCTTCTTCCTTTCCCTCACACCTCAGCAGATTAAGGGGGAGGCTTGACGCTGAGTTGTAGGGATTTATGGAAGTGTGCAGGCGCTGGCTTTTCAATGCTCGCTCCCTCTTTGCGAGGTTGGCAGCGCTGCCTCCTATAAATCCTCCCTCTCTGGTATGTCTTAGCCTTTCCCTCGCCAGCGATGCGGGGGCCCGCAACACCTTTTCCGTGCAGTAGCCTGTGAAAATATTGAAGTCAGGCCCAGAAAAACACCAGCCCAGAAAGCGGAAGCTTTGATGTTTGCAAGTTCTTTTTCAGACAGCCCTTGCCAAATCTTCATTTTTCTAGTTTACAAGGGAAGGGATTCTGACCATCTGCCGGCTGTCAACCCATGTTTGTTTGGATGAGGATTTTATTTTATTTTTTTTCCCCTCATCTAGCACTCCTGTTCTTACAAGTAGTTTATTGGACTTCATAAATGTCAGCTTTCTGCATGCATTCTGTAAGCAGCTTACAATTTAGTGTTTAATCAAAATTGAGCAGTCGGTGTCTGCAATCCATCCGAAGTGGGAGGTAACACTGAGCTAGAAGCTGAGCGCACCCTGGGACCGTGGTTTATGCCTCCCAACTGTCTCCATCAGGACCTAGTTGGTTCTTGAAAGTGTGGGGGTGGTACGTGGGGAAATGCTCAGATCTTGGGCTCCAACTGTGTACTGTGTTTCGAGTGTGTTTCTTATACCACCCCACAAACCATCAACCCACACTCTGGCTTATAAAAAAAAGTCAGCTTTTTTTTTTTTTAACTCCTTGACCAACAAGTCAGCAGAGAGATCTCTCTGTTCTCACCTGAGCTGATCACATACCTGAGCATAGGCTGGGCTGGGGGCGACCTTGGCTGACCGCCAGTAGTCCAAGCTCGGCTCCTCATTAGGTGCTTCTCACCCTCCAGTCAGGCTCTGTAGGGTTTTTCCTTCCTGGTGACTGCAGATGCAGAGGTGGGGGGGGGGCAGAGCTTAGCCATTAGAGCACTTGCCCTTGTTCCTACCACAGTGGTGAGCATCTCATTGGCCAAAGCAAGTGATGTGGCCAGCCTTAGTGGAAGAGTGTGTATCTTAGCCCCTGAAGACCACTGTAACAAAATACCCGATGCTGGTTACAGATATGTCATTCATTGTTCTGGAGGTTGAGAACTCCAAGACTGAGGTGCACTTGGTGTCTGAAGAAGGCCTTCTTACTGGTTCAGAGACACCATTTTCTTGCTTTACATTTATATAAAATATATATTTACATATAATATATGTGAGTTAATATCTTGAGTGATAAAGATATTCAATATCTCTAGTGGTTGCTCTTACCCTTTTTTTTTTAATGAGACAGGGTCTCTCACCAGTGTGGGTGACAGGAAGGGCAGTGAGCCCCAGGGATCCTCTTGTCTCTGCCTCCCTTGGCAGCACAGCTGTGTATGACCACACCCCAGCTTTCCATAAGGTTTTAGGGAATGGATCCTCCAGCACTTCACTGGCTGAGCTCCCTCCCCATTCCAATGCCCTCTCTAGTCTACCAGGGAGGCCTGCATCCTAATGAGCCAGCTATCTCTCAAAGACCCCCATCTGCTGACCCATCATGCTGGGCATTAGCCTTCAGCATATGAATTCTGAGACCTTATTGGGGAAGAGCTGCCATCCCTTTAAGGTGAGAGGCAGTGCAGAGTCATAGGCAAAGGCCATGGGCAGAGAGGGGTGAACAGGAACCGGGGTTCCTACATGTCATCAGTCTGTTACAGTGAGCGGGTGTCTCATATAGAAGGTGATTGCCACCCTCCCCATGCCCAGATGGAGAACTGCTGAGATGTGGCCACTCCCTAGGTTTCTCAGCAGTCAGCAGCCAAGCCAGGCTCTTCCTCAGAAGAGCTTGTAGACTGCTTCCCCTTGAGTCTGCATCCACTTTCCAGGGGACTAGGTGGAACTAAGTCTTCCGTGCCATTTCCCCACTGCTTAAATGATGAAAGAAAGACCCAAGCAGTAGCTGGCACAGACAACTGGTCCACTGTCCCCCTGGCTCCTGTCCAGACCCTCGGGCAGTTGGGAGTCCTTGGAAGAGATTGCCCTGTGTCCAGTCATTCGTGCACTAAGTGTCTCAGCATACCGCCTGGACAGAGAAACTGTTGAAGACAGAACTTAATGTTTCCTAAAAACTTCAGAATCATAGATTCCCATGTCTAGTTAAAACAACTTGGCATCTTAGTTCCATCTTCCCACATCCCATTCCCTGATGAGTTGTGGAAAGTACCAGAAGCTTGAGGAGCGTGTCATTAGCCTGGGGCAGCAGACGCTGATGGACCATTGAACATAGAAGGACAGGATGGAGGCGATGAGCTCTCCAGCAAAGGCCCAGCTCTGCTTCCTGCTGCAGGCCAACTCTCATCCCAAGGGTGTGCTTCCGGTTTTGAAGAATGCTAAAGTGGCCATGGGCAAAGCTCCTAAGAGCAAGAGGATGCCGAGAGCCACAGTAGCTAAGTCCCCTCTCTCCCAGTCTGCAGGACCTTGGCTTCCGGGCCCTCCTTCCTCCGGCTGTCTTGGACCGGCCGGTGGAACATTACTTCTGTGTCCCTGTTCTCCAGGCCACTCCCAGTCCACCTCCCCATCCACCTTCACTGACGAGTGAAGTCAAGCCAGCTGGCCTAGTCCAGTTCTACTCAATGGCTGCTTATTTCTGGGTAAGGTTAAGAAACCTCTATATCCTCAGTTTCCTCCTTGGTAAAATGAGGTGACACAGGTCACAGTGTGGTTGATGTAACAGCTATCTTGTCACACCCAGGCGGAGGTCCTCTGCTTGGGGAGACTCAGTTCCCATTCTCTCCCCATCCTCGGCCTCTGTCTGACCTCCTCCCCTTTCCTGTCTATTTGAATCTCCACAGTACTTTCTAGCCCTTCAATAATTCAGCGTTAATGTTTTATTAAGCAGAGGCTTCCTAATGGGCTGTTATTGACCTGGCAAGGAGCCAGTATCCCTCCCTGTGGGGCTCGTGGGGCTCTGAAGGGAGATTACTGATGAAGCACTGCTCCAATGGTGCCCTCTGGCTGAGGGTGTGGCCCAGGAGCCAATTCTGGTGCTGTCCCTCTACAGCCTTTCGAGGCCTTCTGACCTCTTGAATCTGCTTCTGCAAAATGGGGTTTGTATTACTCTGACCGAGGTGCCCATGAATATGGAATTGGTGTGTGGAAAGTGCCTGGGGCTCAGGCCAGTCCTAGTGCTGAGAAGAGAGTAATTGGCTTCTCTGTGGTACTATCCTACCCAGGAAGGCCCCCGGCAGTGCTCACACTGCTTTAAAAGTCAACACCGCATTCTCTTCTCAGAGTTGATGGGAACAACTCTATTCCTGCGAAGTTTCTATAAGGAAAGAAATACCTCTGGGGGTGGGGGGAGAGGGGCGTGAGCCCCTGTGCTGTGAGTCTTGATTTCTCAAGAGGTGTGACTTCCAATGGATGGTTCACCTCCCATAGTTCTGGCTGTCATTTAAGAGCTGCTCCAAAGCTACCTCCTCCAGGAAATCTTCCTGAGACTTACTCCAAACTAACCCGCTCTGCTCTGTGGCTCTTTAGCCTTTCGTGTCTGCCCAAGGCTAACCCCTTGGATCAGCTTTTAGCTATGTCACCCATCAGTGTCCTCCCTGCACCCAGCTCCTGTTGTGTCAGGATGCCTCACCTCCACACACCTGCTGAAGCTGTGTCCATCACCTGGAAACTTTGCTCCTTTCTGACTCCATGATGAGGATACTTCACGACAAAAGACTCTCAGCTCATGTCTCCAGGACTAGGAACCATTTATTGTGCTCATGTGTTCCAGGACCCAGTGGTCCTAGGTTATTTTTCTCTGAGGTCATAGTGTCCCACATGGGGCCTGGCACATACAGGGTGCTCAGCCAACATGACATTGAGGAGGGTTCACCTGGGCCTGTGTGTTCACAGGATAGTTATTCAAAGACTGGTTTATTGAAACTGGAGCAGAACCTTGCAACTGGGTGAGCTGGGTGAGGTGTTTCTGTGGTGTGTGTGTCTTATGTATAAATGTATATAGGTATGCATAAGTATATTTAAATGTATACATGTAGGAGTAATTATATATATATATGCATATGTGTTTGGGTAGGCTTGTGTTACATATGTATATACATTTATATGCATATGTCCATGTGTATGAATATATAGGTATGAGTATGTTTGTATATATATGCATGTATATGGGTGTGTATGCATGTGCTTATATGTATGAATATATGTGTGTACATGAGTGTACCTATGTGTATATATGTAATATATAGGTAGGGGAGTATATGTGAATACACATAAGTACATTCATGAGTATGTCATATATATATGAGTATATTAGTGTATGTGTACATGAAAATGCCAATGCACGTGTGTGCATGTATGTATAAATGAATCTACATGTATGCATATATGTATATTCTCTATAGGCCAGATGTTGGGCATATGCTGGTCTGCTATCTGTAAGGAAAGTTTTAGTTTTCTAGGACCAGAGTGTTTCTTCCTTGCCACACATCTGATGTCACACAGGTTTCCTCCTGGGCATCAGATTGCCACTCAGTTTCAGAGGCAGCTCCTGCAGGGCAGGCATTGTGTGGTCAAGAAGATGGTGTTTTTCAGAGGACCCAGCATGAGCTTGGGGTTGGATAAACCAGGCTCTGGCCTTGGACAGGTCTCTGCCATTTGGAGTCCCCTGGGGTGATTATTCAAGCAGGGCTTCCTATTTGCCTATGTTTTAGGTACTGGGTAGAGCTTGGTCTATTTTTCATAAACAACTCATTTTCAGAAGACTGAAACATGGAGTGTCTGTGTTGTCTTGGATAAAAAGCAGGTGTGGAGCAGGAGATGAAGCTGGGTGGACTTTGGGGGTTTGCATCTCCCAGTGCTGTGCTATTCCTTCCACAGGATAGCATTGCTCAGTGCTTGCTTGCCAAGCCTGGGACTGATCCCCGCTGAGTGACACCTGTGAGGGAGCAGCTCGCAGCTCACACTCATGGGAGGTTACTGATGTCTACTTCGGCCCTCTTGGTTTTAGGAGTAAAGAACCTAAGGTGGCCTTTAAATGGATGATTTATTCCTGTCCAGTTGCAGAGACTTGAATTTTCATCTTTTCCCAGGTAGAGTGTGTGTGGAAAGAAGGTAGAAGGAGGACTTGGTGGAATTGAGACAAAGAAAAAAGGTGAGCTGCAGATGAGGCTCTGTGAGGACCCCCTCCAAAGTCCTGAGCATCAAGGGAAGCCAGGCTCATTAGACCTGATCTGAAGTCAGAGAGCCTAGGGATCCCTCCCTAGGTAAAGAGCTGAATCTGAGCTCTGGTCCATTGGAATGAAGCGTTGCTACTCTCTCTGCTTCTCTAGCCCAGAAATGGGGTAAAAACAGAAGTCAGGCCAAAGCAGCCAAAATTGATTCCACCAGTTGTGGCATTGGGAGGCTGGGCAAGCTGTCCATGCCTCTCCTGAGGACATGAGGGTAGCTACGTAGGGGTCCTAGGGGTGGGAAGAGGTATCTGAAGGGAGGGGCAGCTGGAATTTGCCCTGGGGCACTGAGAAGTCAGGTTTTTGTTGTGCAAACCTTGTTCCTTGATTTAAAATGACTGGTTAAATAAAATTGTCTATAGCCAGTTACTGGAGGGATTAGAGGTAGGTGGATTTGGAGGGACATGGTTGGAGGAGGAGAGATGAGAAGAAAAGAGGACTGAGAGAGAGGAGGAGAAGCCATTACAGGGGGGAGAGGAACACTGAGCACACGGCCAGGAGAAACAGCAAGTGTCTGGGGAACACCCCTGGGGAGGTAGCTAGGCCTGTAGTTAGAAGAGTAGATTAGGGGTGACCCCCAGTAATTGTCAAATCCAAATAAAATAACCATAGTCTGAGTTTCATTTATTTGTAAGCTAGTTATGGATAAGCTCAGATTGTTTGTACTACAGGCATCCATTTCTCTTGGGCTACTTCTGCCTTATGGCATATCTTTCGAATGTTGGTGTGACTACCTAGCCAGGGGTTTCAGGGCCAGATAACAGGGGAGCTAGACAATGTCTTGGGAATTTTGGGCTTTATTTTTAAAATTCACAGGGAATTTAAAGAGACATACTTTGTCCCTTGTATGAATCTACATGTGCACAGGCATGTGTGTATAGGTATATGCATGCATATACTGGACTTTTAGGGAGCCACAGGTTTAGGAAAAGCTACTTGTGCCTGTGACAGGGAGTCTGGGGTGTTTGCAAGCCTGAGCCAAAGAAGGAGCTGTTTCCCAGGATCAGCTCAGAATGGCTCACCTGAAACAGAGGGGAATTCTAAGACCTGCCCAAGGTCACCCAGTGACTCCAATCGGAGTCCAGGCCCTAAGTCCCATCTCCATAGTCCTCAGAGTGCACTCAGACACTGATCAGAGCATGCTCAGTCCACCACCACCCCTTCTGCCTACCGGACAGGAGACAGGTTGCTGTGCAACATGTAGACCCTGCAATCTGATGGCCAACCATGACATGTTTCTTGTCCCAACCCATCTCTGACTGCCAGAGTGGCCCTCCTGACTTTTCAGTGTTTCCTTTTTGACACCTGTACAAACATGAAGGAAACATGGGCTCTGTCTTGACTTGAACCAGCAATGTAGGAAGGTGTTCCATGCTGGTCCCCAAATGAGGAACTAGGGCTAGATTCTGGAAGAATTAGAATCTAATACTATATGGATGAAGAACTTGTAACAAGGCTACAGTCAAAATAATCAGAGGAGGCTTACTATACCAGCCTGGATGGAGTCTGCGGTGGATGTCAAAGGGCTCTGTCTTTGGCCTAACTTAGTCAATACCTTTATCAATGATTAGAATGGATTTCAGATGGGGAGGAGAGATGAATGTTTATGAGCCTCTCATGTGGTGTCGGGTGCAGGTCATTTCTTTAGCTCCCTACAGTCTGCCTGTGTGGTTCATCCACAGATCGTGGAATAAAATCAGAGAGAGGGTAAGCTCTTGCCCAGGCTTGCAGACACTGCAAAGGTGTGGGTTCAAAGGTAGAACCGCCCCCCCCCCCAATTCTCACCTGACACTAAACTGCCCTACCTCTGAGTGATGGGTGGGCAGGTGAGGATGGATGACAGGTGATAGGTTGGATCACCAAAGCCCTGACATTAACACTGGGCCAAAATGGCTACACCCAGAGATAAAAGGTGACAGCGACCTCCATACATGCATGACTCTAGCACACCCACCAGACACACAGGATGTGGTGTGGCTGGGTCAACAGCACTGGTAAAAGCTTGTTGGGTTTTAGAGGGCAGGAAGCGTCAAATGACTCAATGGTGGCACGCAGCAACCAACAAAGCTGTTGTCACTGTCACTTCCCTGACATAAGGCACTCAGAATGAGAAGGGAGACCCTCCTAGTCAGCTTGGGTCCTGAAAGCACAGTCGAGGCCTGGAAACCTCTGTGTGTGTGGGGGGGAGGGGGTGGAGTGGGGGAGGACAGCCTGCAGGGGCCCAGGAAGCTAAGGTAATGGCCTGCTGTTAACAACTTTCAGTGTCCCCCTCCTGCCCTCCCTGTGCAGCTAGAGCTACTTCCTGATGGCATTAGCCTTACATGCTTACAACAAACACTATGCACATGGTTTTGATTTTGTTTTTCATTGCTGTAACTGGAGTACACCCAGGGGTTTCTTGTGACCCACTTTTGACATGAAAATACCTTCCAAGAAGCACTAAAAGTAACCAAAAGGAAGCAAAAGGCACCTCGGTCTTCATGCACACCACGCTGGAAGACAAGACACAGTGGGCTCCCTGCTAGCTTCTCCTCATAGGGTATTTCAGAACTCCTCTTGAAATAGCCAGTGTTCAGACACCCGACCTCCTCTTGGCATGCAGCCATCAGGCACACTTCGTCTTTGGCTCTTCCTGTCTCCATCACATTGACGGGTGAAGTGCTTTCACCTTTCCCACTCCCATCCTGTGGATGAGCTGGTGTTTGCTCCCTTCCTTGCCCATCACATGGATGGGTTAAGGTTTGGTCCTTCTCTGTCTTATCACGTGGATGGGTTGATGTCTACCTTTTCCTGGCCCTTCTTTTCCTTTAGCTCATTCCTATTTAGTTTTCTTCCCATATTTCCAAATCACTCCCTGCCAATGACAGCTCAATCTCTAATCGCTAATTGAGAAAGCCAGAGGCTCCTCTCCCTCCAGGTTCTAGTCCTGTTTATGGCCCCCTAACGACCCCCCAAACTGAGTTGTGTGAGATGGAACACTTCTCTGAGACCTGAGGAAGATGTGGAAGAGGGGTTGTGATGGGTAGTGGCCAATGGGAAAGATGCTGGAGAGACTGGGGACATTCTACCTGCCAGCCTGACTGATACTCATCCTCTTAGCTCCGGGACTTGGAGTGGAGAAGCCTGGCCACCCAAGGCACAGCTCCTTAATTTGACGCTTGCTTCCGTATAACATACTCTGAGAGCTGATGGGACAATGGTTCTCAACCCGAGGACTGAGACCTCTTTGGGGTTAAATAACTCTTGCTTAGGGTCACAATCAGATATCCTGCTTATCAGATATTTACATTATAATTCATTCCAGTTATGAAGTAGCAACAAAAAATAATTTTATGGATGGGGTCACCACATGCGGGTCGCAGCATTAGGAGGCTGAGAAGCACTGTGCTAGGAGATGGCAGACTGTGGTGTGATGTCCTACATCCCATCTCCACTTCACAGCTTCCTTTGCAGCTATGTTACAAGCTGTGTGGCTTTTTCACTGACAGTCTGACACCAAGGCAAGTAAACGTCCATGTGCCTCTTCCTGGTCTCTCTTTGTCTAGGATGACTAAGAAGACTCTGTGCCCCCAAGGCCATGCAGAGAGGATGTGAAAGTCAGTGTTAATTTTCATCTTGACAAAATCCAGACTAACCAGGAAGACACACCTCTACCCATGTCCATGGGAGATTATCCTGATCACATTAATTGATGCAGGAAGACCCATCTTACCTGTGGGTAGCACTGTTCCCAGGGCAGGGGATCCTGAACTATATACGGGAAGACAAGGGAGCTTTTCTCTTCTGACTGAGGATGTCATGTGACCAGCTGCTTCATGTTCCTGGTGCCATGATTCTCCTACTATGATGAAGAGCATCTTCTACTGTGAACTGGAATAACCCTCTTTTGTTCTTAAGTTGTTGTCAGAGTATTTTATCACAGCAACAGGAAAAGGAGCTAAAGCAGTGTGCAAGCTGCCCTGCCCCAGACTCCCAAGACACCCTAAGTCTTAATTTTCATTTACTAAACCCTGAAATTGCCACAGTGCTGCACCTTGACCTGGCCTAGCCCAGAGGAAGCTGCCCAGAATGCCAGAATTAATGGAATATTTCTGCTGGAAGTTTCTTTACAGAGATGAAGGAAGGCGCTGTCTCAGCAACCCCCACCCCCAGCAGCTGATTGACACTTTCCTCCCTGTCACCATGCAGCCCAGATGGCACTTCCCGTTTGGCGACACCTCACGTGGCTCCCCCGGCACCCACCAGCTCTGCCTCTCGGTTCTCCACAGTCAAGTGTGCTCACCAGCAGACATTTGCCAAGAACACATCCTCGAGTCTGCCAAGGAGTGTCTGTTTGAGGAGGGACAATCTAGAGAATATTTAGAGATGAAAGAGTGCCCGGGAGATGTAAGCCTTGTTTTTAAATTGAGCAAGCAGAGGCTTGATGTCCATCAGGCTTTGGAGAAGCAGCTGGAAGGCAAGATGCTAGCTCTGCATGGAGAGGGCTCGGCCTTGCAGAGACAGGATAAACTACCTGATTTTTTTTTTAAAAAAAAAATCCCTTCCAAGCCTAGCATGGTGACTCAAATCCATGATCCCAGCACTTGGCAGCTGGAGGATCAGGAGTTCAAGGCCAGCCTCAGCTACACAACAAAGACTGACCAGAGAGCTACATGAGACCCTAGCTTAGAAAAACTTAAGAACAAACTAAATAAAAAACAAACAAACACAAAAAACCAACAACTCTGTAACACAACAACATATTTGGATAACTTTTGTCACTAATAAAGAATATAGAAAACAAGATCTCTTGATTTAATGAGCAAATAAAAATGGCCACACTGGAATGATCTTTCTGAAAGGCAGTCTCGTGAGATCGACACTCTTGGCTCTCGAGCGGCTGGCAAACAGAGATGAGTATTCAGAAAGGCACATGAAGCATTCCAGCAATTTACACATCAACCATGAAGAGGGCTGTGCTTGAAGGAGTCACGAGTCTTGAGACAGGCCCGAGCCATCATGGTAACAGCCTCATGAGAAAGGCGACCAATGCTTTGTCACGTTTGGAGCGATCTCCCTGGCATCTGAACATTCAGAGACAATCACCCTCACGCTTATTGTGGTTGTACCAGAGATCTTCAGATGGCTCGCCGCTCAACCTGGCCTGGGGAAGAACCACCTGCCTACTTGATGGACATGAAGATGCTCTGCAGAGATTTCCCCAAGACCAGGAAGCTAGCAAAGGGCCAGTCTAAGACTTGAACCCTTATCTCCAGTCTCAGATTTTAGAATAAAAGACCAGAAGGCAGGTGTGGTGGGGCATGCTTGTAATCTCCACATTTGGGAGGCTGGAGCAAGAGGATCATAATTTTAAGGATGGTTTGGGTTGTCTAGAGAGTTCCAAGTCAGTCTGGGTTACACGATGACTCTACCTAAGGGTAAACAAAAAAACATAAATCAATGAGGCCTTCCTTATCTTTGTTATTAGAAGCTGGGGCACATTGCTCATATGCAGCTGAGGTCCTAGGGAATTTCCACTTTTTTGCATATGCAACTAAGGCTGTGGTCACTACAGGGATTAGCAGCTATGGATAATATGTTTTTTTTTTAATTTTATGTGTATGTGTCTGCATGTAAGTCCACCATGCATGTGCAGTGCCCACCGAGGCCAGGAGAAAGTATCAGATCTGGAATTGAAGTTACAGATGGGTTTGTGCTGCCCTGTGAGTGTGAGGTCCTGTGCAGGAGCAGCAAGCTCTTAACTGCCAAGCTAGCCATCTCTCCAGGCCCAGCAAGGAGGTGTTGTTTTGTTTTAGTTTTTGTGGGAGAACTGAGTCTTGGGGTTCCAGTGCTGACTCTGTCAGGTTCCCCTTTTGGAAACAGAAGGGATGTTTCTGAGCTTATCTGTGAAATTCTGTGGAGGCTGGTGCTGTTCTCTCTCTCTCTCTCTCTCTCTCTCTCTCTCTCTCTCTCTCTCTGTGTGTGTGTGTGTATGTGTGTGTGTGTGTGTTAATGTAGACAGAACAACTGACAGAAACACCTGACAAGAGGGGGAATTTATCTGGCTAGTGTCTTTAGCCTACCCTAGCAGGAAAGGGACCGCAGAGCTGTTCATCCAAGGGCAGGAGTGTGACAGTGACTATTCACAAGGTAGCAGGCCAGGTGGGGGAGTGGTCTGGAAGGGGTTAGCCTGTAACCTTCAAAGTCCTCCCCTTGGTGACCCACATTGGCCAACCAGATCCCGATTTCTAAAACGTTGCCGCCTAAGGGAAACAAGTGTTTGAATGTGCAGGAGCCTGAGGCGTACACTTCAGATTTAAAAAGAAAAGACCCAAGCAGGGGCTAAGATGTTAGTGTCTGGAAAAACCTGCGAAGGAGAAAGCTCTTGTTCCAATTAGGCATGCATGTGGCTGCAAGCCATGTAGCAACCAGCTTCACTGGTTTGATCCTGTTTACTAACTTCTTAGTGATAATAAGGAGTAGGGTGAAGTGATTTTACATGCCACACCCCACCCCCACTGCTCTGTGCCTGGTCCATATGCACACAAGCTGCCCATAAAAGCAACACAGGTGCCATCCTGCCCAGATCTCCCTCCAAGAGTGGGAGCTTGTGTGGGGAATAAAAAACTCCCTTAAATATGTGATGGCTGTCATCAGATGTTCACTCTGGGATACAAAGAGGCTGGACAAGTGAATGGTTTTTTTGACTGGACACACCACTACCCCCAACAAATTGGGTTTTGATGGGATGGAAAGAGGCCTGGGAAGATGTGGGGAGGCAACCACACTCTCGTCCTAATATGGGGTCTGAGTCTGAAGGGTTCTTTGACACTGGCTTCTGCTGGGGGCGAAAGTCCCGCTTGTGGAGGACAGAATGGGCGTTAGGGGTGCACGGAGGACTAGAGGACAGAGCTGCCACACTGCGGGGTTGTGTGGCACCTGGGCTATCTCCTCCATTCCGTTCAGTCTCCTTAACCCCACTGCCTGGGGCTGCGAGCTGAGTCCCAGGCGCTCATTAATAGCCGCTGGGTTTGTGAGCCTCTCTACCCGAAGATGTCTAACCGCAGACTTCCTCTTGACTCCTGGCAACAGGGAGAAAACAAAACCAGAGCGGTTTTCATTGCTGAAAAGGACAGAACTGACTTGTTTGCTTAATAAGCCCAGATGGTGGAGCGTCACTTCTAAGAGGAAAAGCTACACTGCCAGGCCAAGGAGTCTTGGCTGGGCAAAGAAATCCCAGGACTCCACACAGAGATCCCCTGCAATTGAGAGGCTCTGTGGTCAGTGAGAGGAAACCACCACACAGGGACTCAGTAGGCTGGCCTGGAGCACCGAGCATGACCTACGGAACCGAGCAGAAGAGATGCACGCGGGCTCAGTAGACTCGGCCTGCAGGACCGCATGTGACCCACGGAACCTAGCGGAAGATATACACCCATGCAAGGAAACTGAGGCCTTCTCCATCCCTCCACCACAGGGCCTCTGACCACTTCCGGTTTCACAGACTTCACTTATATACTTGTTTTTTTCCCCTTTCTCTCATTTACTGGTATTAATTTTAGCAATCTATGAATTCCCATTTTGTCGTTTTCCGTTTGCCTGTTTCACTAATTCAATGATGCACATTCAACACTTTTATTCTTAGTTTTTCTTTCTTAACAACAAAGGCTTTTGAAACAGTATATTTTTTCTTGAGGTCAGATTTTCTCAGGGTCCTTTAGACTTCAGAACTTTTTTCCCTCTTTTTATCAGTTTCTCTATGGTTTTCTATAAATGTGTATGTGTTTATGTGAGTACAGGTATATGTGTGTGTGCGCGTGTATGTGTGTAGGCAAGAGGAAGATAGCAAATGTCTTCTTTTGCCCCCCCCTTATTTTTATTAGTTTTTTAGATTTATTTTATGTATATGAGTACACTGTAGCTGTCTTCAGACACACCAAAAGAGGCATTAGTTCCCATTACAGATGGTTGTGAACCACTGTGTGGTTGCTGGGAATTGAACTCAGGACCTCTGGAAGAGCAGTCCGTGCTCTTAAATAACCACTGAGCCTCTCTCCAGTCCCCTTATTTTTATTTTTTAGATGCATTGTATTAAGTGTGTGCACACGTGTGCCTGAGTGTTTGTATGTGCACCATGTACATGCGGGTGGCTGAAGAGGCCAGAAGAGAGTGTTGGAGGTCAGGAACAGGCAGTTGTGAGCCGCTTAATGTGGGTGCTGGGGGACAAACACACGTCCTTTGGGAGATCAGAAATCTCTCGGAACCGCTGAGCCGTCTCCCAGCCTTCTTGGTTTAGCCAGAGTCTCTCCCTGAACCTGTAGCTCGCTGATTCGGCTGAGCTGGCCAGCCTCGAGCCTCAGGGGTCTCCTGGGTTGGCTTCCATGGTGCTGGGGTGGCTGGAACATGCCTGGCCTTTTCATGGCTTCTGGGGATCAAACTCAGGTTGTTTGATCTTTTGAGGAGAGCACATGACTGTTTAACATGGATGCACGGCTATGTTGGGAGGTGGCCTTGGTTACTGAATGGAACAGAAGATGGGGGAGCTTGAAGAAGACAATCCTGGCTCCTCACTGAGGTGCTGGCACATCCTAGATCTGTGATTTGGGGTCGGTCATTGCCAACCTCTCGGAGCCTAAGTTTTGTTGTCTAAATTAGGAACAAGGGACCTGAAACGCATAGGAATCAAGTCTGAGGAAGGGAGGGAGGAAGGAAGATAAGAACAGAGGGAGAAGAGAAAGGAGGGATGGAGAGAGGAGAAACAAACGAAAGAAAGGAGGGACTGGATGGCAGAGGACTGAGAGGAAGCAGGAAGGAAGGAAAGAGAGTGGGTGGGTAGCTTGCCACCAATTCACTCCCAAGGTGTGAGGAGAGGAGGGAAGGGGTCATCCTCCTGTCCTGAGATCTGATAGGCTGGGTGAGGAGCCAGCCCCTCCTTCAGCCTGGGAAGCTCAGAGATTTGAACCAGCAGAGAGCTGAGGGGAAGTTGGCCAGGCTGAGAAGGAAGGGAGCAGAGCTGGTGTGACTGACAGGAAATGCAAGAGTTAGTGAGGAGCCTGGGAGCGGTGGCTGGTGGCCTCTGATGCTGGGCTGGACTTTGTATCCCATGGAGAGGAAAGCTGAGAGAAAGACTAAGCGGAGGTCACTGTGTGGTGATGGGCAGGAGTCGAGGCAGGCTGTGCCTAGAAAGGACTTGAAAGGCTTGAAAGACACTTGTCTGAGGCCAGGCCATCAACAACAGACACCAAAGCTGGGGAACCAACACTGGCACCTCTCCCCCCAGCACAAGTCTCCCTGGTTCTGGAGAGACGCAGGCCAGGCCAGGTCAGGGATCATTGCCACACCCGCAGGAATGGCCCACTCAGGCCTTCAGATTTCTAGAGTTTTCCTAACTGTGACCCCCTGGGCTTCAGGAACAGCTCTTTTGCTTATGCAGTGACCTTAGGGCAAGCAGTCTTTCACAAACCCTAGGGCGACTGATTGGGCCATACCCCTGAAGAATTAGAAGCAGAAAACCCAAAAAGTCAGGCCTGTGGCTCTGCTCCGTCCCTCTCGTCTTCTGTTCCTCTTTCCTTGTCCCTGCCCTTCCTGACTGGCTCTGGTTTTAAAGGACAAGTGGCTCTACGCGCTCCTGCTCCTAACTGTAGGAACCTGGGCGCGAAACTCAACCTGGCTGGAGGGTCCCAGGAGGATCTGATTGGCTCTACAAAGCAATAGATGGGTGTCAGCTGCTGCAGGGAGAGCTCCGTCCATCTCCCAACCCCTCCTTCAGTTTTGCGGCCCTGTAAGGATAGTCTTTAGACAGCATGGCTTCTTAGAGAAGGCGATACCTTCCAAGGTTGTCTCCTCTGTGCAAACCTGGACCCCAAGTTATGTGCATGACCCAAGTATATGTAGGAGGGAGCCCACAGAGCCCACCCTCAAGGTGTCTCCACAGGTTTTTTCTGTACTTACTGGTTCAGAAGAGAGCATTGGTTTAAGAAAACTCCACAAAATCCTAGTGTCTTGTGATTATAGCAGCCAGGGAAGGCAGGGAGAGAGTCTGACTGGAGCTCAGGAGGGGCATGGCAGGTTGGGCCTCTGCCATGGCTTCGTCCTGGTTCTGGTCTGGAACAGGGCCATGATTACTTTGGTAAAGTGTTTGTCACACCGGCATGAGAACCTAAGTTTACTCCTCAGAACTCACATAAGGAACCACAGCAGGTGGGCACAACACTGAGAACCAGAGACAGGCAGCTCCTGGGGCTCACTGGCCAGCTTAGCCTAGTCTGTCTGGCAAGTTCTAGGCCAGTGGGGGATGGGGGAGGCATCTGAGGAAGAACTTCTGGGCAGCTAGGGCTGCTCTTTTGCTTCTCAGGTTCTCAGGTTTCTTGACACTTCACACAGCACCTGTGTGAAGAGCCCCAGATGTTTGGCCATATTCCCTCGGTGAGGAGGAGGCGTTCTACTTTTTTGGCTCATAGGCGGTCTGAAACTGGGCTTCCAAGGGGATCTTATAGACCAGGAAGACTCTGCAAGCTTTCCCGTGCGGAATGCACGCCTGGAACGGTAGAGGAGACCGGCCGCAGCTGAGGGGCACAAGAAAGCAGCACACTGGGTGTGAACAGATCAGCACACTGAGTGTGAACAGAGGCTTCTGCTTCTCTGTGGCGGCCAGCTCCGGCCTCTGGACCTCCTTAGTCAGGGCCTCAGGTCAATGCTTAAGTCTCCCAAGCCTCAATTTTCTCATCTGCCTACTGAAATAACAATGGAGGAAGGAGAGGCCATGGCGCACAGGATTTAAAGAGACCAGGGGAGAGTGGCTGGTGCTGACAGGCTCAGCGATGCTCTGTTTTCATTACCAGTTGGCTTTGCAAAGTCCCAGCCTCTCACGCTTACTGACAGTTGTGCTGCATCTAAGATAAGGACTACTACTTTTGGACTTCCATCCCCAAGTTCCCCCTCTAGGGCTTTCCTTGGTCCTTACCCTCCCTGTGGATGCTCCTTGCAAGAGCCAATACACCAGGACCTCACCATCCCTTTGGGGTCAGGTCCACCCTCCTTTGCTACAGCTTTGCACTGGATCTAGAAATGAAACTCCCTCCCTCCCGTTGCCCCCCACAGTCATGTGCACCTAGAGGGCCAGCATGACACTCTAGCACAGTCTATGTACTTCAGTTGTGGAACCTCAGTTTTTCTGTGCGTCAGTTTTCTTGTGTATCAAGTGGAGGGAGTAACACAAAGGTCTTTCCTCAGTAGGGCACGGCGACATGTTGCCTGGAAGGGCTCCCTAATGGTTGGCTATTGCTGTAAATGAACATTTCAAAACCGTGCATATGCTAATGGCTGCATAAACTTCTCTTGTGTGGGTAGATGGTGATTTATTTAACCATCTCCTTGCTTTGGGGCACTGAGACTGTCTCTAGTTCTTTGCTGTTATGAATAATTCTGGACCGGACATCTTGTGTATAAATCTTTCCACTTATTTCTGATTGCTTCCTCAGAAGAGCTCCCCAAGTATTGCTTGTCTTAGAACAAAGTCCTGTCCCCCAGATTTCTCAGTGATGCCCTTTGAAATGAAAGTAAAGCCCATTAGCCATCAGAGAGGGGAACATATGGAATGGGTTAGGCGAGACTCAGTTTGGGGAAAAGGCAGAAATAGGTTCAAGATGGGATTAGACGTGTGTCAGGATGCCTGACATGGAGCCAGTTACAAAGCTCTCCTCCCAGCTCCTGGCTGGAGGAGAGGCAGGGGCTGGGTCCTCAGGGACCACTGATTTCTCTCTTGTAGACAATTCTAAGAGGCTTTGATGTTCTGGGTGTGGGAGAAACTGTAGTCGTGCGGCTAGCACTGTACTCCTCCAACCAGAAGGGGGCGATGTCGTCTGTTTCTGTCAGCAGGGAGGCCTTGGCTTTGTTGCTAAGATTGCTTCTTGTTGCCTTAAAACTTTGGCTCGTGTTTTCTATATTTCTCCTGTCTGTTTTTCTTCCCTCCCTCCCACCTTTACACTTTTCACTATCACTTAGATTGCCTTTTCCCCCACCCATTCACTCAGGAGGAAGCTAACATATGCTTTCCCTAGGCCCGACATCGAGACTGCTTTCAGACCCGCGCTGGATCCCAGCATGTTCAGAGACTCTGCCTCACACACATC
This sequence comes from Apodemus sylvaticus, assembly GCF_947179515.1. NCBI lineage: Eukaryota > Metazoa > Chordata > Mammalia > Rodentia > Muridae > Apodemus > Apodemus sylvaticus. The sequence goes on from NC_067478.1 coordinate 67,346,441, forward strand.
AAACAGATTAAATACTTTTTTTTTCCTGTGAAAAATTATGACTTATTTTTATAACTTCGCTTTTGAAATTCTTTGGCTACAAGTAATTCATTTGATGTAGAATTGGCTTTGATTTCTCAGCAATTATCAGGGGGGCTCAAGGAATTCTTGCAAAGTGAGAAAAATCTAACCTGCACATCGTTCTGAAACGTAATGAAATTTTTACGAATACTAAATGAAACTGTTAATGAGGTTGATGGAAGATTTTGTTTGGGAGACATTTCATTAAAATTTTATTAATTTCCATTGTAAAGTTTCCCCTTCATGTTTTAGAGCCAATGATTTTGGTGTGTGTGTGTGTGTTGATTTTTATCTCAAGCCATCTAGTGCCTAATGAATAGAGGGCTCTACCCAGCTTGGGACTGAAGAGTCTGCCCTTTGCACAGAGCCTCCAAGACTCTAAGAGACTGAAAAGAGTCCAAGTAGTGTTATCATGACATGTTATCATGTCAGAGAACCCTGAAAAGACACTGAGGAAAAGGTGGCCAGAGTGTAACTGGAGTTTCAGCACAGAAGCCTGGGTTCTAACAGCCTTAAAAGGCCAGGCTCAGTCACTGGTCTGAATACACTGCCAGGTCGGTGGTTGGTGCATGCCTTTAATCGCAGCTCTTAGGAAGCAGAGGCAGGTGGATCTCTGAGTTCAAGGCCAGCCTGGTTGCCTCCTCAGTGAGTTCTAGGACAGCCAGGGCTACACAGAGAAACCCTGGTTTGAAAAACAAAACAAAAACAAAAACAAACAAAAAAGTGTAATCCTGAAAAGCAGAGAAAGATTTTTATCAACTGTCTGGAAGAAGGACGTCCAGTGGCCATGAATCTGTCCTCAGGACTTCTATGTGAACTTTAGACTTATACAGAGGAAGAACTGGAGATCAGGGAGGGGAGGCATGCATAACTAAGCAGCGTTAGTAAGGTGTGGTCTGACCAAGTGGTCCGAGAAATAGAGGCTACGGTCTGGGTTGTGTCGCCCAATCAGATACAGGCTGTGCCGTTTCCATGGTAAGTAGATATTTTTGTTTTCATCTTGTAGGTTATCCATCCTGCAAGGACTGGCCATCCTTGGAATCTAAGGTGACTGCAGGTTTAGGACAATGAGTTATCTTTGTGTTTTCAGTCTGGAAGAGGGAAGAGACAGGAGAGGCAGCCAGACACTCCCTGAGTGATTAATGTGTCTATGCAGAGTCGATCATGAACCTGACCGGAAATAACAGAGACACACGCACACACAAAACAGAAGCAGAAGCTGAGCTTTCCTCCTGCCTCTAGGCTTGGAGGGCGCGTGCAGTTGTGCTTGACAGAACCTATAGTCACCTGGGAAAAAGAAGGAATCTCAGTTGAAGGATTGCCTTATGCCCTCGTCTGCGAGGAATTGTCTTGATGGGTAATTGACACGGAGTCAGCCTGCCATGGGCAGTGCAGTCCTGAGGCTCGTGGTCCCAGGCTGGATAGTAAAACTGGTATTGAATAAGCCAAGGAGTTCCTCCATGGTTTCTGCTTCAGAGTCCCTCATTGATGGGTTGTGAACTGGAAGTTTATACGACATAAACCTTTTCTTCCCTGAGTCACTTTTGCTCAGAGTATCTTATCACAGCAAAAAAAAAAAAAAGCAAACTAGAACAGGCCCCAAATGAGGGGCCTCCAAGGGTCTGTTCTTCCCAAGGCTAGCCCAAGAGAAATCTGAGCTTTTCTAAGTGGATTGGATTGTGCAAGCAAGGACCCAGAAAATGTCGGAATTAAAAAAGAACCTACCAGAAAACATAGCTGGCTGGCCACTTGGCTCAACCCAAGCTAAACTCCAGAGCCTTGTTCCCCATGACCTTGCTGTTTCCTGGAAGTCTCTCAGACCTCGTGGGTCAGTCAGAACCTTTACTGCTGTAGGGTTGCTTTGATTTGTACTTTTCACCGGGAGAGTCTGGGGAAGCAGGAGGGCCAGCGAGGAGTAGGAGCTAGAGAAAGCGTCATCTGTTCAGGAAAAAGGCAGAGCAGAGCCGCAGTTGCCCCTCAGGCTGGTTTCAAGTTTGGCCTGAAAGTCCAGACCTTGCACCCTCTTCCTCTCCACCCTGACTTCAACCTTTGCTTGGAGGGCTGGGTTTTTCCTACTTACAGGTTTCTCCATCCCTGGACCAACAGAGGTCCCTTCCACTGGCCTCTGCTCTAGACAGCTCGTCTTCCCTGCTCAGTTCTTTCAGCCAGTACGCCAACGATTACCTAATAGACTGTAGGCTACGTGCATAATTTATTCCCGTGAGTAATTGATCACATTTGGATGAGCGAGGGCCCGCACCAGGAAGAGACATCAATAACCAGAGGAAGGAAGCTGGGCTACAGCCGGCTAATTAGATGTCTCGCTGAGGCAGCTCTTTAAACGGAATGGGCTGAAGGTTGCCACTGACAGGTCAAGCCCGCCCTCCCCTCCCTGTCCCCGTGTGTTCTAGCTTTGCTAGAGGTTAGAGTGTGTGACTAGGAGCCCATGCCTGAGTCAGAGAACTCTGCCACTAGTCTGATCTCAAGCAAACCTCTTTCCTCTGGGCTTTGATTTTATCAACTGTGAAATGGGGAGAGAGTGGGTTCTAAAAAAACGACTCTTAACAGAAACCCCAGAAGACTTGCAGGCATAGATTGCAAGGCTGTAGCTCCTAAATGATGCTACACATTGACACAGAGCAGGCCAGTCATCTCCTGTAACTCACACCGTGGTCCAGTGGGCATGATGACGGGAAGGTAGCCCAAAGCTGATGCTCTGCTTTGGCCCCTCATATTGTTGGTAAAGGTGGCTTTCTTTAGAGCAGTGGTTCTCAGCCTTCCTGATGCTGCGACCCTTTAAATAGTTCCTCACGTTGTGATGACCCCTAACCATAGAATTATTATTGTTGCTACTTCATAACTGTAATTTTGCTACTGTTAATAATTTTAATGTAAATATCTGATACCTGACCTCTTGAAAGGGCCATTCAATCCCGAAGGGCTCGTGACTCATATGTTGAGAACCACGGCTTTAGAACTCATTCATTCATTCCGAGGAAACTTGTCTCCCATTCCTGCCTTGGTTGCTGCTGACAAACTACCTTGGAGCTGTTCCTTCTTCGGTGACCCTTTCCTAACCCGTGCATACACGAGCTGGCATCGTGTCGCTTCTGACCACCATAACACTGTGTGCATTTGGAGATATAACAAGTGCAGTGAGTGCTGGGCCTCGTTCCACTAAGAGCTTCTGCTTCCTACATCCGGGGTAGCTCATGGTGGTAGGTGTTTAAATGCTGCCAGGTAATTCCAAGGATCAGGTACGTTTGTAAGTCAGGAACTAGGACAGATGGCACCACGCTTGTACTCCGGAGCTAGGGAGGACCCAGCTCTCTCCACACAGGAAGTGTGGCAGGAGCCTGCTCACCTCCACACGGCCAAGCGAGTCACGGGTGTGTAACCTTTACTTGTATGCAGGTGCACATGTGGGTGATTATGTCTGCTCGTGGAGCTAAGGGGTTGATCTCCGTTGTCATTCCTCAAGATGTGTCCACATTTTTTGCTTGATATTTTGTGGCCTTCCTTCCCTCCTTCCTTCCTTCCTTCTTTCCCTCCCTCCCTCCCTCCCTCCTTCCTTCCTTCCTTCCTTCCTTCCTTCCTTCCTTCCTTCCTTCCTAGTAACCTTTGTTGGCTTACTCATTTGCTTGTCTTGTGTATTTGCTTATTTATTCTTATGCATGTCATATGCTGCACTGTCCACCTTGTTATACTGAGATAGGATCTCTCCCTACCTCAAGTTTCAATTAGACCAGCAGCCAGCAAGCTCTCAGGACTTCCGGATCTGCACTCTCCCTCAGTCCTGGGGTTATAGGCACTCAAAGCCACACCCAACTTTTTCTGTGGGTGCTGGGATCCTCTGCTAAGTCTCTGTCTTCCCTCTTCCCCATGGTACTCTCTGATGTGGCCCAGTTGGTTACCTGACCAAAGGCCATCAGGGACTGTCCCTGTTCCCATTTCCCAGCAAGCTCTGGGGTTGCAGGTGAGTGGCACCACTCAAGCTTGTTGTATTGGTGTTGGGGATCGAACTCAGGTTCTCAGCTTGATGGCAAACTCATTACCAACTGAGCCATCTCCTCAGCCTGTATCCAAGCGTTTTACATTGTGATGTAATGTTATGTACAAATGTGTAGGGCTGCAGGGTAGCTACTGTAGCTTCAGTTTGGTCATGGGCTGCAGGTTGGACCTGCCAGTGGGAGATCTACTGCTCTGCACTTGAACAACAACAACAAAAAAGATCTGTTTGTTTGCCTGTTTTTTGTTTGTTTTGTTTTTTTGCTTTGTTTTTGTTTGGATTGGTTGAGACAGGGTCTCATTATGCAGCTCAGGCTAGCCTGAAACTCGCTATGTAGACCAGGCTATCCTGGAACTCAGAGAAGTCCTCCTGCTTTTCCCTCTGGAGTGCTGGGATTAAGATATGCATCACCACACCCAGCAGAGTCTGTTTTTAAATCCTGGGATGCTGGTGACAGGACAAACTTAGGCAAGTTGCGGGAGGACCTTGAATGTACCCTTCCCTGTAGGATGGGATAATAGTAACTAATTTTCCAGCCCAGTTGGGAGGATTGAGACCAACAATTACAAGTGTGTTTGGGGGAGGCTCACTTCCTGTGCAAATCGTCCGTCGCCCACCTGAGTGTGCCTGGTGGAAGTCAGCCTGACTGAATATTCACACTGCTCACACCAAGGAAAGCAGAACTTGAAGAGAACCTATGGTCACTGAAGTCCAGGGGGCTGAAGGTGCAACACGGGAGCCGCGCCTCCTCCTGGGCGTGGCTCCACCCTGGGTAGCCAGTGACCTTCTACCACAGTCTTCTATGCTTTCTCTAACCTTTTAAAGATCTTGCCTAATACCCAGGGCATCAGCAAACCTGCACACTGCCTGGCCAGTGAACCTAAGTGCTATTTGTCGCTCTTGGAGGCCATGCCTGCTTTTTTTTTTTTTTTTTTTTTTTTTGGATTTGGGTTTCTCTGTGTAGCCCTGGCTGTCCTGGAACTCACTCTGTAGACCAGGCTGGCCTCGAACTCAGAGATCCGCCTGCCTCTGCCTCCCAGAGTGCTGGGATTACAGGCGTGCGCCACCACTGCCCTGCCCGTGTCTGCTCTTACACCCATTTCCTCCACTTCTGCGGCCCACCTGTCACAGATCATCCTACTTGGTCTCCTGGTTCCCATTATCCCCTCTGGACGCTGTTCTTGCGGCAGCCAGAGAGTCTTTTTAAGATATTAGTCAGGCCTGTGGGATGCTCAGTGGGGAAGGGTGCTTGCCACAAGGCCTGAGATCTGATCTTGATCCCTGGCACTGATTCGGTGAAAGGAGAGAATTGACTCTCTCTGTCCTATGACTTCCACATTCATGCTGTGGCATCTACACACACACACACACACACACACACAAGTAAAGACACAAGACACAAATCAGGCCGTGCCGTTGCTTTGACAAGCTTCCCATTCTCATGGAATAAAATCATGTCTGGTCCTTAAGAGCCTGGCTGCCAGCTCATTCTCTGAGGATAAAACCCACCTCTCCTTCCTTGGTGACAAAGCCCTGCAAAGCCTGCCTCCTTCTCAATTTGCCCGCCCTTCCTACCTGGCCGTGCCTCGTGAGGTAGAAAAATCACCCTGTGCTCTCTCCCTCTCTGAAGTTCTTGGTTTGCACATAGCCATGTTCTCTTTCCAAGACCCTCTGTGGACTCGAGACGGTATCTGTGTTCAGATCGAAGACCCTGGGCACTGTCTCCATGGCGTGATCTCCAGTGTCCCGGGAATCTTTTCTCTTTGTTCTGGCCAATACATAAAATGGGAGATTCTAGGGCATTGAGGGTGGTTCGTTTGGGAGGGGATTGGGTTTTGTTTTTATTTTAAATATTTTTACATTTGTATTGTATGCCTGCATGAGTGTGTGTGTGTGTATGCACACATGCGTGCACATGTGTATGCCATGACTTGCACATGGAGGTCAGAGGACAGCTTTCAGGAATCACTTTTCTACTTTGACAGTCAGGTCCCAGGGATTGAACTCGGTTTTGTGGCAAACACCTGTGGCTGCTGAGCCATCTCACTGGCCAGAGCTTGGGCTTTGGATTACTGGGCAAGAAATTAATCACCAACTATCTGGCAAGAAGCTCAGTGAAGTAACTCACAGAGTTGGGCTGTTTGTTCTAACAGTTAGAGGAACTTGCCCTGACTTAGTCGATTGCTTAGATAACTATTATCTGTTCCCAGCTCTTCCTCCTGTGCTCCTGTAGCATTGACAGAGATGCTTTTCCTGGTAAGTGCCCACGTGCTGTCTCTTACAGAGCCTCTGGGCCTTCACTTCTCAGCTCATACTTTATGTTTGGTTTCTGGATGATTTTTTTTTTCAGAATTGATTTTTACAACCTGTGTGCTTATGTATATATAGTTTGTTGTCCTGCCTTCTAAAAGGTAAGCTCCTGTGGATGCAAATCAAGACCATACCACCTTTCTGTATCCTGTCCAACGTGTCAGACAAGGACCAGTCATTCAGTGCTATAAGCTGATAGATTAAATGAATGAACAAACATATTATGGATAATTCAACTGAGGTTAAACATTAATTGGACACCAACTTGGTACAAGGTACTTCGAATTCTCTAGACCATTCTCATTATAATGGGGTGTGTGCGCACGCGCGTGCATGCATGTGTGTGTGTGTGTGTGTGTGTAAGATTATCACCCCAAGTAAGATACAAAGATTAATTAAGGGATACAGTCAGCAGCAATAGTGCATACATGCCCTTCCTATACAGTGCCCTCCGACTGCCATCTTAGTCTTAAAATGTGGATCTTAATATCTCCTTTTTTTTTTTAAATTCTTTTGAGACAAGGTTTCATTCTGTAGTCCAGTCAACTCTTCATCCTCCTGCCTCAGCCTCTGACGCGCTAGGATTACAAGTATGTGCCACCACACCCAACGCTTTATCTGCTTTTCACCAAGGAAGCACTCCTCAGAGAGAGTCGAGTTCCCAGGATCACAGAGCTGATGAAGTTGTGGAGCTGGGAAAGGAAGAGAAAGGAACCCAGAACCTCCTCCTGTTTTGCTTGATACTGTTCAAATTCAGTTGATCCAACACAGAGCTACATTCGCAGCCCTGCCCTTTTAACACTTTTAACAATGTTTCTCTAGGTTGCCTTTGCTGGCCTTTGAACTCAGTGTGCAGGAGGTGCTTGAATCTGAGAACCAAATAGGTGAGTAGTTGGAATTTTAGGTCTTGCTTCAGGTTCAGGTATCCTACCAGTCCAGCAGTGTTCACCCTCCTAAAATCTACAGACTCATTAGGCATCCCAAGAAAACGTCCTGACTGCACACAGAGACATGTTAATTCCTAGGCTCCTGCGCCTGGGTTTGTAATAGGATTGTATGTGTGAGTGTGTTGGTGCGGTAAGTGCACATGTGTGCTCATGCATGTGAGGAACAGGGGATGATCTCGGTATCATTCTTCAGACATCTTCCTCTTGTTAAGAGTGTCTCCTTGGCCTGGAACATCATCAAGTAGCTAACCCGGATGGCCAGGGAGGCTCCAAGAATCACCTGTCTCTGCCTCCGATCTCACCTTGGCTGGGATTACAGATTTGGACCACTGCTTCTGGCTTTTAACATTAGTTGTGGGGGGGGATCCAAATTCTGTTTGCTGGGCGAGTGCTTTATTGACTGAACTATCTTCTCCGCCCCTGTTCTCTCCGCTGACATGGGCAGGGCACTGTGTTTCCTGAGCACGAAGCGAAGGTCTTCCATGCGCCTTGCTGGCCTCCATTAGGGAATCGGGGGGATGGCCAAAGCTGCTGATAAGCAATGGCAGATGAAAATATGAGGCAAATTGTTCTGTCTGAAGGCTGGGCTCGCTGAGGAGTCTGAGTGGGCTCAGCTGGAGGCAAAGATGTCTGCTTGCAACTAGTAGTAAACTTTAATGGCTCTGAGTTCTGTGACTTGGCGGGCTGCGGGATGGCGCACAGAACTTATGAATTCTCTGGGGTGGGAGCTAATTAGGGTGCAATTTTTCAATTATGGAACACTGAGCAAGCCCTTCCCCACTCCCCCCATACCATCCCGCCATGGATGCGCTCCATTTGTCTACTTTCCTTTATTTCTTAATCATTTCATGATCTGACAGCAATTATTTGTCATCTGAAAAAGAAAATTGTCAGGGAGCCGCTGCCTCCCCCTTGGAAGGCCCCTGCCTTTCTAGGTGGCAAGGCTTGCTTTGATCAATGGTTTTCATTCCTGCCCTCCCCCCACCCCCACTCCCACCCTGGGCTGGGTTGGCAACAGGAAAACATTAGCTGGTGACGTGGGCCTGCTGGGATGGAAACCCTTTTGCAGAGAGAAATGGAAAAGAGCAGGCGCCCGCTGAAAGAAGTCCTGCCCAGGGACAGGCCCACCCTTGTCACCCAGGTCGAGAGTGTGGGATGTTTTGTCTAGAGAATTTTGGTCACTCTCTGAGATGATAAACCGGCTTGATAATCAGCAATGGCAAACAGAAATGGGGCAAAACAGAGCCAGGAAAAAAGGAGCAAGCCACCAGGAATGGGAGATCTTAAATGACTTTGTTTAAATGTCATGCTATTCTCAAAACCCTGTTCTCATATGTATGTGAGTTAATTAAATGGAAAAATGTCAAATTAGTTGCTTAAAATATTAATGGCGTGACTTACCCCAGATTTGAGATCGGGCAAAGGAGAGGAAGCTGACCTTTCGGCCTGAAGCTTTCTGCTTGGGGCCTTCTTCAGAATCCATAGTTCTTGCTTCCACAAGATGACCCTTGAGTACTGATGGCTTTGTGGACCGCAATTCCAGTGTGCATTGGTGGCTTTTTACTTTTGCGGTATCTGCTTTGTCCCCAAAGAGGCCCAGTAGCCATCTAGATGTTTATTCTAGAGTCTGGGTGATTCTGCATTGCTTTGCTTGTGGTGTGTGTATGTATGTATGTGTGTGTCTGTGTGTCTGTGTCTGTGGTGTGTCTATGTGTGTGTGTGTCTGTGGTGTGTGTGTGTCTGTGTGTGTTTGTGTGTCTGTGTCTGTGGTGTGTGTATGTGTGTGTGTGCCTGTGTGTATATGTGTGTGCCTGTGTGTGTGCATGTATGTATGTGTGTGTGTGCCTGTGTGTGTTTCTGTGGTGTGTGTTTGTGTGTGTCTTTGTGTGTGTGTATGTGTGTGTGTGTGCCTGTGTGTGTGTATGTATGTGTGTGTGCGTGTGTATGTGTTGTGTGTGTGTGTGTCTGTGCCTGTGTGTGTATGCCAAAGGACAACCTCTAATGTACTATCTCCTTTCTCATGTACAGCTCACCTTTTTTTCCTTTGGGAGAGACAGTCCTCGTTGGTCTGGAGCTGGTATATTTGACTAGTGAGACCCAGGAATCTGCCTGTCTCTGTCTCTCCAAAACTGCGATTCTAAATCTGTTCCCCCAAGCCCTGCTTTCCAAATGCATGCTGGGAATCCAACTTGGGTTCTCTTGTTTGCATGGCTAGCATTTTCCGGACTGAACTACCCTGCCCCTCCCCAGCTCCCTCTTTTGGTTTTTGAGGGGTATTTTGGTTTGGAGAGACCATTAAAATGTAAAATTGGGAAGGTTGCCTAAAAGTAACTCTTGCATCAAGAGTTACTCAGCACGCCCAGCCCCCCACAGCCTGTGCTATTTCAGCAAAATATTGAGAAAATTGAGAGCCACTCAAGGTTTTCAGGTCTGGTAGAGACTAGCCTCAGAGCTCCTGATGTGGCCTCGTGGTAGACTGTGGGGCAGGCGAAGGCCCAAGGAAACAAGGAACACCTCCAATGCCACAAAAGTATTGCTAGCTGAATGAAGCTAGTTTATTTAGGCTACACATTTCCTGCCTGCCACCCTCAAGGGCTTGGAATGTCCTGGGAGGGAGGACAGGATAAGCATAGGGGCGTGCTAAGCTCTGTGAGGAAGGACAGTAGGGGAGTGTGTGCTGTGAGCAGCAGTAGACTGCCGCCCTGAGCCATCTGCCACCATGGGGCAGTGTTTAAGTCTTATTTTCTCCCTATTCTAGCAAAGGCAGGCAGGTGAGTTAGGAAGGACAATGCTGTTCAGTGAGAAGTGGGTCTAGGGCTAGGCGGAGTCAGTGAGGTGTTGTCTGCACAAGGGTAAGGACCTGAGTTTGGAGCACCAGCACCACACCAGCACCAGCACCAGCACACAAATCTGGTCACAGTAGCATTCACTTTCTATCCTAGTCCTGGAGGTGCGGTGACAGGAAGATCCCTGGAGCTCACCAGCCAGTCAGCCTAGCTCAATTGGTGAGCCCCACATCCCAGTGAGAGATCTTGTCTCAAAAACAGGGTGGGTGTCTCCTGAGGAATGACACCCGAGTTGCTGGTCTAGTGTCTAGACTCCAGGCAGACACTGTCAATACAGCCTAAGTTACCAACATATGTGTCAATCAGTCAGTTCCACCAGACACGGGAGTTACCTACTCCGCTCAGTCAGCAAGGTGGAGGTCTCCAAGCAAAGCAGGTGACTAAACTGAATCTAGGGAGACATGTAATTAATCCTGCTGCTGGTAATGAGGGAAATATCTCTTCATCAGTAACTGCAACATCAGACAACAGAGATGGGCCCAGCTTCTAGAATAGTGTCCACAGGAGGAAGAAGATATTCCAAGATATGTGTGTGGGAAAACGTATTTTAAGAAACTCTATTACATGTAAGCTGTTTTGGGGATCATCAGTGTTGGTAGGCTGAATCATGTACCGCAACCCCCAGTATATCCAAGTCTCAGTCCAGAACCGATGACTGTTACTCTATACAGCAAAGGGACTCTGTGGGTGTGATTAAGTTAAGTGCTATGGGCTGGGTAGATCGCCCTGAATTATGCAGTTGGCTCAGTGTAGTCACGAGAGACCTTAAAATGTTTTGCATGAGAAGGGGAGTTATGTGTGTCACATTAGTCACTGTCCAAGTGGTGTGGCCTTATCATGTGGGGAGGCAGGGAATGCAGAAAGCCTTATCACATGGGGAGGGGCAGATGGAGGCAGGGGAGACAAAGATGTCTCTGTTTCTTTCTTGTGTGTGTGTATGTGTGTGTACATGTTTGTGTGTGTGTGTATGCGTGTCTTCCCTTGCACATATGTGTGTGCTCACAATGAGGAAGCCAGACAACCACCTCAGGCACCACCCTTAGGCATGCTATCTGCCTTGGTTTTTGAGTCAGGGCCTCTCAATGGACTAGAGTTTTCCCTTAGGTGAGGCTGGTTGGCCAGCGAGTCCCAGGAACTTGCCTGTCTCCATCTCCCCAGCGCTGGGATTACGTCACCATGCCTAGCTTTTTCATGTGGGTTCTGGAGACCAAGCTCAGGTCCTCGTGCTTGTAAGGAATGTGCTTTACTGACAGAGTCATCTCCCTAGCCATGGCATCTCTGGTGTTTATGGCCCCAAGGCTTCTGCATGTGTCCAGAGCACGTGGGTGGAAGGGCCACAGTGAGAAGCAGGCAGATCAGAGTGGTCCACTTTAAAAGTGGAGGACCAGACTCCCAGTCCTAAGTGGGTGACCGTTGGCAACTGATCAAAGGCAAGGTAGTGACTTCTCCCCCGCAGCCTCCAGCTTTGCCATGTTTTTCACTCAAGTCCAGGAAACCTGGTTTTGAACTTCTTGCTCTCCAGAGGGATATGATAAGAGATGACTAAGCGTGTGTTTTGTATGTCTGCCTGTGTGGCCACAGGACAACATATGCTGTTGTTCCTTGTGCCTTTTCCGTCTCGTTCTTTGACACAGAGTCTCTGATTGAGAACTGGATTTGCCAACTCCTCTAAGCTGGCTGGCCGCTGAGTCTCTGGGATCCCCCTGCTTCTACCTTCCCAGCTGTGGAATTATAAGCATGTTTAGCACACCTGGCTTTTTTTTTTTAATGAGGGTCCAAGGGCTAGAGCTCAGGTTCCCATGTGTGCCCTACTACCTGATCCATCTCCCCAGCACAATGTGTGCTGTTTTAAGTCTGTGCCATGTCATAGCAGTAACAATACCATCGTGACTGCTAATCGGTGTAACCGGTGAGTTCCGGGCCTTCTCGTTACCAGGCCCAGCAATGGGCTGGGACAGCTCTGATTCCAGTTAGGAATCAGGTGACACTGTTCTCTGGTTATCTCATAGAACTGTGGCCATCAGGGTCTACTCTTCTCATAGCAGTGACAAGAACACTAGAGAAAACTAACAGATCTTTGCCAGGCCTGCTGGACAGCCAGCCCACTTAAGCCTGCTTGCCACCATAGGTCACAAGGGCAGCCTAACATATAGGCAGCCTGGTCTGTAAGAGGCTCTGTAGGGCCAGACAGCAAAGCGTAGGATGGGCCCTCCTAAGAGCAGACAGGCTGAGCTGCCATGCTTTTTCTAGAGGATTCCTAATGAGCACAGATGGGAGGCACACCCTGGAAGTCCCACAGGGGACTAAGTCTGCCTAATTCTAACGCAGAACGCCTGTGAGCCTGGAATCTTGCTATCATCCCAGAGAACTATTCTGAGACTTACTTGCATTCAGTTTGCTTTCAAAGGTCTGGGGAGAATAGGGTAGTGGAATTTATCTGGGCATTGAAGCATGGGTTCAATCTAGCCGACTGGGATGGGGGCGCTCGTGATGATTAATCTCAGTTGCCAACTTGGTGAGATCTAGAATCAATCACCTGGGAAATGGGCCTCTGGGCATGCATGCCTTCGGATGGTTTTCTTGATTGGAAAGACTGCCCGCTGTGGGTGGTATTATCCCCTGAGCTGGAGAAAGGTGGCCGGGAAGCAGCACTCACCAGACTCTGTTTCCTGATTCGGCCTGCCATGTGACCAGCTGCTTCAAGTTCCTGGGGCCCCGACTTATCCACCATGTGTATTTTACCCTCTGGAACTGGGAGCCAAAATAACCTGTGTTAGTCAGGGTTTTCTTGAGAAGCAGAACCAAAAGAATGAGTGTGTGTGTGTGTGTGTGTGTGTGTGTGTGTGTGTGTGTTATAGTGGTTTACATGCTGTGGTCTGACCATTCAAACAATGGCTCTTTCCTGATGGAAAGTCCAAGAATCCAATAGTTGTTTGGTCCTTGAGGCTGGATGTCTGAGCGGGTCTTTAGTCTACATTGGCATCACCAAGAAGTAGGCTCTAATGCCAGTGAAGGAATGGACTTGCCATCAAGAGCAAGGGCAAGAAGGCAAAGAAGAGCTTCCTTCTTCCATGTTCCTTGCATTGACTGCCACCAGAAGTTGTGGTCCAGATGATATAAGGTGGGTCTTCCCATCAAATGATGCAGTCAAGAAAATCCCTTGCAGGTGTACCCAGCAGCTTGGGTTTGGGTTATTTCCAGATGTAGACAAGGTGACAAATAAGAATGCTTATCAGAGCAGCAGTGACCTAAGCAAGCAAAGGGGACCAAGATAAGGTCCCCCAAAGTGGAGAACAATTGGAATGTTCCACCTGGGTGCAGGGAATTATCTTGGGAGCGGCTCACCCGGCACTCTCAGTACTCACGGTCAGCCTAATGATTATGTACTGTCTAAATAATCACGGCAGCTTCTCTGGCCCAATGATTCAGAATCCCTTTGTTGCTGAAGGCAGGCAGACTCTCTTGGCATCCCAGGATGGCACATCTCCTGATGGACTCCTGTATCTGGGGTAAAAGAGAAGAAAAGAGAGAAAGGGAGTCTGGGAATGGAGCTCAGTTGGTAGAGTTTATGCATGCATTCTTGGTTTGATCCCAGCACCATGTAAACCCAGTGCAGTGGTGCAGGCTTATAACCCTAACCCCAGGGAAGGGGAGGATTAAACATTCAAGGTCTTCTGCAAGTACCACGCGGACAGTTTGAAGCTAGCCTGGGCTACATCAGGCCCTGTCTTAGAGAGAGGGGAGGAGGAAGCAGATGCCCAGTCACCAACAGATTGCCTACCTAAGCCTCACTCTTTCCAGCCCACTAATAGAATCTCTCCTGGAACGAAGATGGACACATCTTCCATCTTTCCAAGGGCCTGGGAACAGTCAGAGGAACTGGAAGCAAGGTCCCCAGATTGGGGGTTTGTCAACCCACCCTGGCACAGGTGAACAGAGCTGCTGGGAATGGTGCCATGCAGCGAGCCCGGGGGATAGCTCGGAAGCAATGTAGTGAGGCTCAGGATGCAGGACTTGTGCAGAGGCTGAGGGGGGACGCAGTGAAACCTAGATGTCCCTGTGCCACCCTCCCTTCCCATGTAATGAGGCACCACTGTGTGGGCAAGGCCGGCCACTGTGGGGGAATGGTGACTTATTTGACACACCTAATTAGGCTATTTCTATGTAACACATTTTAACGGAGGCCATTACATCCTAATAAAAGGCAACAGTCTTGCCATAAATCCCATAACCAACAGCAGGGAAAGCCAGGAGACTGGGAGCCAGACTGGATCCAGCTGCCTCCTGGGATACAGGGCTGCAGAAGGTATCTGCCATCTCTCTCTCTCTCTCTCTCTCTCTCTCTCTCTCTCTCTCTCTCTCTCTCTCTCTCTCTCTCCCTTAGGCTCCCAGGGTACAGGCTAAAGGCACAGGTGAGTGAGTGAGTGAAAAGGAAAGATGCAAGAACAGAGACGCCACAGCTCAGCAGTGGTAAATGTGGGCAAGACAGAAGAGTCAAGGGCGGGAAATGACTTCTACAGGGTTGGATGGGTCTCAAAGGATCAATAGGAATTTTTTACATGGATTAATGGGTGGCTGAGAGTAAGACGAAGAGAAAAAAGAGACAGTGGTAAACGGAAAGGCAAGAAGGGGCCTGTGAGTCCAGGAACACTGAGCTTGGGGGGAGCTGGGCATGGGTAGGGAGTTGGGGGAGTGTCCAGGAGGAGTGCATTGGCCTGGGGAAGAGCCCGCTCTGCAAGCAGGGGTTTGGTTCTTTTGAAGCAAAAGGAAATTGGATTATGTACATGAATCATAACTCAAAAAAAAAAAGAATGAAGAAACAATAGTAAAAAGAAAAGATCTCTCTGGGTTGCAAGCATTTCTGGGTTGACCTTTGGGCCATGTTCTGGTGATCAGAGGGGACCAATGTCACTGCCAACATGCACAGTCTACACCAAAGATATGCTGCTGTCACTCCCCTGCCTGGGACCCTTGTACATATCTACAGGGCAAGTGCCACCTCGCGGCCTGCTATTTGACCTCTTCCACACTGCGTCATCAGCTTGTCTCTCTGGGTTCCCGTCCTGTCCATCTCCCTGCAGCTATGAACAGTCACGTGCAAGGTTCTCTTTTGTCTGGCTTCTTCTCAGCCTTCACCTTCCCAAATCCCTGATCACACCTCAGGGATCCTCTTCCTTTCTGGAATCTTCCTGTATCTCCCTGGAAGAACTGATGGGCTGTCAGCACTGTCCTGGAGTCTGAGACCATCCACATTTAAACTCAAGTGTAGTCATGTCCCTTCGTGAGGCCCTGAGTTTACAGTGGCAGTAGCAAACAGGAAGTGCCATCTGCTCACGGCGCAGCACAGGTGCCTGGTACACAGGCCACATTCTGTTCTTCCCAAACAGGACTGAAGCCTGGGAAGTGACCAGCTACATTCAGCAACGAACGTGCCATGGCTAGAGAGGCTCCGAGATCTCACTCAAGGCAAGCACCTCATTTCCTGTAGAAGAGCTGGGGCCCAGTGAGAGCAAATGACTTCCCTTCCTTCATCCAGCTACGAGGGGGGCTTTCTGGGGTGTTGTGGGTCTCACCCAACCAAGATCCTGTTGTTCTCCATCTTAGGCACTTAGTGGGACTCTGGGCAGCCAACCTCTCAAGGGCCAGCAGCACATGCTCCTCAGTGTTCCTTCTTAGGCCACTCTGAGTTCCTAATAAGGCACCAGCTATTCCAAGAGGAGCTCTAGGAGGCCCCAGAAACTCTGGGCATTGCTGTTAATGTGGCCCTGGCTCTGCTGCTGCTGGAGCGGAGGCTGAGCTCTGCTCTGCTGTGCTGTATTGTGCTGTGCTGTACTGTGCTGTGCTGTGCTGTGCTGTGCTGTGCTGTGCTGTGCTGTGCTGTGCTGTGCTGGACTGGGCTGTGCTGTGCTGGGCTATTTGCTGTGCTGTGCTGTGCTATGCTGTGCTGTGCTGTTTGCTGTGCTGTGCTATGCTGTGCTATGCTGTGCTGTGCTATGTTGTGCTGTTCTGGGCTGTTCTGGGCTGTTTGCTGTGCTGTACTGTACTGTACTGTGCTGTGCTGTGCTGTGCGGTTTGCTGGCTGTGCTGTGCTGTGCTGTGCTGGGCTGTTTGCTGTGCTGTACTGTACTGTGCTGTGCTGTGTGGTTTGCTGGCTGTGCTGTGCTGTGCTGTGCTGTGCTGGGCTGGGTTGTGCTGTGCTGTGCTGTGCTGTTTGCTGTGCTGTGCTGTGCTGTGCTGTGCTGTGTTGTGCTGTGCTGTGCTGGGCTGTGCTGTGCTGTGCTGGGCTGTTTGTTGTGCTGTACTGTACTGTACTGTGCTGTGCTGTGCGGTTTGCTGGCTGTGCTGTGCTGTGCTATGTTGTGCTGTGCTGTGCTGTGCTGTGCTGTGCTGTGCTGTGCTGTTTGCTGTGCTGTACTGTACTGTACTGTGCTGTGCTGTGCGGTTTGCTGGCTGTGCTGCGCTGTGCTGTGCTGTGCTATGTTGTGCTGTGCTGTGCTGTGCTGTGCTGTGCTGTGCTGTGCTGTGCTAGGCTGTGCTGTGCTGTGCTAGGCTGTGCTGTGCTGTGCTGTTTGCTGTGCTGGGCTATGTTGTTTGCTGTATTGATGCACCTGTTGTTTTCTTATGCCTGGGGAAGCCTGGGGAAACCTGGGGAGGACTTCTTTTGTTTGTTTCTTTTTTCAGAGAGAGAGAGAGAGAGAGAGAGGAAGGAGGGAGGGAGAGAGAGAGAGAGAGGAAGGAGGGAGGGAGGGAGAGAGAGAGAGGAAGGAGGGAGGGAGGGAGAGAGAGAGAGAGAGAGAGAGAGAGAGAGGTGGGGGACTGGGAGGAGTGGGAGTTGGAGGATGAAGTGGGGGTGGGGGTGGGGGTGGGGTGGAGAGGTGGGGCAGTATTTCTGAGCCAATTGCAGAATCAGGATCCCTTGCGGCTGAAAAATAATCAAAAGAGTTTCTGGGCATTCCCTAAGTCTCCAGCCCTTATCTCTTCAGCCACTGGCTGAGCCCTATATGCCAGGCACTCAAACCTTTTAAACCTTGGGACCCTATGCTGAAAGAGGAGTTGCTCTTATTCTCAGGAAAAGGAAGGCCCGGCCTTGAACCATCCACAAAATACTGAGGCCCCTGGTTCCCACGTGGTGGAGCCTCAACCCAGACCTGGCTACCGCAGTAGACGGTTGTGCTCCGGTCCCTGAGGGAGAGGAGTCTTTCCACCGAGTGTGAGTTGATGGGTGGCCGCACCTTCTTCACACCTTATCTGTAGTTGCACAGTGCTATTTGCCCCCAGCCATATGGGTAGCTTTCCTGAAAGTAACCAACCCGACTTCCTTTCCTGGCCTCCTTCTGGGACTTCTGAGGATGTGTTGCCCCAGTGACTCTCCACCAAGGTCCCGGGAGGCTGTGCGGCAACCTGATGTTAGTCAGCTGATTCTGGTTTTTGTTTTCAGTTTTTTTTTTCTGGCCTGCTTCCTGCCACAAACTCTCTCTCTCCCTAGAAACCATCAAGTTGAGGCCCCTGCCTTACCCTAGAAGCAGCTCAGATGTGGAGAGCAAACTTCCTCAGGCTGTGGGGTTGCCTCCGTGTCTCTAGGGCACAGAGAGCACACTGGGCCCAGAACCTGAAAACATAGGGGTTCTGTTTTGTTCATGACTGCTGTGGTATTGCCTTTGGTGTCTGAGTCCTTGCTGCGGAGTATCTTTGGGGACAGACACAAAGCCAGATGTGGAAAGGAGCAAGCTCTTCCCCTGTCTAGCCTCTCCCACTTTAGAGATGAGATCAGAAGGAGAGAAATAACTGACCCAGTCCTAAGCCCACACAGACATCAAGGTCACAGCTGAGACTGGGTAATGCAGGGGCTGCAGTTGTCTGCAGATGAGAGACTGACAACCTGAGGTGTTTGCACAGCAGGCAGACATGGGCCAGTTCACTGGAGCAACACCCTAAGTTCCCCAAAGGGACAGGGAATCAGATGGAAGGGAGCTTAATGGCTTCAGCACCTAAAACTAAGAATGTGGCCGTGGTCTCTAAGGTTCCTTCCATCTGGGAGAATGGGGATTGACTGCCAGCGGTAGAGAGAGCCTTCTGTATGCCCTCTGAAGTGAAGGTCTGGATCCCTCCAAAGTCACCACTATTATCATTGCTCGTGTATGTGGATGCACATTTTACAGTGTGTGTGTGTGTGTATGTGTGTGTGGAGGCAGAGGCAGTATTGTGGAGTTGGTTTTCTCCTTCTACTGTTACATTGGTTCCTGGGGTGGACGTTAGGTTATCAGGGTAAACTACATTTACTAGCTGAGTCATCACCCCAGCCCAGGTCTGAGCCTCTTAAAATATCCTGTGGGTACAGTGCCTGACTCCATGAGGGGACCCTACCTAGAGAGGATAGTAAAGAATCTCAGGCCTAGGAAATGGGCATAGAACATTCTAGAAGCTCAGCGGGAATTGATGCCAGAATTATCTTAGTCTGGTTCAAGGACTGTGGCCTACAGACCTCTGCGTCCTTGGGATATTGGAGAATGGCGTCCTGTGGTCCTGTCTAATGAGGTGAACACATCTCTCCTCCATCCTGGCCTCTCCTCTACTTGACTGTGTCCTTGAGTGTGTGACCTGGACTCTGAGTGGGGTTTTGCACTCAAGTCCTGGCAGCAGCAACTCCTCCCCTATGAGGTCTTATGCAGATACATGACGCTCTTGACCTGAAGCTGAGGGGGGAAGTGGTTTGAATCCCACATCTTGATTTACTGGGTGGGGTAGTCACCATTCAACGTTGCTTTTTCAGCTTGGGGCCAGCCCAGACTGGATGTGGTTTTCTCTCTCTCTCTCTCTCTCTCTCTCTCTCTCTCTCTCTCTCACACACACACACACACACACACACACACACAGACACACACACACAGAGAGAGAGAGAGAGAGAGAGAGAGAGAGAGAGAGAGAGAGAGAGAGAATCTTAGCTGCCTTCCTTCCTTTGTCTCTGAGAGTATCCACTTTGAGGCACTAAGGACTCCCTGAAGCAGGCCCACCATGCCCAGATGTCACGGAGCCCAGTCAGGCATAGGCAGGCCTGGGAAGACCACAGTGCATATTAGTGGAGAGAGAACATTTCTGATGCAGGGGAAAGTGGAGAAGGGGTGTCTTGCATGAATGTCACAGAAAATAAAATAACATGAAGTAATTACACTTCAATTTATCTCCGTGGGGTCTTAAATCACATCAGCTGTTACCTCAGGTTTAGAATGTGAGATAGGCCCACGCCTGACTAAGCAGCAAATTAGCTAGTTATTTTCTTTAACTGCCTCCTGGTCTCCTCAGAGAGGCCCTTCACTTCCAGCCTGGTTGCCCCCCAAAAGGATTTACAAGTTCCTGAGAACCCTTGCTCTTCAGAAAGAGAGCTTCTGTATCAACCCATCCTTCCCCAGAAGCCCCACTTTGCTGGGCCTCAGTTTCCCAGTCTGTCAGGGAACCAGTCCTTCTTCATGAGTCTGGTTTAGTGATCTAAACCAGAGGACTCTGAGTTGTTTTACTCACATGATTTGGTTACATGATTGAAAATGCAGATGAGAAGATTTTACTACTGTGCAGAAATCTTAGTTATGAGTCTTCACTGAGAAAGTCGATGACCCAAGGCCTTCTCCACAGCTGGATTACAGAGAAAGCTCAGCACAGCAAAATTCAGAGAAAAATCATGTAAAAACTCTTCAGCTATGCAGACTGCAAGGACTGGTCAATATTCCGAGAGGGTACACATGTAACCAAAGACGGGTCACCTAAGTGTCACTTTGTACAGCTACCTGCTTGCTGACCTGTGGTAGGTGGATGGAAGGGAACAAACTACCATCTAGGTGGTGCGCCACAGTCATGTACATGTGGAAGTCAGAGTTACACAGGGACACCACGTGTGTACAAGCATGCAATGTGGTCATATGTTCACACAGCATAGCCATGTAGAGCTCATTTGTCACCCAGCTTTTGAAATAAAGACAAAGGGTATGTGTAGATGCTACACTCTCCAGGAAACTGGAACCTCACAGCTGTCTCAAATGTGAGCATCAGGACAGCACCTTTGGGAAAGCCCTTTCAGCCCCATACGCCATGCCTGGAGGTGCCAGTGCTGGGAGACTGACATGTCAGCCACAGTTCTTGCAGAAAGGGCAGGGTCAACTCGCTTAGCCTGGTCTGGGCCTCTTAGCTCTCATCAGAGGCATGCACAGCAGTCCATGGCTCTTGCCAGTTTGATCCAGTTCCTCCATGGGTGACACTAACTGAAGATCTGGGATGCCTCCTGTGGGTTACAGACAAATCTTACGTGACCAGAATAATTTCTAATAGTTTTGCCAGCCGCTAGTATAGAAATCCTAGGCATTTCATATTTAAATATAAAATTTCCAAAGCTACAAATTTGGCCTTTTCTGAGAACCTCGGGGCCCTGGCGTCACTGGTCAGGCTTTCACGGCCCTGGTCACTTAGATGAGTGTTCTCAATCCTTTTATTCAACATACAAGTACTAGGCCCAACCCTCCAGCCTCAGTCAGCTTCTGTGCTCTCCACGTCCTGTGGAGCAACCCAGACCCACCTCTGTCTTGGTTGATAGATAAGGAAGCAGAACTCAGGGCAAGGGTTGCAAAAATTGTTCAAAGAACATTTCCGCCCTTTTCAGGGAGCTCCAGTATGCAAAGCCGATGGGTTTGCAGGGCATGCTGTGGTATTGAGTATCACCTTCCTCTCCATACATAATGCAGACTACACCTGACCCTCACCATACGATGCACCTCACCCCTGCAGTACAGTACACCCTATTTCCCCACATACAACACATTCCTCCCCATGCCCACAATGCACACCTCCATCCCTGCCACTCACTTCACCTCACCCCTGTCATATATACAGTACACCACATCTCTACCTCACAATGCACTGCACATCTCCACCCATGACACACACCTCACTTTCACCCCCACACTGTGCATCTTCCCAAGCTGAGGATTCTCCACTCAGACCCTGGAGCACTGCTATTCCAAGCACTCCTCTCCAGCATTCCAGGTCTTGAAGGCAGAGCCCGTCTGCCCTGACAGCTCTGCCGTGGAGACAGGCTTCCTCTAGTTGACTCTCGCATGCTCCCACCCACTGTCGCCTGTTCAGCGAGCATCAAGTCCATAGTTACTAGCCACCACTCACGGTTGGCTCAGAATGATCCCTTGGATCTTGGACGCTGGCCCGAGGAGCCCTGTGTATGTATAGATCTCATTTTCACACAACAGGCTGCCTAGCAGATGGGGACCCAGACCAGCCTCCAGCATTTAGCTGAGTGTTAAGATGTGGGAAACTAGAGGGCTTTGAAGCAGCCTCTTACTGTTGCCAGCGTTCAACCTCAGAGAATTTTCACGGAGGGAGAAAAAAAAAAACCTAAACTTAAAAAAAAAAACTTAAAAAACAAACTCAACAACAGCAACACACACATATACACAAACCCAACAAAACCACAGCTTTCCTTGCTCCCCCAAACCAGATGGCAGATGGTACGGAACCAGTAAAACACAGCCTCAAGCATTTGTTTATTTAGCCTCGGGTGTAATATGGCTTTGTAGTTCCTTGCTAAGAAACACCAACCTTCCAACCAAAGAAGCGATGTGTTGGAGTCACACCTTGGGGCAGCCACTGGAGGAGCTGTGTCTGAGTGTCACAGGACCCAGGAAGACGGGACAGGCAGAGACCTCTCTGACTGGGAGACTGGAGTCTCTTGGAGACACTGACTGATGGTCTGTGTCTGCTGCTTGCCTTTTGTAGACCCTTGTCCTAAAGATAGCCTGCCACAGGAGGAATATGTCTGTGTCATTGTTGAGACATTTGTGGAAGATACTGCTCTAGGCCACTCCCTGATGCCAAAGAAGGGCTTGCATCCCCAAGAAAAGGATCTGTTTTGTGGTTTGGGCCTTAGGGTGCTGAAAAACAAGAGCTTTGGGCTTCACCACAGTTCTTTCCCTGTTGTCGTCCAGGAGACTCACAGCTAAAACTACATGCCAAGATTAAATAGCTCTAAATTAGTTAAGCGGCAGAAATGCATTCCAAATGATTTTAAGTAAAGAGGTAACTTATTAGGTCAAAGAAATACAGATGGCTTCAGAGATGGCTGGAATCATGGTTAACTAGCCTTTCCCTTCCCAGATCTTAAACCTGCTCTCTTGACAAGCCAGCTGCCACCATAGTCCCAAACTTCTCAGACCCAATCCTAGCATTCACCAGAGTCCCCTTGGGAGCATCTGACTACTGGTCCTTCTTGACCTGGGCTTCATCTACGGGCTGGTTATAGTAGCCAGAGACTCAGAGGATTTGACCAGGGTTGAACTTGTGACTCAGGTGGAAGAGAGGACTATCCACTCTATGGAAGCACATAGAACAAAGTTCCCTAAGACATGTATGTGTGTCGGGGGGGAAGGGGCACAGAAGGAATCCTAACATAGCTTTCTAACTCTGTCCCTTACCAAGATTCATGTATGTCTTTCTTGAAGACTCATGTTAGCAGAGTCTCTTTTATAATAGTTGATCCTAAAAGCTATTAACCACAGGCATAGTCTGTTCTGAATGGACAAGAAAGGGAGAGACTCAAGATTCAAGAGTGTATGGGTTGGAGTGGTTCATTAATAAACACTACCCTTGCATATTGGAAATCCTGGCACTCATTTCATTCCTAGGGCTGTGTTATAGACAACACTGTGGTTCAAGGTCACCTTGACCAAAGCCTGCTGACTGCATCTCTGATGGCTGAAACTCAGAAGCCTGACATCTGGCAGGGGATCTTCCTGCCCTGTGTCTGATTATGGGTTTTCTTTCTCACCCTTTCCCTGCATGGCTCTGGTCCCACTGGCCAACCCAAAACTTCTTGCAAATGATTAGTCATTAGAATGAATGCGATTCCCTGGGGTCTTCCAGATCAGAAGGAAAATTCTTTTTGAGACAGGGTCTCATATAGCCCAGGAGAGATTCAAACTTGATTTGTAGCCAGGATGACCCTGAATTCTGGATCCACCTCCTAAATGCTGGGTTTATAGGCTCTTGTTCAATCATACCCAATGGAAAGTGCTAGAATTGAACTCAGTACTTTATGCTAGCCCTGCAAGCACTGGATCAACTGGGCTATGTCCCCACCTCCAAGGAAGACATCTTTAAGAATGTTTTGTCTATGGGTTTGTTCATCGCGGGGTAACAAATTACTGAAAAGATGGCAACTTCAGCCAGTATAGGCCTGTTTCCTCTTCTGTTGTCCTGATGTCAAGAGACCAGGCAGCCCAATGGCGTCTTCCCAGCAGGCCCAAGAAGCTGCAATGAAGTGTCAGACTGCAATCTCACCAGGAGGTGTGACTGAGGAGAGGAAGCAGAAGAGGGGAGGGCTCATTTACAGCCTATAATTCATTCCTTTGTGACTGAATAAGAGAGTCCTGGCTTTATGCATTCTGTGGGCCATGGCCTCTGAATCTCCCTTCCACAGTTCCTTGCCACATGCCCCCCAACCCCCACTCCAGCACAGGATTGCTTGTTAACAAGCTGGCACAGAGAATCTCCACATGGCATTTATAAAGTACCAAAGTTGTGACACTGACATCTTCCTTCCCTTGCTGTATACACCACAATGGGACCACAAGAGGGGCGCCCCATGTCGTTTACTACACTATAATAGTTAGACATAGCCCTGATTCTACCAGTGGTAAGGAATATTAGGGTAATAACAATTACTAGATATAATTGTCGTTAGGTCTCTTTTATGGCCTCCTACATTTGGTGTCCCTAAATTCATATAATAGATCATGCCGTCCCTGTGCCAGGCAGCACAAGCAGACCTCCACACCCTCTTCAGCATGGAAAGAGAGCAAGGGGTGCGTAGAGCTCCCAGTGAGCTGAGTGCTGAGGGCTGTGTTTGGAGGTCTAAGGGATGCACACAGCTTTGAGACCCTTTGACCTTGGTGTGGAGGTGATCAGACAGAACCAAGTTCCCAAGTGCACTGAATCACCTCGACGGACAGATAGGCGTCGGGGAGATAGAGAACGTGGCAGCGAAGATCATGATGTGGAGACAGGAAAGCAAAACGCATTTGGAGAGCCTGAGGAATCTGGTGTGGCTGACACACAAACCCTGAGGGCATGGGCGGCAGGATGGCATGGACTTCAAAGCCAGCTTCGGAAGTCTGTTTTCCTTCTGTGATCCACAGAGGACCACATGAGGCCACAGGGACTGGAGTGGCAGCTGAAGCCTTAGGCTCCAGGGAGCGCACACAGCAGAGGCTGTGGGGTGAGAAAAAGCTCTGCCTGCCTTCAGGGTCCAGAGTTTTTACCCCACTGCCCCTCCAAAAAGTCCCGGGGAAGGCAAACCTTTCTCAAGCAGCCTCAGACAGCTGGGCTGTCAGGACGGTAAGTTCTGTAGTGCAGCAGCTGCACAGAAGAAGGAAGTCCCAGCAGATCCCTCTCTGCTGCCCTTGCCCTTACAGCCCAGCAGAGCCCAGAGTGCAAAGTCAGTCATCTGTTAATCTGGAGAACTTGACAAAAGCGACTTTGATCAGGGCTTGTTTTTCCCTCTTCTTAAGTTTCCCGATGACACATAATAACCCGTTTCAGCCTCGGGCCTGCAAAACTGGCCTCCCTCGCTCTCTGCTTGTTCCCACCCCAGAGCCTCCCTTCCCCGTGGCTGCTCCCCACTCCGATATTAATTGGCCTGTAAGTGGTTACATGTGTCTCTTTACATGTTAGTTTGGGTCTGGTATTTTTCTTTTTCCTTTTTAGCTTCACAGTTATTTGTGTTCACGGACGTGATCCTTGGAGACCTGCACTGGGGACTCCAGCCTTCTGGAGCCTTCCTCTCTCCTCCAGATCTCGATGCTGCTCACCCTTAGCCATGTCCTAGCTCATCTACCTCAATGCCCCCTCCCCCCGCCAGCTTTGCAGCCCATCTCATATAGCCAAGGAGATTCACGGCTGTCAGAGGCCTAAAGCAAGCCTACACTGTGGCTTTTCAGAGCAATGACGCTAAAGCCCAATGATGGGGGTGTTTTATGATAAAAATCAGGGCCAGTAGGATGGCTTGGCCCTTGCTTGCTGGGCTGACTCTGGGAGCCCACGGGGTAAGGAGAAAACAGACTCCCTTTTAGCTTGGGCCTTGAGCAGCACTTCTGGCTTCCAAAAGGCTGAAAGGTTGAAAAAACAGACCCCAGCTGACACGTGAAGAGGCCAATTTATGAGTTGTCTGCTGACCTCCACATGTGCTCTGTGGGACACACTTAGGCTCACATACACAGCGTATACAGACATGTAAACAGAACAATAATAAGGATTCTAATACCCGTGGAGGGTCTACTCTGTGAAGGTCTTACATATATCCTCTTGGTTCTCTCTCAAACCAACTTTCTGAGTGAAGTCACTTGCTGTCACACAGATGGGTAAACTGAGGTTCCTGGAAGCTTAAGCAGAGATGTCTCTGGGGCCAGTGTGCCTATAACTATATAACCTTCCTCAACCCTTAGTAGCTGGGAAACCTCAGGCAGAGTGTCTGCCCCCTCTGTGCTCCATGTTTCTTGTCAGTCATAGGAATGGGGAGAGTGCTCTCTCAAAGACTTGCTATGGGCAGTCAAATAATGTAATATTTTAGAATGCTTTGGACAGTGCATATAGGGTTCAACTATGCCTTGACTACATAGCAAGTTCCAGGCTGACCTGGGCTATATGACATCCTCTCTAAAACAAATATTTGGGCAACTGGGGAATGTGGCTGAGCTAGTAGAGTACTTGCCTACCATACACAAGGTCCTGAGTTCACTCCCTTCATGAGTAGAATGTGATGGTGCAATCCTACCAGGGTCAGAAGTTCAAGATCCTCCTCAGGTAGGTAATGAGTTTGTTTGAGGCTACCCTGAGCTGCATGAGACCCTATTATTAGTAGAAGCATACACACACACACACACACACACACACACACACACACACGCACCTTTTCACACACATACATGCACACATGTATATTTCATACACATACACCATATATACATGTATATAAATTAATATAAACATACACATAAATTTGTACATACATGCACATATACATACGTGCATAAACACATAAACACATGTATATATACACACAGACACACACATATCAATGCAAGAAATGCTCAGAAAATAAAACAAAAAGATAGCTAGAATACAGGAAAGAATTTTAAAAATTGATTACACATCTGGGGCATTTAATATCCAAACACCAAGTTCCAGAAAGAAAAGGAGCTGGAGAGGGGTTGCAATAGTCATGGAAACAGCGTGACAAGAAAATTCCCAGAACTGAAACTTGTTTTAATCAGTCTCAGTTTGTCACACGCTCTACCCAACAAAGGACAGAAGGCCCACAGCAAGGCCAATGATTGTGAAATTTCAGAGAGAGAGAGAGAGAGAGAGAGAGGGAGAGAGGGGGGGAGGGAGGGAGAGAGAGAGAGAAGAGAGAGAGAGAGAGAGAGAGAGAGAGAGAGAGAGAGAGAGAGAGAGAGATAACATGCACAAAATCATTATAACAGGTCAGAGAAACTGGGTGTGTGGCTCCTGTCCTGGACAGCAGAATCTTAGAGGTCAAAGCAGAAAGATCAGGAGTTCAAGGTTATCTTTGGTTACAGAGAGAATGTGAGACCAGCAAGGACTGTTTGAGATTCTGTCTCAAGAGCAAGGGAATGAGGCACAGGGTAGCACTGAGTCCTCTAGAGCAGCACTGCAAGCTGGTCTTGACTGGATTTCTATACCCAGCTAAACTGCTAATCAACAGTGGATTTCTCTACAGCAATCCTGAAAAGAGGGCAAATAAGTAAGGCTGATACAATTCAGAAGAAAAAGAATTTATTATTGAATTTATACTCAGGAAAATAACAAGCCAGGAAGGTGTTAAAGATATCTTTAAAATTCACATCCTCCCAAAGTCACCTTTCACAGTCTACATCTCGGATGCACCTGGAAGGAGTAGAGAGCCAACAAGGAAGAGTATCGACAAAGCAGATGATCCAGTGGAGGGCCAACTGAAAGGGCCTGGTGTCCCGTGGACAGAGGTTGTGACTGCAGCCCAGACAGGAACAAGGAACTACGTCTTCATACCAGCACTGTTTGTCTCACGGTGGCTGGCTCTTTGGACCCTCTGACAGTTGCCCCACTTTTATTCCTGCTTATCTGTCTTCCTCCAGTAACTACAGCTGCTGCTTCTCTGCCCTCCTTCTCTTCTTGTTCTTCCTCCTCCTTCTCCCTTCATAGGCACAAGCAGGTCTCCGGAGCTCTCCATGTCCCCCAGGAATTGAGGAAGAATATTATATTATCACCTATGGTTTT